>NW_020954570.1:8331352-8409670 GCF_900497805.2 Vombatus ursinus | reverse complement strand
ATCTATCTATCTATCTATCTATCTATCTATCTATCTATCTATCTATCACTTAATTCCCTTGAAATCCTGAAAGTTATTGGTAGATATTTGCCTTGGCGTGAGGCCCCACATCCCAATTCCCTCACAGCTTTCTTCTGGCAACAATGGGGTCATGTTTTGGGTCACTCACCCTGAGTTTCCCCTGTTAGTTCTCACACTATCACTTCCTGCTGGCAATTTAACAGTTTAGCAAAAGTTTTCAGGACACATAAAATCATGTTGTATTGTTTCTCTCTTCCTGCCCATGTCACTTTCTTATGTGGTATGGATCTCAGTCATTACTTCTTCTTCCAGGAGACTACAGGGCTGAAAAGTAGAATTCATTTTTTCACACCACCTGCATATATTTGAACTGTTATCATTAGAACCTTAGGGACCTCACAATTCAGTTAGTCTCATCCCCACCTGCACTAGACATCCACTAGTTCAAAGGTATCTTAATAATAAAAAAAATAGCACATTTCCCACTTTTTAAAAACATGTTTCAAATTCATATAATTTAAGGTAATTCTTTTTTCTAGGGTTTGTGTCGAGGGATGACTTAGAGATGAACAGTCAGAAAAACAAACTCAGTACATGCCCCTGGTAATCTCCAAAGTCAAGTTTCCTACTTTATTTTGTGCTTTTTCATTGTCAAGATCATGCTGGGGAAAATGCTTTTAGAAATTAAAAAAAAAAGGAAAATCTCTTGAAAGCTGGCTTGGCAATTTCTCACCCTGAGGTGTCAGAATTAGCATCAAGGTGACCCACGGCATTGCCTTTTAAATGCAGTTTTGAATGGAGCAAACTTGGATATTGACAATTGAGGAAAATATTAGCCTTTTTTATTGCAAGAAAAGGTAAGCCTCACCTTAGGCATGTTTTGATTTGCTGCCTAATAACTAAGCAAACTAAAAGACAGAGGAAGCTTGGCTTTTATATAATACCTGATAAGCAATTTAAGAAAAACAATAGGGAGATAAAACTGAGTTCATTCAACCATTCCTTGTATGACCGGGTCTCCAGTCCCCTCACCATCCTAATTGCAGTCTTCTGTGGAGTCAAGTACTTGGTTTTGAAGACTCTGATGCTTATTACCTGTAACTTTGGGCAAATGACTTAACCTCCCTAGGCCTCAGTTTCCTCATTTGTAAAATGAGAGACCAGATGGCCTCTGAGTGAGGTGCCTTAGAGTTCTCAGTGTATGATCTTCTGATTCTAAGATGTGGGCGGCGTAGGGCGTGTCTCAGAGCAGTGAGCCAGAGGGGAATGAGCATCTGCGCCCAAGAGAAAGGGGACTGGAAACCCACATGGCCCTCATCCTCTATCTCCGTCTGTCTCCCTCTCTCTCCATCCCAGCCCAGGTTTATTCTGGGCAGAGACATAGGCATATTAGCCTTATTTATTGCACCTCCACCTACTCTAATGTAAGTAGGCTGAAGAGATGTCTCTGGCAGTGGAAGAAAAATCACAATTAAGTGACTGGGATTATTAAGGGAATGTTTAAACGACCAAACATTCCAGAGAGAAAGTCTGAATAAAAAAGAATCTAACTAAGAAGCAGATAAACTAACAGAAAGGATCCTAAAAACATAAAGACAAAAGAATAAATGCTTCAAAGAGGGGCTGTAGCTCATTGAACAAGAAGTGTACTATGAAAGACAATGAAGTGAAACTATTACATGAAAAAGAAGATTCTGGTCCTTTATGCATTACAGAGCAAAATAAAAAGATGCAAAATAATTAAAAAGAGCAGTAAAATGAAAAAGAAAAAACAATCAGACGCTGCTTTAGGTTCAAAGTTCTTGAAGCAGAATTAAAAAACACAAAGAGAAGAGTGGGACAAGAGGGATTCCTGTTGGCCAGTATTGCCCAGGATGTGGGCTCTCCGAGACCAGGATACACTTCAAATACAGAAAAAGTCAAGTAGAGCAGTGGCCAGAAAGCCAAAGTCAGCAGTCATAAAAAGAGAGGAGGGGCAGTCAGAGGAAAGGGAGGTATCATGTGCTAGGCACTGTAGTAATTACAAATATCATCTCATTTGTTAAGAGTATTTCCTATCACCAATTCAATTCACTAAGCACTTACCAAATGCCTGCTATGTGCTGGATGTCAGGTATACAGAGACAAACATGAGACAATCCTTCATCAAGGAAATTGCATTCCCCCAGGGGTAGGAGATGAGGAATATTGCATGTACATACAGAAGGAAATACAAGACAAAATAAATACTAAAGAATTATGAGGGTAGGCTGTAGCAATTTCAGGGATCAGGTGAGTTCGTCTTATAGGAAGACACACTCGATTTGACCTTGAAAGGAGCTGGTGTGTCTGAGAGATGGAAGTGATGGGGGAGAGCTTTCTATTCATTTGCCTGTGCAATGCAGTGTCATATACAAGGAACTGAAAATACTCCAGTTTGGCCAGAAAGGAGAGAGTGTGAGGGGGAATGATGATATCTAATTAGCCTGAAAAAATAGGCTACAGTTAGATTTTGAAGGATTTTTAATGCCTAGTAGAAGAGTTTGCATTTTATCCTAGGGGCCTACCTATTGATACTCACTGAAGCTCCTTGACCATAGGAGTAACACATCTGGCGTCTATCCATTGTGAATTTCAGTTTGGCAGCTATACAGAGAATGAAGTGGAGACAGGAAAGGCTTAAGGAAGAAAAGCTGATTAGAAGGCTATTGATGTATCCCAAGTGAGAGGCGATAAAGGCTAGAATTAGGATGGCTGCAGGATTTGTGAATGCAGGAGATTTTGTGATAGTGGAGTCAATAAGACTTGGTAATCAACTGTATGTGTGGGATGAGAGAAAGCAAGGAATGGTGTGTGAGTCCTCGTTTGCGAGCCTACTTGACAGGAAGAATGGTTGTAGCCTTGAGAGAAATAGGAATGTGAAGAGGTGAGTATTTAGTGAGAAAGAAAATCATTTCTGATAACTAAAATCTTACTGCCCACAAGAAGCCTTTGCCAATCCCCCTTAATACTAGTACCTTCCCTCTAAGATCATCTCTAATTTATTGTGTATATATCTTGTTTGCACAGTTATTTGCATGCTATCCCCACCATTAGAGCAGGAATTGTCTCTTGCCTTTCTTTGTATCCCCAGGATTCAGCACACTGCCTGGCACTCAGTAGGCACTTAATACATGCTTGTTGACTGACTACTTACAGCAAAGATTGAGAGGTCATTTTTCTGAAACTGTCTCGCAGGCAGTTGGAGATGTGGGACTAGAGCTTCAGAGAGAGGAGTGGACTGGACACGTGGATTTTGGAGTCATGTGCATTGAGATGATGCTATTTTAAAAATAGAAGGTGTAGAGAGAGATGAGAAGAGGGCCCAGGAAAGAGGTTTGCAAAATTGCTTTACATATATCACTGCATTTGATCCTTTCAGCAACACTACAGAAGGCACTAAAGGCATTATGAACTCCACTTCACAGATAAGGAAACTGAGGCTTAGACATGGTAAGTGACCTACCCACGATCACATCATGTGTGTCATCATGCTGACTCCAAGTCCAATACCCCTTCCGCTATTTCATGCTGCCACTCATTCCACTCCTCTTGGGTTGACTTCCCCTATGAAATTTTAATCCTGTGAAATTTTGCTCCATGGAGTCCTACCTGTCCCTTCTTTGAACCCTTTGAAATCTCTCCCCAAATCTAGAATGTGTCAGACAATGACTGGCTTTTTTCTGCCTCTCTATCTTAAATTCTAAAATGGAGTGTTTACCTCTACATTTCCCATTGTTTCTCCCCCAGTAATCCCATGCCTCCTTGTTGGTGAGACTCAGAAACCTCTTTGGTTCCTATATCTTTTGAAGACAAAATTAAAAAGCAAAGCAAACTAAGACAAGTTTAGATGCCCTGCTTTTGGCAGAGACAGTGCTCAGGTAGATGTTCAGTTCATTTAAGTCCCTCACCTCTACTCTGACTAAGGCAGTGTGGCATGGTTGATAGAGAATTGGCCTTTGAGCCAGGAAGACCTGGGTTCAAATCTATTCTTTGATTGTGATCCTACTGGCTGTGATCTGAACAAGTCAACTAACTCTGTAGCACTCCAGGCAGCTCACTACGAGTACCAGTGACAGAGAAGTGCCAACCTGCACGGGCAGGGACGTTTCCTCATCAAGGGGCTCCATATGTACAGGCCCTATTCAATCTGGGTATCATGTCAGGCTTGAGATCTGTTTCCCAAACTCATCTATTTCTTCTTTTTCCCCCTAGGTGGACTGTAGCATATTGTGATAACAATAACACTTCTCTTTCTGCTGTCACTGATCTGCACTCAGCCCTTCTCTTCCATGCCCTTCTGCAGTTTCTGGATTTTCTCAAATAGAATGTCTTCTTAACACACAATGCTGTACCCCCTCCTTCTACTCATTTAGTTCCTTTTAACAATACTGTATAACATCTGAGAACCATATTCCCATTAAAAGTCCTTTTCCCATTCCATCAAGTCTGATTTGGACCCAAGAAACCAAATACGTCTCCTTGCATTAGAATCTCTAGTTCATCTTGCCTTCTTCCCATATTTTGTGTAATTATGTAGAGACCTTTGAGGCCATGTTTTTTTTGCAGGCCATTTTTTTCTGTTTGTCTCCTCTGAATTTCTTGACATGTGCAGTACCATTCTTTCTACATTGTAGCTACTCTCTTTGGTATCTAGTTTGATGGGCTTTTGTAGAGAGTTTTCTTCCTATTCCTTCCTTTTCAGTTTATTAATAAAATAATGCCATTTATATAGTGCTTTAAGATTTTCTAAGCACTTTACATTTATTATCTCTTTTAATTTTCATGATAGTCCTGTGAAGTATGTGCTATTATTATCCTTATTTTATTGATGAGGAAATGAAGCTGAGAGATAATTTGAACTCAAGCTTTCTTAAGTCCCAGCCTAGAGCTCTATCTACTATCTCTCCACTATGCCACCTAGCTGCCTTTAAAGTTTTAAGGCCTTTTGATCAGATTTGCAAGATTACTGGCAAATACATTTGTATTAGCTTCTATTAGGCATACTCCCTCTCTGTCCAGTAGCTAGCACCCAGAAATCCAAACTTCCTTCACAGACATGTCTTCTTTTCTTTTTTTTTTACTGCTTTTTTAATATTTTATTTTTCATGAATAATGTAAAATGTAATGTAAAAACAATTTTAATATTCATTTTTTAAAATTTTGAGTTCAAAATTCTCTCCCTCCTTCCTTTGCATCCTCATTGAGAAGGCAATTGATCTAGGTTATACATGTGCAGTCATGCAAAACATATTTCCATATTAGTTATGTTGTGAAAGAAAACACAGGCCAAAATAAGAAAGGTTTGAAAAAGTATGATTTGATTTTCATTCAGACCACATAAGTTCTTTCTCTGGAGGTGGGCAGCATATTTCATCATAAATCCTTTGGGATTGTCTTGGATGATTGTATTGGTGAGAAGAGCTGAGTCATTCACAGTTAATCATCATACAATATTGTAATTCCTGTGTACAATGTTCTTCCGGTTCTGTTCATTTCACTTTGCATCAGTTCATGTAAGTCTTTCTAGGTTTTTCTGAGAACATCCTGCTTGTCATTTCTTATAGCACAATAGTATTCCATCACAATCATCTACCACAACTTGTTTAGTTATTACTGGGTCGATGGACATCCCCTCAGTTTCCAGATTTTTGCCACCACAAAAAGAACTACTATAAATATTTTTGTATATATAGGTTCTTTTTCTTTTTGTTTTTCATCTTTTTGGGATATAGACCTAGCAGCGATATTGCTGGGTCAAAGGGTACACACAGTTTGATAGCACTTTGGGCATAGTTCCCAAATTATTCTCTAGAATGGTTGGATCAGTTCACAACTCCATCAATAGTGCATTAATATCTCAATTTTCCCACGTCAATTCTAACATTTGTCATTTTCCTTTTCAGTCATATTAGCCAATCTTATAGGTATGAGGTGGTATCTCGGAGTTGTTTTAATTTGCATTTCTCTAGTCAATAGTGATTTAGAGCATTTTTTTGTATGACTGTGGATAGCTTTGATTACTTCAACTGAAAACTGCCTGTTCATATCCTTTGACCATTTATCAATTGGGGAATGACTTGTATTCTTATATATTTGACTCAGTTCTCTATATATTTGAGAAATGTGGCCTTTATCTGAGACACTTGCTGTAAAAATTTTTTTTCACAGTTGTGATTACTGTGTATTTCTCTCCATCCTATTTCATCCCATTTATCCTACTCTCTCTCTCTCTCTCTCTCCTTTCACCTTGTCCATCTTCAAAAATGTTTTGCTTCTGATCACCACCTCCCCCAATCTGCCCTGCTTTCTATCAATGCTCACCCTCTTCTTTTACCCCTTTACCCTCCTACTTTCCTATAGAGTAAGATAGATTTCTATACCCAAATGAGTGTGTATGTTATTCTCTCTTTTAGCCAATTCTGATGAAAGTAAGGTTCAAGTGCCCTCCCACCTGCCCCATCTAGTCCTCAACTGGAAAAGCTAGTTTTGTGCCTCTCTTATGTTAGATAAATGACTCCATTCAGCCTCTCCCTTCTCCCTTCTCCCAGTGCATTCCTCTTACTCACTCCTTAATTTTTTTTTTAGATATCCCATTATTATCAACTTACATCCATGCCCTCTTTCTACATATATACTCCTTCAAACTGCCCTAATAATGAAAAAGTTTTTAGGAGTTACAAGTAGCATCTTCCCATGTAGGAATGTAAACAGTTTAACCTTATTAAATCCCTTGTGGTTTCTCTTTCATGTTTACCTTTCTATATTTCTCCTGAGTCAGATTTGAAAGTTAAATTTTGTATTCAGCTCTGATCTTTTTATCAAAAACTAAATTCCTCTATTTCATTGAATATCCTTCCCCTCTACCCCAAAGGATTATACTCAGTTTTGCTGGGTATGTGATTCTTGGTTGTAATTCTAGCTCCTTTGCCTTCCAAAATATCACATTCCAAGCCCTTGGATTCTTTAATGTAGAAGCAGCTAAATCTTATGTGATACTGGCTGTGGCTCCACAATATTTGAATTGTTTCTTTCTGGTTGCTTGCAATATTTCCTCCTTGAACTTTGAGTTCTGGAATTTTGCTATATAATATTCCCACAAGTTTTTATTTTGGGATCTCTTTCAGGAAGCAATCAGTGGATTCTTTCCATTTCTATTTTATCCTCTGGTTCTGGAATATCAGGGTAATTTTCCTTGATAATTTCTTGAAAGTTGAAATCTAGGCTCTTTTTTTGATCATGGATTTCAGGTAGTCCAATAATTTTAAAATTATCCCTGCTGGATCTATTTTCTAGGTCTGTTTTTTCCCCAATGAAATATTTCACATTTTCTTCTTTTTTTTTTCATGCTTTGAACTTTGTTTTGTTGTTTCTTGATGTCTCATGGAGTCCTCAGCTTCTACTTTCCCACTTTTAGAATTCAAGTAATTATTTTCTTCAGTGAGCTTTTGTACCTCCTTTTCCATTTGGCTAATTTTATTCAATGAATTTTTGTATATATATTTCCATTTGGCCAAATCTACTGTTTAAGGAGTTCTTCTCTTCAGT
Organism: Vombatus ursinus; assembly: GCF_900497805.2. Lineage (NCBI taxonomy): Eukaryota > Metazoa > Chordata > Mammalia > Diprotodontia > Vombatidae > Vombatus > Vombatus ursinus. The sequence continues at coordinate 8,402,083 of NW_020954570.1, read as the reverse complement.
GGATTTTTGTGCCTCTTTTACCATTTGGTCGATTCTGTTTTTTAAAATGATATTTTCTTCAGTATTTTTTGTGCCTCCATTTCCTTTTTGACCTCTTCCAGGAATTCTTTTGGGTCCTGGGATCAATTCACATTTTTCTTTGAAGCTCTGGATGTAGCAGCTTTGACTTTGTTGTCTTCTGAGTTTGTGTTTTGATCTTCCCATTCACCATGGTAACTTTCCTTGGTCAGGTTCTTTTTTTGTTGTTTGTTATTTTTCTCCTGCCTTTGTCTTGAGTTTTAACTTATGTTAAAGTTGGGCTCTGCTCCCAGGGTGGAAGGAGCATTGTTCCAAATTTCAAATTTTTGTGCAGCTGCTTTCAGAACTAGTTCTGGGTGTCTAAGTTTTCAGTTCTTCCAAGGTGGTATGATCTAAAGACAGGTGTGTTTACCACTCGCCTGGCCTGTGCTCACACTCCTTTCAGCCCTGGAACTGTGACTAGGGTCCTTGCTTTGCTGCAGTCACAGGCTCTGGTGTGCTAGTGCTCTTCCTCACCCTGGGACTGTGATCCAGGACTGTGACCTGGATCTGCATATGGGCAATGCAACAGAGTCCTGCACCCAGTGCCAGCAAAGGGACCCTTATAACCTCCTTCTGACTAGTTGTCCAACCTCCTTACTGTCTATGGACTGAGAGCTCTGGAAGCCACTCCTTCCAGGGCTGATATAGGCATCACCAACGCCTGCCGCTGTCTTGTTGGGGCTTTGCCTGCACTGTAGTGCTCCCCACCCACCCAAGTACAACAGACCTTTCTTGCTGACCTAGGTGGTTTTGGACTGGAAAAATTTTTTACCTCATCCTTTTGGGGAATCTGCTGCTCCAGAATTCTTTTTGAGGTGTTATTTTAAAGTTGTCTGGAGGGGAATTTGGGAGAGCTCAGGCAAGTCCCTGCCCTTTCTCTGCCATTTTGGCTCTGCCCCCTCAGACATTTTTTTTAAAACAGCTGTTCATTTCCCACATCTGTTTTTCTCTCCTGAAGCCCTTGCCTTCATTTGGGAGCAGTACAAAGATCTTCACCTTCTTCCTAGGACTTTGTCATTTTTAGTAATGTTTTCTCATTTTCTTTTGACAGCATCATTGGTGTCCACCTGAGGGTTGGGTTTGATACTAAGATAAAAACAAGGGCACAAGTCTGGCAGAGTTTCCTCAATGTGTTCTGCTCAGTTTCCCTTGGACATATTTGTATTTTTATGACTGGTTGGGTGAGGCCGTCATAACCCTTAAGCATTTTATAAATTTGCTGTAACTCCTGCTTCCACCCACATTATTCTCCATGGCAAAAATCGTCTCTCAAAAGATCTAGGGAAAGGTAAGATTCTCTGTCCTGTAGGTAGGTCTGCAATTCTCTTTCCTCCTTTTCACCTCTTAGTTTTTCATGGATTCCTTTAAGTTTTAGCTAAAATCTCATCTTCTACAAGAAACTTTTCCTGATGCCCTTTAATTCTAATGCCTTCTCTCTATTGATTATCTCCAATTTATCCTGTATTTATCTCATTTGTACATAATTGTTTGCATTTTGTCTCACTAACTACACTATGAGGTCCTTGAGAGCAGGATCTCTCTCTTTGTATTCCATCTCTTAGTACATTGCCTGGCACATAGTAGGTACTTAATAATTATATATTTACTAAGTGACACCTCAGAGATCATCTAGTCTAATTTCTTCTACAAAAGGTCAAGAACTAGAAGGCTGAAATAATCTAATTATTAGTAGCCCTTGAAACTGGGGACTTGTGTGTGGAAGGGGGAATGAGATTACCAAGGAATACTTGTAAGCATCTTTGCAGTTCTATTAGTGCCTAAGTGCATGTATAGGACCTTGTTGCTTTAATGCAGACCTTAATTGGGTGTTTCAAATGGCTTCCCAGGCAGCTTATGTGGGTTTTTTTTCCTATTCTTTTAACTCATTTCTCTCCGTTCTGCTCCTTTTACCCCAAATCACCAAATATTTCATCACGAGCCTTTTAGAAAGAGGATCTGAATTCAGCAGTATAAGGGATATCTATTCATTTTTAATTCCTTGCTTTTTCCAGGAAATTTGTTTCTAAATTGGGTCCTCTTACATTTTTTTTCTATTTCTATTTTCCCTTTTTCTTCCACCAAGATTCCTTGTTTCAGGAGTGATGCACTGCTGATCAAACCAGACAGTCCATCTACCCCTTTATAGTCAGTACTTTAATTTAATCGCTCCTTTGATGCTTCTTCTGAAGAAGCACCATAATAACTTGTGCTTTTTAAACTGCTGTTTCTAGCTCTTAATTTTTAGCTGCAGGATCAGCCTCTTTGCCCTTCTCAGTGCCTTTCCCCCAGAGTAATCAGCCATTACTGCGTTTTATCTACCCACAGAAAAATACCCAATCTCTCATCTCTCAGAAGATCACGCAGTCTCATTAATTCCATAAACCTACTGTTCAATGATATTCTTCAGGCAACTGACAGGAGACCAATGGACCTTGAGCCCAAAATTGCCTGCACCGGAATACTGTATCCTATATTAGTATTCAGTAGTATTTAACCATTCTTCTGAGATTTCATGCTGGTTGCTGCTAAATATTAAACTCCTCCTCCAGCTTTTGGGGGAGAAAAATGTGTTTGCAGGATATTAGGCAAGCACGGGCTATTAACTGTAGGCTGCTATGCTATTAGGAAAACTCTTGTACAAGGTGGTGATGACTTCCTTTCCTCAGCATTATGTTATCACTTTGGCTCAGTCACACTTCTGAGTAAAACATTCAATAGCATCATTTCTCCACAAATATACTTGCCAGGAAACAAGGTGGTTTAAGGAGAGGAATTTACATGAATATAAATGTAAACCACAGTTTCAATCATGTTGGCTTCTGATTGAAAAGAACTTAGCTTTAAGGAGGGAGATTTGGAGGTTAAAGACAGGAACGGTAGGAACGAGGAAGATGTCCAGTTGAAGGATAAAGGGCATGTGTGTGAGAGTGTGTGTGTGTGTGTGTGTGTGTGTGTGTGTGTGAATGTGTAATTCACTTTTTTCACTTAATTCACTTAATTCACTGGAAATCACTTGGAGACCCATTTAAAACTAATCAAATAGGAATGGTTCAGGTGATCGTAATTTTATTATTTTGGAGTTGAAAATTTTTGTATTGAAACAGAAATATTGGCTTAAAGATAGCCAAATATTTGTCTTTTCATTACATTTTAGGAAACCTTATAATGAATGGATTTTTATGTAAGCTGAAAAGCAAATAAACAGTGCTACCAATCCATGCCCACTGTACCACTTGCGATAGCCGGCTTTCTATCAGAGCTCCAAAATAGTGGGGTTATGCAAGAGGACAGCAAATCAGAGCAGAGATGTATTTATGAAAAACTACAGAGGCTTCTGGCTCCAAAGAAGACTGGAGTATTCCTTCTCCACATACAGGCTGGCCATTACTTTATTTGTAAATACCATCCCTTAAGGCTGCAAGGAGCTACATTCCCACACCAAAGGGTTCTCATTCTAAGAGAATATGACAAACAACTCAAATGGGTTAAAAGTTATATGGAAATACAAATTTGTAGGGATACTGAAGATGGCATAAGGAGCAGATTTTGTGGCAGGAGGGCTGGAAGCTGGGGAGGAAAGAGAAAGATTAAATACTTCTCCGTGAATCATTCTGTGATATGAAGAGGATGTGCCTAGAACATCTAGCTACTGTTATTTTAACAAGATGATTTATCTTGAGCAAGGAAGGTGAACACCTGCCTGTCTTGTATCATAGGATAAAGGGAACTAAACAGTTATTTTTGGATATTATTTTACCTACTGATTAGCTAAAGTCTTGGAAAGGATATTTCAGGTTACCAGGAAAGTTACTCTCAAAATAATACATTTTCAACATAGAAGAAAGCTTAAAGAGTCCCACCCCCCCAGAAAATGACTTGGCAAAACTATATCTTTACAAGGGCCAATGACTTCCTGCTGTAGTAGAAGTAGTAGTAGTAGTAGTAGTAGTGGAGTAGTAGAGGTGGTGATGGTGATGGTGGTAGGTGGTGGTGATTCTTATTTCTCTATAACTTTAATATTTACAAAGTGCTTTCCACACAATCCTGAGAGGCAAGTAGTCTCAGTATTCTTATAATCTTCATTTTACAGAAAAGGAAACCGAGGCTTAAGTGACTTGCCTAAGTCACAAAATTGTAGAGATATGCAACCTTACACATATGTAAGGTATCTCCCCCTGGAAATAATGAAATACTCATCAGGGAAGCAAGTCACTCTCTACATTGACCCCTTTACATAGACAAATTAAATCAACAAATATTTATATTTTTATATAAGGAACCATATGATAAATTCATGCTTAAATTCGGTGTCAGACTTTATTTTTCTAGATGAATTTGTGTACTTTTTTCACAGTGAGATAATGAGAACCATATAATCAATCATCACAGCACCTCATTTAAAGTAAGTGATAGAATGCTATGAACAGATACCATAAGCAGGTGAGGGAATGTCTCAATCATTCCATCATAGGCTTTAAATGAGGAAGGAAAAACTCCTTGATCAACTTTCTGATATTGTAGGTGTAGATAGGATGAGGAATACAGACCTGAGCCTTGGTCTCAGTCTATCTCTCCCCCTCTCCCTCAACTTTAGGTTGACTGTGTGAACTTTGGAGGTTCAGAGGACTTCTCATCTTCCTTTCGTATTACCATCCTTTCAATGTCCCTGAATCAGCTAACAGTGGTGTCTGCACCAGGAACCAAAGACGGACTAGAAGCAGATTAAAGGCCCTACAAAGAATTCAACAGAAAAGCTACACTATACTTAAGGAGTGTATCTTGAGGACTATAATAAAAGGACTTTTAGGAGTTGTGAGTTACCCCTTTGCCATATATGACATCTAAGCGTGAGCCCAATCTGCCTCTGAATGTACTTGAGCAAGAATAAGTCATAGACTTCTAGGGGAATATTTTATAACAACTCTTCTTTTTTTATAGGGCAGCTAGGGGGTGCATGCATGGAGCACTAGGCTTGGGATCAGGAAGACTCATATTCATGAGTTCAAATCTGGCCTCAGACACTTACTAGCTTGTGACTCTGGGCAAGTTACTTATCCCTGTTTGCCTCAGTTCCTCATCTTTAAAATGAGATGGAGAAGGAAATGGAAGTAACGAGGGTGGCAGTATCCAGTATCTTTATCAAGAAAATCCCCAAAAGGGGTCATGACTGAAAGAGTCAGACATGACTGAAATGAATCAACAACTTCTTATTTTATAATCTTAATAAACGCTCCTTTCTAAAAGCTAATTGAGTCTGGCTAATTGACAATCAACTGAAACTCTTGGTGAAAAGCACATTTAGTAGGGGGCTTCTGAGGGAGAGCTAGACAAACCATCCACAATTCCTCAGGGCTACTCCTAGGGCTTTGAAGGAATGGTTGGCTAAGCTTTGGGGCCCAAGGGATTGACAATGTGAGTGGGGGTTGGGATAGTCACCCCATGGTACATGCTACATCCTTATTTCCATTTTTGCTTCAGTTGTAAGGAAATTCAGAACAAAATTCAGTGTCCTATTGAAATAGGTAATTCATCTCAGATGCTTGACATCTATTCTTTAGTTCATAAGATCACAGAACCCAAGAACTGGAAGGGATATTAGCTATCTTCTGATTGCATCCTTTTCTTTTACAGATGAAAGATTCCACTCAGATTGAGAAAGGTGAAGACACTTGCTCAGGTGAGAGTAAATGTCAGAACCTGGATCCAAGCCCAGGTTGTTCAGCTCCCTCGGCTCTGCTGCTCTCTTCTGGTGCATACTTCCCACCCTAACATTCTTTGGCTTTTTAATTTTTATTTTTTAAAAATAAATTGTCCTGTTTTACATATTTCCTATAGAATGACTTCCAATAATTTTTGGGAGCGGATAGAATATAAGTTCTAAAAACAAAACAGTTCCCCCTGCCCTCCCTTCAACCCCTCCCAGCATGAGCAGCAGGGGCTTTTTGAGTGCCTGCCTGGCTTGTATGTCTATAGACAGACAGCACCGAGGTAAGGGCTACATCAATAGCACTTCTTTGTAAACTGAGGCACATCTCTTGTTTCAGCTAATGAGAAGGGGTGAAGCATGAGGATGGAGAAAAAGCAGGATTTGAGAGATAATCTATTTTCTTTTGGTTTCACTTTCTGCAAGGTGCCTCCTAGGTTTCTATATGTAGTAGAAAGCTTAGTAATAGACTGAATTTAGTTTGAGAAAAAGAAAATTGGTGCTCTCCAGGCTGGCTAGCTTCATTTGCCTGATTAAAATGAAAAAGAATAGTGAAAGGCCTCTCTTCTATCTTCTCCATCCATACATATATTTCTCCCCCAACCCTAGCCCCATTCTTCATCTTCTTAGCTCAATTAAGAAATCTAACAGTGTACCACTGGTGGGGAGAAGTGTGATAACAGGGCATGGAACTAGTTTCTGGTCTGCTGGATCACAGGAAACCATCTATTTTGAGTCCGTCAGACTATATGCCGGTATTGAACTGAACAAATCCCCCTTTTCATTAAGGCAAATTCATTCCAAGTTTGCTTATCACAGCCCCAACTGTTCTGCATTACATAATCTTCACCATGCAGCCTTTCAAGGGGCCATGCTAATTCTGAGGAATAGCATATTGAGGGTGGGTGTCCAAGAAAGGATAGGGCAGGGTATGCTCTCCAGCAAATTAGAACAAAAGGCTTGTAATGTGGGAGATTTTGGAAGTGAAAAGCAATCCAGCTTAAATGAATCATAGATCTTAAGAGATTTCCTTGGCTTTTACTCCAAGTATGCTGGAAACAATGGAATGTTTCAGAGAGAAGGGAAGAAATGTCCATGTTGAAAATTTGCATATGTGGTAGAAACAACTTCCATTTCTGTCTGAGAGGAGGGAGATTAGGGAATGGTACCTTTGGAAATGTTTTGACTTCCCAAGTGATGTTTTTCTATTAATCCCCTGGCATTTGTATTGCTGTGATCAATCATGCTATGTCATAATGTTTTATTTCATTGATGATTTAATATTCTATATCACTTAAATATCCTATGGTACCATATGTTGAGACAGCAAGACTGCAAAGGCAAAATTTATGTTTTTTCACCTTCTTTCTATCTTGAGATGGAGGAAACGTCAAAAGTTTTGGTTTTGATAGTTAAGTGACATATTTGGATTACAACATGGCTTAGTTTGTGGAAACTGTATTTAGAATCAGGAAGACCAGAGTTCAAATAACCTGATGATTTTGAATAGATTGTGAGGCCATGGGTAATCTCTCTGAGACTCAGTTTCCTCATCTATAAAATCAGAATAGTGGTGTATACTTCACAGGGTTGTTTGGAGGCTCTAATACAATAAAGCATTGTACAATTTTCAGTTGTATATTTTGACAGTTTTCCTTCTCATCATACCCTTATTTTACCTGTTCCCTTTATAAAAATAAGAACTACTCTTAGGATCTAGAGTCCTGGCATCCATACATCTTACATTGTCCTTGAGAAGACTACCATGTTTGCAAGCCTGAATGTTTTATTATTTAATCAAATTTTGAGAATAAACACCCTGACTGATGGACAGGAAAGCTCAGCCAAACTGTTCTGAGGCCTTTGATTCAAGTCAGTCATTATTATAAAATAAAATAAACCAGTTTATCTATTTCTGAAGATCATTTTACTTTGTCTTCTACCAATAAATGTTCTTTCCCATGAGATTATCAGGATTTTATGAACTCAGCTAGACTGAAAGGGAGCTGATATTAGGATAACAACCTAATGGGTATTTAAATAATGCTGTTGATCTGAACTGGGGAGATGGAAATTTATTTCTGTAACAAAGCAGACATCTTCTTGTTCACTGTTGGTGCATATGATCTCAAATAAATGACTTTAACTTTCTAAGATGCTATGCCAGGGGTCAAACCTGATGAATATGAGGAAGCAGCCCCAGGTAGGCAATGAGGAACAACGGAGAACTAAGGTGTTCCCACTTAATGCCCTGAAAAGTAGGGCAGAGTCAGAAAGATTATACAGATGACTTGTAGATTAGTTTGGGTGAACAGGAGAAGCCAAGCGGTTAGCTTCACAACCAGTAAACACATATGTTGTTGAAAGCCCACACTAAGTAATAGGCTTAATGTGGGGAAGGGACAGAGGGTAGAGGAAGCAATATGAGAATGATCACTATCTAGAATGAAATCTGAAAGGCAAAAATGTACTGTATACCAGAAAATCTGGGTAAATAACAGAAGGCAGCGTTAAAAAGGTTATTGATTTGCTGACTGAAGGGTACATGAAGTCAAGCCCTTTTCCTGACTGTATTACTAGTGTGGAGTAAGTGCCTTTAGTTGCTTCAGGCTGGCAGATTTCAGTGATCTTCCAACATATTAGCCTTTTCTACTATTTTTCTTTTTTCTTTTTAAGTGCCCATTCTGAATCTAAAGTCCAAACTGATCCTGTTATGAAACAAAATTCTGGCAAATGGCTGGTGCCTATAAGAAATGAGACATGAATTCCATTTCATTCCTCATTTTTTTTGGGGGGGGGCAATTGGGGTTAAGTGACTTGCCCAGGGTCTAATAAGCTAATAAGTGTCAAGTGTTTTGGTCTGAGGCCGGATTCAAACTCAGGTCCTCCTGACTTCAGGGCCGGTGCTCTATCCACTGCGCCACCTAGCTGTCCCTCATTCCTCATTTTTAAACAGAGGAAACAATGATTAGATCTACAAGCAGCAAACACATCCTCATCAGAACTCATAAGCTTAATTATAGTAAATTGAAAACTAATAATTTTTCAATGAACTTGAGACAAGTTACTGCAGGAACCTTCCTCTCCTTTTCTTTCCTTAGTGCATTTTTATCCAGAAAGGTTGAGAGAAATAAAATCACAGTGTAAAGATTAAATGGTACAAGAAGCGGTTTGCTACAAATAGTTTACATTTATTATAAGAATACAGCAAAAGGATCTGTAGACCCATTAGTGGTGATTGGTCCATTTGAAGAGAAAAAAAGACTACTAAGAAATGATAGTTGACAAAAACAATGAACTCCCATTTTAAAGAGAGAAAATCAGGAAAATAAAAATACCATTTTAGCTGAAATTCAGAGTATTTCTTATGAATGTAAAAACTGACAAATAAATAAGTGATAAATACAGATCTGTGTTACAATGATAAAGGACAACTAATGACTGCTTTACATCCTTAAGTATCATTCATTTTCATATTCTTTTAAAGAGCCAAATAAACCTAATAAGACATTGTCTTTTCACACTTGCTGGAAGAAGCACCCATTTCCAGTGTTCTGTATTATGTGTTTCACAAATATATTATTTTTAAACAACAACAAAAAGCATTAAAGGTGCTTTACCTGCCCTTATGCTCATGGGAACATACTTCTGTCACAAAGTGGAGAAAAACACATGGAACTTCTAGCTACATTTAAAAGTCATAAGCCATAATAGCACTTGCCATCCTCAAGGCTAGGGGTGGACAAAGGCAGATGGCACATATGCTGACACCACATACCTCAGGCCTTCTATCTTCTACAGAGAAATAAGTAAATAAAACAGAATAGAAAAATCCTTCTTCCATAACCTATTACTCATGAGCCTGTCCTAGACCACCTCTTTACTGATGGGGGTGGCACATTAATAACTTGAATGGCCTGGCTACATTTTGTACTTTTACACTTCAATTTACAGTTAGTTCAATGGACTAAATAAAAGGGCCTTCTACAGTGAGGCTTAGGGTCTTCAAAATACATATCTATTTTCTAACTCTAGCTTTATCAGAGCCCTGGTATTTTAGGATATTTACTATAGTTTTAGAACCAAAACAAAAACTCCACATTATAATCACAGCATCTAATTTTATGATAAAAAATTTAAGGACATCTGACCAAAGAACTTATTTTCATGTTAACCACCAACAGCTTGCATCAAATACAGATAAATGGAAATAGTTAAAATATGCTTCTGATTATTGGATTCATAGTCTTTCAGTAAATCAGCAGGATTGGGACAATCACATTTTTGCATGGGGTTCACTAAAAAGTGAATAAAGGGAAGCTCATTGTCACTACTGAATCTGAAATGGCACCTTCTGTTTCTGACAGTACAACCTCATGTCTCTGCTTTGATTTAGAATCATCTAATACATTTACCAACTAAATCTAACAGAAATGATCATTTTAATAGTAAGCACAAGTGTGAAGATTTTGTCAAAGCTCGTTGTACAATATTAATGTACAAAGATGTATATTTTCAGCATATTAAGGATGTAAGCCATTGGGCATCCTGGGTGCACTTACAGAAAACAAATAAAATTCTGCTGAAAATTGTCTTTTGGCTGTCCTTGATGCAAGGTAATTAAAACCACAGGGGGCCAGCACTTAACTGAATGTTATTATGAGTCGAGGCAATGGTATTATGAAGAAAATAGTTGTAGTTATGTTAGATGGCTCAGGGCACCTTACCAGCAATCATTTCAAACAACAGCCTGAGATTTCTTAACACCAGACAGGTAGGTTTACATTGGATTCAGTACATTATTTAGAAAATTAAGTTCCCAACCAGTGTTCTTCTACCCTCCCACTCCCAACTCCATCCAAGGATTAGTTTGTAATGCTGGCACACATATCCAGGGAGGTCTTATTACAAAGGCTCATGGAAATTGCAGGCTCTAAATAAATCTCTTGTTCTCCTGCCCTTGGCTAGTGAGCTGTAGGTGTTTGAGTTTACATTAATGACTTATTTATGAGTGTGCATAGAGAATTGTTTTTTCTTTTAAAAAGATTTTTCAGAGGACTCAAAAATGGAACACTTGAGGGTATGAACATTTAGTGAAAAAATATACTACTAATTAATGGTTTAGGGACTTGAATACCTTTCTCTTACAAAAACAGATAATGCTAATGTAATGTAATATCACTATGCCAAGCCATTTGAATTGTGAATTCTTTGTATGTTTGTTTTCACATTTATATGTAATCATTTCCTTCTGATGATTCTTTTATGTATGTCTTGAAAACAAGGCTTAGATGGCATGTCTGGACTAATGACCCAATTTTTGTCTTGATGCCTCTGCTTGGAAAGTATAGAGCAATTTTGGTTATCTGTCATGATCCTTGATGCTGCCCTCCATTCTTCCCCACCTCCCATCACCCCTCACCTCCATCTTCCTTTACTATCAGAGAACACAAGGCCTACTTTTCCAGTTTTTCTATCTAGAAACTACTTTGGATGAAATGATACATTTTGTCACTTTTAACTTGGCTGTAGTTTATGACATTTTGCTTCTTTGGGGACCAGGAATATTTGGTTTGGAGAACTCACAGTATTTTAACTGAGTAATATTCCAAAATGACATTTTTTCATTTGTAATTCTAAGTAAGTCTGCTTGCTTTGTGGTTAAAGCTTTATATGTGCTGCTATCACTCCTGAAGTCACAGGAAGGCCTTCACAGTTCTGCAAAATGACTGCATAGATGGCATTAGACATTTACTAACCAAAAAAAGTATGCTAGGAAAAAAAGGAAAACGCTATTGAAAAAACTGAGTGGGAAAGGGATATGGCACTGGAAATAAACCTTGTGTAACAGTTTAAGGCAATTATCTTTTATTTTTGGCAACTTAGAATTTTAGTCAGTTCACAACCTACTCATGACTAGCCTTCTGGCCAAACGAAACACAACCAAGAACTTCTCAGACCCCACCTAATCCAGGTGATCTCTGCTTCCTCACTCATTTTGCACTTATTATACTACCTTGTATGTTTATATATCTCTTTGTGTTCATGTCCTATTTCTCCAATTAGATTATGGGAATGGATCTTATATTCTTTGATGCCCTCAACTGCAATTAGCACTGGACCCTGCACATAATAGATGCTTACTACATAATAATTTAATTTGATTCAACAAACATTTAAGTGCCTATTGTATGCATGACAGTATATTGAGTATTGGGAAAACAGAGATTGATAAACTGATGGATTGGCAGCTGCCAGTCAGAAAAGGGCCTTCTGTGGACCACAGAAAAACTTCACAATAGGCACTGTATTAAGATTAGCCCTTCTTTTTCAATATGGCAGGAGATGTTAAAAATGAATCCTAGAAAGAGAAATACCATTAACTAAAGGTCAAGACAAAAGCTAGAAAGACAAACCAGAGAAATCAGAACCTAGCACAGTACCTCTCATACAGCAGATCTTCCATATGGTATCCTTTATTATATCAATGTCTTTATTGTAACTTAAAATGTTCCACTTCATCACATAACACTTCTAGAACAAATTTGGTTAGGGACACTTAGAATGCAAGTCTTGAATTCTTCCATGGCTCTCAGAATTTGGTTTGAGTTCTATGTGTGCAAAGAAGACTCTTGAAGGAAAATCTGGTTTCAGATTATGTATCTCAGTACTCTAGTTTCTACAGGTTTGTTTTGTTTTGTTTTGTTTTTAAAGAAGAAACATGAAATCAGGGTTGATTCCTTATCAGGGACTGGTAAAAATGCCTGAAAGCCTTAGCCTAATGGACAGAGGGCTGGGCTTGGAGTCTGAGACACAAGTTACAATCCCACCTTTGACCCTAATTGGCTGTGTGATCCTGAGTAAGTCCTTTAACCTCTTTCTGCTCAGGTAACTGCCTAAAATTTATTAGTCAGATATCCTTATTATCACAGATGCTTCATAATACATGTATGATCAAAAATAGTCTGCCTCTCAAGCATCCTTTTGAGCTACTCAGCAATTTCAGTTGTTTTTTTTTCCTCAAATGTTTCTTACTGAAGGGTAATTTTTTAAAAATATACCTTAACCTTTACTTTAGCTGCCAGGTGATTGGGACTAAACTACAAATTAAAGTAGCAAGCCTTATAGTTAAAAAAAAAAAAGACAAGGAGATAATTTCAATTGAATGGATTGAATATCTAATCTCAAGCCTTATGGAAAGCAGAAAGAAAATCAGATCTGAATGAGTCTAATGCCTCCTCTTAAAAATCTGTAACACCATAAAATAAAAATTTTAAAGAAAAATAGATGAAAAGGATAAACCCACTAAGGTTTTGGGTCTTTCTGTAGATATGGAGACAAGAGAGAATAATTCAAAGTGGGAGACTCCTCCAAGCAACTCTCCTCTGAGATCTGTTTTTTTTTCTATTTCATCACTGCATTTTTTGACTCTAAATATTTAAAATCTTTTGTCATTTATCTAAGTTCTTATGTCATCACCCTTCATTTCTACATAAATTTACTTTTTCATCAGCCTTTCTCTTTCTTGCTGCATCCCGACAGTTTTTAAGATGCTTTTAAGTTTTTGCTGCAAATATTACTAGCATAGAGAACTACATAATGCTGTTACCTTGTCTGCTGGCTGGGCAGCCCATCTGGTTGACATTGTGGTTTTTGAGAGTAGGGTATGACAGAGTAAGATATAAGTCTGGAACATAAATTGGTTAACAATAGCCGACTGGTGTAAACAAGGGTTCCTGTAAATGAACAGTGGGTCTTTGGAACCCTATAATGCTCATATGATTGAAGACTCAGGAGAATTCCTTAGAGCTGAGAATGACAGAACTGGATCTATACTGGAAAACCCATGATATTATACCATGAACATGATCTCATGAGTTTTAGCATTAACATTATTTTTGATATATGGATACCATAATATTATTCCAGTCACAGATGAAAGTCCCCCAGCTGATGGCCACATGGTGGCAGGTGACCTATTTTGCTTCCTTTGGTCCCAGTGGTCAATGGTACTGCTTCCCTGTGGCTTTCCACTGATACTTTCTCTATTTTTGGTTCCCTTAAATTTATGAGGGTACCTGCAGGGCTATATCATCTTAGAATGAAATAAAACTATTTCTTTCCCTTTTTCGCCTTTGTAGAAAATGATTTTCTTTTTTTCCCCCTTTTATTCTGTAGATATACTACCAACTGAGCCTATTACTTCTGTGTGGTTTAAAATGACTACAAATATATTATAGAATGCTTAATCTTTGCAGGGTGAGGGTAACAGTATGGTTTTCAAGGGGACAAAATATTCCTGTTAGCTGATTAGGCCTATGATGTATATTTTGAATACTTTTTAGGTTATAATTATCTCTAGTTACAATATGTTTTTGTTTTATGAAGAAACTTACGAGATTCTCATAAATTTTTATCAATATTTCCTTCAAGAAGATTCTGGGTTGGGAAGTTTTTGAATATGTCCTTTGCAGAAAGAAATAAATTATTTTAGCTCCCCAAAGAATCTAATATTTAGATTATAGACTAGACTAAACTTACTAAAATTGAGGAAAAGAAAGAAAATTAGACTTAAATAAAACAACTCTGGTGTGTCTTAGCAACATGTAATTGATAATAAAAGAAGTGACAACTTTATTTTAATAGCAAACTTTCATGCTGAGTCAAAAGTATATAATAGAAATCCATTTGTATATTGAAAATGTCTCACTTCACTCATTAATAAGATATTAATATGGAAATATCTATTTTAGCTCCTTGTCCCTTTGTTGTCCTATTTCACAACATATTGTGCTCTACAAGAGGGCTATGACTTCAAAACAATCAAGGCCTACACTCTCATGATCCAGATACCACTTTCTGCTGACATCAACTCTATTCATAAGAAATATTTAAATTAGTGCAGTGGTGAGGTGTATACGTGGAATGGAGCAAACAGTACTTTTCCTGAAATATATTCAATTAATCTTATTGTGATGGGAATGTGGTCATAAATAGTTCACACACAAGTCTTAGTAACACACTTAGAACACCTTAAAATCCACAAGACCTAATTGTAAATAGGTGAGCTACACTAGAAATAACAATGATATATGATCTGGAAATGAATTGTTTCCTTATTATTTCTTTTGCGCTCATTTAGTTATCAGGTCCTTGAAGTGAGGCATAAATTACCAATGCTTTTCTTTTTTCTTGATACACAGCCTAACAACAGTGTTCTTAAGTAAGAATTTGATAACATCATATTAGTGGTGTTAGCCAAAACTACACATAAAACTATTTTGTAAGATTGAAACACAGCTTAAGTTTCAAAGAAAAAAAGCCTTGTTGTTTAAAGGAAATTCAAAACTCTTTCAATTTCTAAACACTTTGTTTTAGCTCTTCCAAATGGATAAAAATTATTTCTAAATTATAAAATTCAGATCATACAAAATGCAACATTTCTCTTTGAGCTCAAAGCCTACATTGGTCTGTAAACAGGGCATTCTAATATTGGTGTACATGTTGTGAAATTGTTAAAAAGTTGGGAAATGTCTTACCTAGGCTAGGGATTTTCACCAGATAACTAAATTTTGTGAATTTACAAAAGGCAAATGAATGAGACCTTCATTAGAAGACTTTTGGGAGAGCAGACAAAAAGTCTTTGATTTTGAAAGTTCAAATAAAACATGGTAGTTGCTTCTCCTTACCTCCCCCCCCAAAACAGAAAGGAATATGTTGATTTGGGGCTATAGCCATCAACTCCACTGAATCCCTAATCCATTTTATTTTTGTGCATGCTGCTAGTATTTGTCACTCTAGGAATTCTTTGGTTGATAAATTATAGGTTACTTAAAATTTTCAATAAAAAGTTCCTTCAAGATGTCTAAATGAGAGAATGCAAGTCAAAGAACATTTAATTTTGTTGTACATTCATTAATTAGGAGTAAATCCAAGGAATTATATAAAGATCTGTACAAAAAATGTTTATATCCAACCCTTAGTCACTCCAGTAATAGCCCAAAGCTTTTGACCTGGCAATTACAAAAATCAAGAAGAACGGAAAAGCAGATTGGAATGCTAACTTGGACTCTTTAATGCTATAACTTTTGTTTTTCTCATTACATAAATAAATTGTAGTGTTTTGTGCTCTTCTGCAGACTCCATCTTCTATAAACTTTGCAAACTAAGAACAGATTTTATATTCATGCTTTTGGTATGGATTATTTGGTGTGGATTAACCTCACATAATTCCAAAAGTTATCAGTGAAAGAAAGAATAACTTATGTTTCAAATACAAGTAAATCTGTGGGACAAAAGTAGTTTGCTTAAATATTTTTTTAAATTTATATGTCCATATTAAATTCGACATTCTATACAACTGATTTAATCCTGCAAGTCTCCCTAAGAGTTATTGATCTTGAATTGAAACACTGTCTGCTTTAGGATGAAGGGCAAAATGGAATATAAATATTGAAAGCTTTCTCAAGTCTTGAAAAGTCTTATTAATTTAAATAGCATTAGGCTGTGAATTGCAAATTTTAACAGCCTAGATGAGAAAAATATTGATGCAACTTTCACATTTTCATGCTAGTATTTAAGGATTATATTCCTAATGCTGCTCACAAAATTAAAACCAAAACAATCTATCTCCTAGCTAAAGAATTATCATTAAAGTTTGTTAAATAATGAGAATGTGTTTTCCCTTTCACAAGAGAAGAAATTCTTTTGGGGAATTATAACCAGTAAGAGAAAATGCCACCAGTCTGTCTTTGTGAAAATTGCCACACTCTATACTACCTCCAAGCCATACAGCATATCAAAGAATGAGGAAGGAACCTCTGATTGAGATAAATATGGGAAGAAACAGAGGATTTGGACATGAAGCATGGTTCTTCCACTTGGGGGCCTGTGACAAGACACTTCACAGAGCCTGTTTTTTCATCTATAAAATGAGGGGCCTGGAATTGATCTACATGATGCCTCCTGACTCTAAATTCTGTGATCCTAAAAAGCACTGTTGGTGTATTTCTTTATTTGTATATTTCTGTGCATTGCCTAGTATAGGTATATGTGATAGCAACAAAATGCTCAATTTTTTGAGCATCAATTGATTGAACTGAAAAGAAAAACTGATTAAAAGGACATTT
Source organism: Vombatus ursinus (assembly GCF_900497805.2). NCBI lineage: Eukaryota > Metazoa > Chordata > Mammalia > Diprotodontia > Vombatidae > Vombatus > Vombatus ursinus. Next base: position 8,385,190 of record NW_020954570.1, on the reverse strand, counting down.
CCTTCATATGCCACAACATAACTCATAAAGAGTAAATTGATTATGTTTTCACTTTAGCTTAAATGTAGTAATCAATATTTTTACAAGAAGACTGGAAAGACAAATGCAGGGCATTTTCTATTAATTTCTTTCATTCTTTAAAATTCTGTGCTTGGTTCTTGTGCAATAACAGGCACCAAAAAGTTGCAAAGGGCAGGGGAAATCTGTTATCCTTTTTAAACTGAAGTAGAACCAAAATACCTAGAATTTAAGCTTATCTAAAACAAAACAACATCACAAGGAATAGATATGGTATTTTTAAAGGTTTACCACGTCAACATTTACTCCTGTCCACAATTACTGCTATTCCCCACCCCTCCTAACACACACACACACACACACACACACACACACACACACCCCCTCATTCATCATGAAGAGTAGCTGAGGTCATCTAAATAACTCCAAATCAAATGAGTTGTAACTAACTAACTCGATAAAGCTACAGGCAAAGGAATCATTGAGACTCAATCTTAACTCTGCATCACTTGTATGCATACAATGAGTGTCTCAGAAACATGGTCTTCTACCTGTCAGCTAATTTCTAGCTATCAGTGTGACCAGTGATCATGGCACGGGGCAGAAGAGACCGTGCTCACAAAAGCTTTTTCTTCAGAATATTATTTTGTTTTATGTAGTCTCTGAATCTGTATTGCACTCCTCAGCCGCATGTCTCTGTATATACTCATGTGTGTATTTGCACTTGTGTCTGCATATGCATGTGAGGACTAAAATTATGGAATCCCAACAGTTGGAGCTGACTGACTGGAACTAAGTTCTGGAATGCTTTTATCAAGGCTGAAGAGACTAAGAGGAAAATAATCTGCAAATTTTTGTGAATAAATGTTTTGTGGTTTCTTTAGAAATGAACTTTTTTTTGGCGGGGTGGGGCAATTGGAGTTAAGTGACTTGCCCAGGGTCACACAGCTAGTAAATGTCAAGTGTTTGGTCTGAGGCCAGATTTGAACTCAGGTCCTCTTGACTTCTGGGCTGGTGCTCTATCCACTGCGCCACCTAGCTGCCCCTTAGAAATGAACTTTTTGCTGACTATGAAATCCATGAGGTACTGACACATTTTTGTGGCCCCTTTGTAACAGCTTAGAATGTAACACTGGAAAGAGTCATGTATGAAAAAAGTCAGAACGGTACTGGTCCTAATAAGAAACCAACTTTCTACTTCTTTGCATTCACTATTTTCATCACTACTATTAAAATGCTTCATTTTAGGTCACTCTCCTCTGTAAACATTCTTTCTACTGACAGCAGCTCTTCATGGATTCATTCAAAAGCAAGTCGCTAAAACTCTGGCTTAAGCTCTCAAAGGAAACTATATGCAAAAGTTTCTGATGATCTGATCAAAGAGGGACAGGATGACAGGGAATAAGGAAAATTTCAGCCTTCCTGATAAAATGGGTGTGTGGTGACCCAAATGTGTTGGTCACTATACTATCTAAAAGAAAAAAGTCCAAATATTTTCAAATGTAAAATGTAGTAGTGTATTATTTTTTAAAGAAGAAATTTTAGCATTTTCAAACCTTGTCAAATGAAGTGATGCCAGCTATTAAGAAAATAGAAGTTTGGGAAAATATTCTAAAAATATAATCTTGCCTCAGTCATGAGATAATCAAGGTTATGCCGGAACATGTCTGCCAACTTGGCACCACAAATTAGGATCATAGCACCAATGTATTAGGTCTCTGTGACTTAAGGCAGCAAATTGAATTGAGCAAACTATGAACTGAGCAATATCAATAGTAGTTAATCCACGTCAGACAGATAGGATCCATGGTCCCTTACATTTATAGGCTGTGCTTGTCTATGGATGATGGCCAGGTACAGCAGAAGAGCTGTGATTGGCTAAGCAGCACTTGGCAGAAGAGTCCATTTTCTTTTTTTCAATGCATATGCCTAGGACATTTTCAAATTGGCACATTAAAAAACCCAACTGACTTAAAAAAGTAACTCTAGACTACTGCAGGTAATGTAGTATAAACTCATTTCGTCTGAGGGAAAAATATTACTTTGCTGGGAAACAGAGTCCTGTAGGTGGTGTCTGGAATGACTTCATCCCTATGTCACTTTTTTCTTGATGGCAGCTAGCTCCTTCTGAAGTTCGCTGAACTTGGGGCGGTTTTCAGGTTTGTAGTCCCAACACCTCAGCATTATTTTATAAATTTCTTCAGGACACTTGTGAGGAGCTGACATCCGGTATCCTGGACCCCAAAAGAAGAAGGTAAGGCAGTTTAGAATACTGGTAGAAAGGGAATAGATGTTGATCTTATGCCTTCCTTAAGACCTTTGACGCAACATTTTAACTTTAAAACTTTAATTGTTTAGGTTATTTGGTATAATAAAGAGTTCCACAAATGGTATATAAAGGCATACAGAATTCTCTTTTCATATGGACTTCAATTCTGCTGCCCAGAAAGTATTTCACTATCTCATTTACAGGAGCCATATTTTGTTTGCCTCGGGGCCTGAAATAATAATACTGTATATGCAATATTGTGATGTAACTGACCTAAAGAAAAACAAAATTTTCATTAAAAAGCATTCACAGATAGTTTCAACAACATCTTATAATCTAAGGCTAAGGCTAGTAATATTTATAAGCACACAAAGACTTCTATGAGTACCCAGTTTAAATGAAAAATCAAAATTAAAATGAACAAAATTCTTTTACATTCTGGGAAGAAAATAATTTGAAATTTCCTTAAAGAATAAAATGAGAATGAATAACTGGAATGTAGAAGGGAGACTCAGGAGCTTCTCTTAAACTCAGATTTGGGGAAGAGGCTATGATATTATAGAAGGAATCCTGAATTTTGTGGGTATCATAAGAACCAAAAAAATTGGAGGGAATCATTGCCCTAAACTACTTGGTTTCACCATTTCACCTATATACTGTCCACTACTCTTGAATCCTTGCCTCTTCCCCCCTTCCTATCAATGTTCACACTTTGTTAAATACCAGAGTTGGATTACTCCAATCATCTTTCTCATCCACAGTAAGAGAGCTGCTGGCTGGAACTAGAGGAAATCACTCAATTGAACTTACTGGGTCCACTACAAATTAGTTCATCTAACCTTAACTGGCTCTCACTTTAGCAAGATGGTACTTTTACTACTCTCCCCATCTGCCTCCATTTCTTCATCGGTAAAATGAGCTTGAGAAGGAAATAGCAAATACTCCAGTATCTTTGTCAAGAAAACCCTAAATGGGGTCACAAAGAGTCAGATACAACTAAAACAACTGAACGACAACAAAAAAAAAATTCAGATTCTTTGTCCCACTCCACTATCCCCAAATATCCCCAGCTATTCTACATATCTTCTTCTTTACTCAAATATCTCACATCATTTCCTCCCTTTTCCCTCTCAACTAAGGATCTCACTTCATACTTTACTGAAAAAATACAGATAATTTTCAATGAGCTCCTCTTTGTTCACATTTCAATACCCCTTCCTTCCATCACTCATTATGAATCAATCACTCTACATGCACACTTAATTGATCCCATAACCTTTACCCTTCTCTTTCTAACCTTTAAGCATTCCCTATCTCCCTTTCTTCCTTCCTTTTTATCTACAAAAATGCTCAAGTCTTCTCCATTGTGAAATGACCCTCACTAGAACCTGACATCCCTTCAAGTTAGGTCTTATATCTCTCTTCTCTTTTACAACCAAATTCCTAGAAAAAACCATCTACACACATTGACTCTACTCCTTCTCTCACTCACCTCTCAACACTTTGCAAAATGGCTTCCAAATTTATCATTCAACTCAAACTGCTCCCTCCAATTTACCTATCATCTCTTAATTGACAAGTCTTTTAGCCTTTTCTCAGTCTTAGCCTTCCTGACTTTTTGCAGCTTTTGATGCATGTGTGTAAGGTGTTCATTTATTTTTGGAAATTCTGAACTTAGACACCAAATCAGTTGGGTATTTCCACATACATAGAAGAAAAAGAGGACTGTATATGAGAATGAAAATACTACGTAAGGCCTAGCTTTCTTTTAAAATACAAATTCAATATGTAACATCCAAAGCTATCCTCATTTGTGATTCTTCTGTTTCCTTCTGTGGATTTTTTTTATAAAATTCTTTCAATAACTCTTTTTCCTTTCTTTTCTTTTTCATTCTTTTAAAAATTTCCTGACTACCCTATCTCTAGCCCCCATGTCCCTCCCACCACCCCAATGAAATAGAAAAACAAAAGTCATGTAACAAATATATACAGTCAAGCAAAAAACAAAGCAAAACAAAAAATCTCATACTAGCTGTGTCAAAAAATGAATCTTACATTGCATCTTGAGTCTATCACCTCTGCCAGCATGCTTTACTATCGGTCCTCTGGAATCATGATAAGTCAGTTAATTGATAAGAGATTTTAAGTCTTTCTAAGTTATTTTTGATTATAATGATGTTACTGTATAAATAGTTCTCCTGGTTCTGCTCAGCACTCTACATAAGTCATGCAAGTCTTCCCAGGATTCTATGAAACTGTCCTTTTATAATTTCCTACAGCATAATAATATTCCATAACATCCATATATCATTATTTGTTCAGCTATTCTGCAATTGAGGGACATTCCCTTAGTTTCCAGTTCTTTGCCACTGTAAAAAGAATTGCTATAAGTGTTTCTTTCTATACTGACTCTTCCTCTTTCTTTGATATTTTTAGGGTATTAGACTAGTGAAGGTATTATTGGATCCAAAAATACACATGCACAGTTTAGTGAATTTGTGGGCATAATTCCAAATTGCTTTCCACAATGACTGGACCATTCACAGTTCTATCAAGAGTATGTTATTATACCTGCCTTTCCACACCCCTCCAGCAATTTTCATTTTGACAATTTGATAAGTGTGGTGGGAAATTTCAGTGTTGTTTTAATTTATGTATCTCTATTAGTGATTTGGAACATTTTAAAATATGGTTGATAGCTTAAATTTCTTCCTTTGAAAACTGCCTTTACATATGCATACATTATATATACATACTATATATCTACATATATTATCCCTTGACTTATTGTACAATGGTTATTGTTCTTATAAATTTGAATCAGTTTCTTTTATATCTTGGTAATGAAATCTTAATTAGCAATACTTCTCCAACTATTTAGCTCTTTCTATTTTTAGAAAAAGTATTTCATATTTCTATTCATATAGTTCCTTTGTCTGCCCTGGTTTATAGTCTCCTAAATATTTTATAAATTTGTGGTTATGTTGAATGATATTTCTCTTTCTATTTCTTACTGCTGTCTTTTGTTGGTAATGTATAGATATGCTGGTGATTTATTTTATAGCTTGCAAATTTGCTGAGGTTATTTTTTAATTAATTTTTTAGTTCACTCCTGGTTTCTCTAGATAGACCATCATATCATTTCCTCTTCTCCATATGCTTATTTCCTTGATTTCATGTTCTTTTCCTATTGTAATAATAAGGAGAAAGGAAGTAGAAACACTAATTGTAGACAGCTTTCTCTAGGGGTTTGAGAAGTGTTGGGAGGGGGAAAGGTAATAGATTAATGAATGTTGGCAAGAGAGGGGAAAGAACTAAGGTTACAGTCTCCTAGAGAAGATGGGAAGGGATAAAATCAAGAGTACAAGTGGAGGAAGTGGCCTTGGTCAACTTATTATCAGGGCCTAGGAGAAAGAAGGAAGGAAGAAGGAAATAAGCATTTATCAAGCAATTACTATATGTGCCCGATACTGTGCTAAGTGCTGGGGTTGTATACAAATACAAGCAAAAAGACAGCTTCTTGTCCTCAAGGAGCTCACATTTTATCAGTCAATAAACATTAAGTACATACTATGTGCTAGGCATACACATTATGCTGGGGATACAAAGAGGCAAAAGAAGTCTAGTCCCTGGCCTCACCGAACTCACCATCTAATTTTAATGGAGGAAGACAAAACACAAAAATGAGCTAAAAAACTGAGGGGGGTTGTGATGTAAGGAAGAAAACAGAGTGGTTGATGATTTTAAGGACTTCTCAGATGAAAAGAAGAGGGAGCACACGCTGAATGAGATTAATTTTCTCAGTAAGGTAGGAGGCAAAGTCTGAGAGAGAGAGATAGAATAGGCTTGAGGAGAGAAGAGGGTTGGAAAAATTTTTGTGGGGAGTGAGATAAAGAATTAAGGAGGACTAAAACAATTGTCTTGCTATAGTGAGGGCCCAATTGAGGTTATAGAACACAAATTTATAAATTATTTCTCGTTGACTTGTTTTCCAAGTTCTCGGTATTTTACATTTGTTTTAATATTTCTTGTACCTAGGAGCAATTGAATTTTTAATTTGATTCTAATTTTCAGGATATTTGCTACTTTGCAAGAATTTTCTTCCTATTCTGAAGTATTGATCTTCCAGTTCTTTCCTCTAGAGCTATTTTGCTTATAATTTAATTTTTTATCTTTTGCTTTACTTTTTCCAGTCCATTTTGGAGTCCCTGTGGCCAATCTATTTTTTTTTTTTTTTTGGCCTGAGGGAGACTCTGATTTTACTTTTCACTCTCTTCTGATTTTACCTCTTGATCCATAAATGGCATTTTTTAAAAACTGTGTTTAGTCTCTTCTTTTATTTTACTGACATTTCTAGCTTTAGTTCTTGGTTTGAGAATTTGTGCCAGGTTCTTCCCTCTCCTGCACTCCTGGATGGGATGGTCTTCTTTGGTCTTGATCCCTATTTCCTGGACTCTTGGCATTAGCTTTCAAACCTTGCCCCTCCTCTGCCTTCCTGACAACCCTCCAGAATGTTTGTGTTCAGGATCTCTAGGAATAAAGGGCTGCGGACTTCTGATCCCCCTGTAACCTCCCAGGCAGAGTTCTGTAGGCTTCCATTCTGCTGACTAGTGCTTGCACTGGCTTCCCTGATGAAGCTGATCCCCTCAAACCTGCAGGCTTCTGGCTGCCTTTCTGTGCAAGCTTGGAGTTGGATCTAGGTGTTTACTGTTATTTCTTTTTGGTATTTCTTCTTATTATTTAATCTAGTGCCCTTTTTTTGGATTTCTCCCCAAAAGTCCCATCCCTCTTAAAGCCTTCTTTCCTTTTTTTTCCACCTGTTTCATTGCCACCTTTAATGTATTTCTTCTATAGACTCTGTGTGTGTGTGTGTGTGTGTGTGTGTGTAACCATCATCAGATAAAGATGAGATTCATGAGATGCCCATTTTCCCCATTCTCCCCAATAATGAGAAATAGTAAGTATTACTTTTTTCTTCTCTTTTCTTTCTTCTTAAAACCAATGAAACAGAATAAAACCATACTTGAGCCCTGAGACTATCTTTATTTACTCTCTACCATGACACAGAGACCTCTTTACCCCAGAAGCTCTTTCCATTCCTGGAATAGTTCTCACAAGGTCTCACCTTATGATTGGTTGGCTTCTTCCAGAACCTCCAATTTAAGGAGAAGGCCTCAGGCAAAAATGTCCATGTGGCTAAGCCTTTTTTTCCCCTTGAGGCTCTTACTTGCACTTTCAGTGGAGTCATTTTCTTCTTCTGGTTTTACAACTTGGGCTTCTTAGAGTATTTCTTCAATGCATTCAGTGTTTTATTCTGTTTACTTAAATTTTCAGCCCCATTTCCTGGCTGTGGGACCTTGTTCCAGGGACTGGTTTTACCCCCGCTTTCAAGACTTTGGCATTATTTTTGACATCTGTTTCATTATTAGGTAACATTTCTGGGGTTTGTGTTAAGTGTAGATTTTAATGTGTAGGTTGTTCACATTTTCTGTCTTCAGGTTTAAAGTAAATCCTTAACTTACACCCTTATCCCATCTCATCTGTATTTAAGAATGCAGTTGTTTCTTATGATTTCCCTGTATTGATCTGTAATATGCTGTGTAACTCTGACTTGATGAAGTCCTTGCCTATAAATGACAGATCTGCTTCCAATGAAAAAAAATGATATAGTAGCCTCACATAATAAAAACATTCATATCTTCAGCCTATTTTATGTACATTTGTTTTACCAACCCTTTGGTAGTCAGCATCAAATATACCAAAAACTTTTCTAGTAGGTGTGGTATGGGTATTTCTGATTTGTTCTAAAGTATTTTGCCTTTTTGTGGTCTAAGAACAAGATGGAGGGCTACTAATTTTTCTGTTCTCAGTGTCAAGTTGATAATCACAACAGTTCCAAGCAGGGTCAGTCTGCAACCCATGCTCTCTCATTCATTTCTTAGATTCACAGGAACAAATATAACACATTGACTGGGGTGGTATTGCCAGGGCCCAGATGGATATTTTCATAGTGTCTTCCAGGGCTTTACAGTTTTACACAGTGTTCTCAGGGCAAACAGAATTCTCAATATACATTGTCCTGGGTGGCATTTCCTGACTTTGCTATCCTCTCTCTCACTCTCCAACAGAATGATGGGTTGGATTTTATTAATAAAAGATTCACAGGTATTTCAATATTCAAGAACATATATTTATCAAATAAAATAAAATTCATTTCCTGTGTCTAATGGTAGGAGGTAAAAAATCTAGTTTTTGCCTTAGAGATCACTCTAACAGCAAATAAATTAATAATGTCAATTCAACAGACATATATTAAACACCTGCTATATTCCAGGCACTGTGTTAGGCAGCATGGATATAAAAAACAAAAATGAAAACAGTCTTTTCCCTCAATTACATTATACTGGAGGGAAAACATATGAACATAGGAAAGCAAATACAAAATAAATATAAAATTAAGAAAGCTGTCTACCTATCCAGGAGCTTTAAAATCTTTCCTTCATTTTTTTGGGTGGGGCTAGGCAATGGGGTTAAGTGACTTGCCCAGGGTCACACAGCTAGTAAGTGTCAAGTGTCTGAGGCCTCATTTGAACTCAGGCCCTCCTGATTCCAGGGTTGGTGCTCTATCTACTGTGCCACCTAGCTGCCCCCTCCTTCATTTTTTCAACCTTATTCAATGGCCTGGCATTTTCTCGTAAATTTCTTTTAAAACAGTACACTTTGTTTGCTTAGTGACCATATTTAAGGTCACTCTAAGGGCACATGCCACACACGGGTATTTGTGCCATGACTGTCACCTAGGTATTATTAATCTGGGGTTGTGATTTCCCAAGTTTCTCAAAGAGTGTTACAAAATTCTTCAAAGATCCTCCAAACAGAAGGCAATTGTAATTTTCTTAAAAAAAATAAAAAGAGTTTGGGTATCACTGATATAACCTTCTTGCCCAACCCAACTTTAAAGCCTCATTTCAATTCCTCCCCCTAAAAAACTGGGGCAATTTCTCTGAACTTTTGCTTGCACATGTACTTTGTGACTTGCACATGTACGTTGTGAAGATTTTAACTCTAATTCTGTACTAACCTTGCTCCACTTGTTCCCGGGCATGTTGGTTGGTCATTCCAGGATATGGACAGACTCCTAAACTGAAGGTCTCCCACAAAAGGATACCAAAGCTCCATGCATCACTTTCAGAACTGTATCTTCCTGGTACAAAAAATAATGAGACAAAAACAAGAGTGAACAGGCAGGTGGTTTAAAGGTGGAGAACATTTTTTAATATATAAATTTTCACCATTACATTTTAAAATTACCAAAAGGATAAAATTATCAATGTTTCTGTTTCAATTCCAAAGTTTTATTTCACAATCTTTAAATAGCTGGCATATATAAACAAGCCCCTTTTTTCCCTTTCAGGAAAATATTTATCAAGCATGTGAACTGTTCTTCAAGTGATATTTGAATAGGATGATTATTTGCTATAGAAAACATAAAAATTTAGATAGACCAATGCTTGTAAGGAGATTTACAAGCTGGATTTCTGATATTTTGCCTTTTGCTTAAATTCAATTTTCTTTTCCCACTAAAATTATGAACAACAAACTTAAAGCAATAAGGTACATTCTTTGTATTGATTTTTATTCTTTGCTGTTTATGTTTTCTTCTATGCATAAAGGTCTCATTTCTTTCTTGATTCTTCCATTTGTCTAAAATGCAATTTTTTTCTGTTTTAAATAGTGAGGAAATTAACATAGGTGGCTGATAAAAACAACTTCTTTAAAATACAGGGTACCTTTGTTTTGTAAAAATATCTTCATGCAACTGCCTCACTAAACATGAGTAAATGAATTTGGAAACAGGTGTATAATTCAAAAGAGAAAATACTATCAGCAACAATTTAACAAAATCCTATCTCAATCTCTCAAAGTACCAAGAATCTTAAGGATTTTTAAAAGTTACTCAAATTTTTATTTTAATTTCAAATTGAGGGCCAAAAAGAGTGCTAGTTTAGTTCCACTACTTGGCAAGTGGGATCATTTTAAAGATTCCTCAAATGATTTCCTTTTCTATCTCTTTCATACTTTTCTGGCCTATTTACTGTCATTTTAATATTTACAAAATTCAATCCTTCTCCTATTTTTGCTTGTTATTATAAGTTAACCACTCTTTTTGTTTTCTCTGAAGGCAGTAAAATGGTACTGGGAGTATGTATGAATGATGTTACGGGTTCTGACGTCAGTAAAATTTCTGCCCACTCACTAAATATCATTTCCAGCTGTGATAAATTACTCTTCCTTCTTAGTAGATAGTAATTACAGACAATCATGATACTGTAGGTGGTAAGATTAGTTTTCTTGTCTGTATATCAACTCTCTTCAGAGTTTAGCATCCAGTCATTTATCACTTTTCATTAAAGTCATTCAATGAATATAAGTTAAAAGCAATTAGTTTCTTAAGAAAGTACAAGTTATTTAGTTAATTATGTCCTCCATCCTAATCCCTCAACCTTCCCATCTATACCCAAAGTTAGATATTATCTTGAGTAGAGATCAAAAGAGATATAGTCATATAAAAACCAAGAATACATATGAAAAATACATAAAATCATGAACACATCTGTGGTTAGGTTTTTAAAGCCTATCATGAAGCCATTTATTGTTGCTATTATGTTCTAGGCAATGGGGGAAATGCAAAGATAAAAATGATATCACTTTTGAACCTTATATCTTAGTGGGCTACATTTTCAAAGTATTTTTGGCTACACAAGTCTAATTAAAGTGAAAGGCTATTACTTGATTAAAATTTCCTTCTGACACACCGAAAAATATATTCTTGAAATTTTGTTCAATTTCATAGTTTTAAAATATTCTATTTGTCCTTTACAAACATATCAACTTTCATTTTTGTTCATTTGTTCAATTATTATTTGTTAAACTACCACATGTTAAGTACTGGGAAGGATATAAAGATAATAGCAATGTAATGATAATGCTACTTAATTTAGAACAGTGTTATTAAATTTAATTCAGGCAGGGATTTCTATTGCCCAGTGTTCCAAATATGCACTTTCTCTATGTTCTAGTTAGCCTCTTTCAGTATTCCAATTTGTTGTGTAGATCTGTATAGATGTCAGACCCAAGAATGCAAACTTACAAGGAGGAAAAAAAAAATCAGTGACAGAATGGCTAAAAAAATTAGGAAGAAATTCAATACCAAACACAAAACTCTTGTGCCATAAAATTGAAAAAAAAATGGGGAGCTTTTACCTACCAAAATTCAATAGTATTTTCTTTAGGAAAATAACTTGAGGATGAAATGCTAATTAATTCACATCAGTTTTGGCCTCTGAATATTGAAATAGCATCTCAGAGAGCATCCTTGTCATGTAAGACCTCTGTGAGTGGTTTCATAAACCACTCTCTCATTTGCATGAGAAATGCCTTCTTCCTCTTCAGCTCTTTCTTTTCCATCTGACTTCTTCTGAAATTTGTCAATTCACAGTAAAGACTTCTAACCCTGGCTGTTACTGGTGTAAACAATATTTGTTGGGATGCTTCATGCTCTTGCCAGTAAGATCATTTGGCAATGGAAAGATAGAACATAAAAAGCCGGTTTAGTAATGAACTTGAAAAAAATATGGAGTTAGATTTTAGTTGTTCTAATAGCTTATTCAAAATAATTTCATTTCTGGGCCAGGAATTCAACAATTTCGTAAGCAGAACCCAGGACCAGTGTCTAGAGAGGTGAATTTTTAGTACGAAGATGTTTAGGCAACTGTGTCTCAGTTGTCTATCCATAATTCCCTAATAGAGATGTAGGAATCAGCCAGAAAGTATTTGGGACTGTATGAAGAAAAAAAGCTTCATATTAAATACAAATCATTATAATCCTGGGCTTTTTTCTATTCTTATTCACCATACCTAATTTATTCCTAGGGAAATATCAACAACAATCCCAAGAAGAATCACTATGGAAAATTACAGGGTAGCTATTGGCTGTTTGAAATTGCAACAAATCCTCTTGCTAGCACGAAGGAAAACAACAAAGAGACGGGAGATCGGTTATATTTGGAATGTTGGGTTCATTCTTGAGAAGGAGAAATACCTAGTCAATACCTGCCCACATCATTTACCTGGCTTTCATTTAACATTCCACAGCACTCTGGCAATAGAATTTTAAAAAAGTATCACAGTTGAGGTGAAGTCTCTGGGGCAGAATTGGAGAAGGTAGCTTATATTCACAATTGTCAGCATTGTTATTAAGAAGCACCTGAGATTTTAGTATGTAGTTCTCATAAGCATCAAATTCATATTGATTTTAAAAAATGAGACTAAATGTGATTAATAAAGTAGAATTCATTTTTCATTCATTATTTTCAGCACCCTAAATTTACTAGAACTTCACCACAACAAAACAATAAAAATAATGTCTGAATTTCAAATACATTTTATCAAAAGCCCAAAGGTCTCTGCTATGGTTTCTTAGCTAGATGACTTGAAACATTCTCTTCAGAAAATTAAAGGAAATGGGGCAGCTAGATGGTGCAGTGGACAGAGCACCGGTTCTGGAGTCAAGAGGACCTGAGTTCAAATCCGGTCTCAGACCAGACACTTGACATTGACACTTACTAGCTGTGTGACCCTGGGCAAGTACTTAACCCAAATTGCCTCGCCAAAAGAAAAAAAAAAAAAAAAGAAAATTAAAGGAAAGTAATAGTGGGCATTAAAAAAAAATTTAGGAATCAAGGAAAACATTTGAGAATTCAAGCAATGTGAATATAGATAATCATGCAATTTCAGTACTAACACACACAGATGATCTATCTAGAACACTTATCAAAATAGATTCTGGAAAATTTTGGATTCTTCTTCATTTGTGAGGACCAGTGGGCAGGTATTGGACCAGCTTAATTTTAAATCCATTTCATAGTCACATTTTTACCTAGTTTAATTGCAGGAATATTAGAATTTTTCAAATTGAAGTAAATTTTTAATTTGCAATCAATAAAGGAACAGTTGACAATATTTTATTTGCTATACTTTCTAAAAATAATTTTTGTTACTCTATGCTTGGCAACTCCAATTAATGTGAACATTTCCATATACAAAAAAGAAAAGAAAATAAAGTATGAACATGAAGCCATGAATCTCCATAAGAAACAGCTTGCTTTTCTAAAAAAAAAAAAAGCATATAATAAATTCAATGTGAGTTTTACAGTTGACCATCTTGTTTGTGTCCTTCCAAATTTCCCTTTTTTTTGTTAAACATTTCTATGGCCTACTTTTCCTTGTAAGGATGGAGCTTATAGAATAAACAAATCAATCATCCCACCTTAATTAACCTAACACAACACCATAGCCCTAATACCTTATCAGGTTAAAAAAAAACAAAACACCTCTACTCAATCAATCAATCAAAATACATGGGAAAAACCTAGTTTATCAAATTGGAAAAGGGTAGAGCATATCAAACCATAGGATGAAATGAAATATTACCCAGGAAGGGTGATGGGATGACCTAATGAACTTCAAAAAGTGGAAGATTTCAGACTTCCTGATAGCCATGGGTAAGCAGCAGGGTCCTAATATACTTTTGGTGTAGCGTCCCTGAAGCAGGGGCGATTTATGGCAACATTTATATAAGATGCCAAGAAAAAACACTAGACACACCAGGGAAAGGCAGCTTCAGGAGAAAGAAGGAACCTGGTAGAAAGCTCTGCCATGCCTACAGGGAACTTCACAGAGGCTCCAAAGAGAGAGCAAAGTTGCTGCTGTAGGTTCTCCCTTGGCCATATGAACTCTCCAAGCCTGAGTCCACTTTCTACTAGACTCAGTATATATTTGCAGAAATGTCCTAGATAGACTTTTTGGATAAATGTTTTATAACAACTGTCCTTACTATATTAGTAAATACCTCTAACTAAAAGCTAATAAACTTTGGCTGGTAGTTGATATTAAATGATAATCAATGTGGGAGGCATACCAGTAGAGACTTGTGAGCTAATTTCTAACTCCTCACTGTTATTCCCAGAACCCATAGGGAGAAATAGCTAGTCAATACAGCTTCCTAATGTGAACAGGAATTTGGGATAGCAGTCTCAGAGCATACGTGCTATGCTTTCTTTTATTTTTTTTACATCACTACAATCCCCTTAAATTTAAAAAATAAAACCCTTAACGAATAGATGGATGAAAAAAATTATTAGTCATATTTGTTATAATAATGTATAATATTATAAATAATATGCTATAATATAATAAATAATAATTACTGTGCTAAGCACTGGAGATACAAATAGAATACAGAATCTGCTCTTAAGGAGCTCGAATTCTGCAGGTTTCAGTTCCAAGTCAGATGGAAAGTCATCTATTAGGGTTTAGTGGCAAAACAGATGGTAATGTCTCTTCTTTAATGTTATTTCCACTGATAAGTCATATCAGTTTCTGAAGTTGAGCCATTTGACAGGATTTTGGTGGTGATTACCTTCTTTTCTGGGTCTTCATTCACTATGGCTGTAGTGTCCACAGAAGTAGCTGCCAGGCCCTGTCTTCACTAAGTTGGCTTCTGGGGATGATTGGGAGGGGATGTGGAGAGAGAGCTGGAAGCAGAAGCAACCTGGGGAGTGCAGCCACTGTTGAGGCTCTTGGGTTTACCTGCCATTTGGTGGCAGTTGGTATTTTTGGTGATGAGGAAAGTGGGCCCCTTTTTCAAGGTGATACACTGGTACTACCAAATCAAGCAAAACAAATCCACACATTGGCAATATCTGGAAATGTGTGTCTTATGTGTAGAATGGTACCATGGGAAACATGTTTCATCATCAATCCCACTGGAGTTATGGGTTGGTCATTGTGATGATCAGAATTCAGAAATTATTCAAGACATGCTATATTCATTCACCAACCCTAGGCTTGCATGCTGCATCTTAATTGCCTTCCTTTATTGAAAATGCGATTCCAGATTTTTTTTTTAAAGCACAATCTGATCTTTTCTTCGTTTTATTCCTGATCTTGTTATAGCATATTACTCCCAACAAACATAAGATGTGTGTTGTATTTCCTTTTGAAACGATGCATAAAATTTCAAGTAAAAAAATCTCATATTTAAAAAAGTAATTTTTGTCTTCCTTTTCCTATAAGAGTTGTACAAAAAAATACATTCTAAAATATTAAAAAAGACTGAATGACATTTAGCCTATGGGTACCCCAGGTAATTCAGTAAGGTTATAAATTGTAGAATAGCATTGCTGACCTGCACTGGCAAGGGGAATTTCCTCAACAGAAAATCACAGGTACAAACCTCCCCACAACACCACCCCACCCTCTCCTACCCCCACCCCCACCAAAAAAAAGATGTCAGGAAAACAAATAAATTTTCATGATGAAGGGCTAAAGAATTAATGAAGATTAATTTTAGGGACCTAATTTTAGATGTAGTTTTACTGAGTCAAATTGCAGGGGCCTAGCACCAGAGTCAGTGCATTATAGTTACTGTGTACATATTTCAACTATTTGAGTTAGCACAGATATACCTATATTTTTGAGAAAGGGAAAAATATTTTTATGCTTTAAAAATAGCATGTACTGTCATTTTTTTTTCAAAGATGATCATAAATGAATCAATGTCAGTGAAGTGCAAACACATTTTTGTGACAAAATCTGATAAACAATTCCTACATATTTAACATACACGTACATATTAAAGTATTAAGGCATGAAAGTTTTCACATCACTGTCATCAAACATGCTGAAGGAATTCAAAATTGGACTAAACTTCAAATTCTGTGATCTATTTTGTGAACAATTTCATGCTGTATGTAGGTCATTTTATATACTAAAAGGAAAGAAAGAATATATTCTTACCGTAATTGAGGGCCTCTGGAGCAGTCCATTTGATGGGAATTTGCTTTAAGCCAGAAGATGAATATATACCACCATCTTCTTGACGGGACATTCCAAAGTCGCTGATTTTCAGAATATTATTTTCCCCTACCAGGCAATTTCTTGCAGCAAGGTCCCTAAATTAAAAGGAGACACCGAAAACATCTATTAATACAAATTGAAAGCAATTTTCATGCTTATATTTTTAGGGTTTCTTCCCCATTTCTACAAAATAGACATGTCTAAAGCACAGGTCCTTCCACTGCTCAAGATGCCTTAGTAGCTCCCTATTGCTTCTAGATAAATCACAAACTCATTTGCTTGGCATTTAAAGCCCTTTACAATTTTGATCCATCTTTCAAAGCTGATCACATTTGACTCTTTCACACATTGCTACAATCCAACTTGTTATTGGTATAGGACGTTCCATCTTGTGTCTCTGGTACGGGGTCCATGACTTGAAATGTTCTCTATCTTCGCCTCTGCGTTTGGAATCGCTAGCTCTCTTTAAGATTCAACTTAAGTGTTGAAGCATTTTTGGAATTCCTCAGTTGTTAGTACTCATTGCCATCAGAAATTATTTTGCATTCATTTTCTGTTTGTGCATATTATTGTGGTTAGAGAGACAGCCTTGGAGTCAAGATTATCTAGGTTCAAGTCCCACCTTTGACTAAGCAAGTCATTTAATTTCTTAATGCCCCACCCAGGCAATTCTTTAAGATTATAATTTGCATATGAATCACTGATCTGCAGTGGTACAGTTTGTTTCCTCATTGGGGAGCTTCCTACATGGATAAAATCTCTGCTTTGGATGGAGGGCAGATAATTTCATTTTGGTTTTTGCTTTCCCAGGGTCAGGCATAGTGACTGGCTCTTAGTGATAAATGCTTGCTGAAATGAATGTAATTTAAAAAGTCCGTGACTTAATAGTCATTCTCATCCTTTCTGTAATAGATAAAAATCATCCATCTTAACGCAGTCTTTATGTTCCAGGAAAAACGTATATTTCAATTTAAATGATAAAAACAAATACTTAAGGATATTAAACAAGGTAAGAAGTGCATACATAGCAAAATTGGCTTACTTTCCCCACTGGATTTATTTTCTCTGACACACTAATGAGTAGTTCTAGTAAGGAGAGAGATGGCTAGAATGTAGAGTGACAAGGGATTAGAGAAACTGTAAACTCTTTTCATCTGCCTCTATGATGCTAGTTGTAATAAAAAGCAAGAATAATATTCTAGAATGAAGCCACTCCTTTCTTTTCCCTCCAGCATTTTTTTTTCTGTCAAAAGAGCCATCATCTCATCTTTAATTAATTGGATAACTTTCCATACTTATATTCTATAATCTAAAAATTAAAACATGTTTCAGGATTACTAGGAAACTAGTGAGAACTCTAACTGGGATGTTACTACTATTTTTTGAGATAATTATCTACATGGTAAGCTGAGGTTGATATTTTTCATTAGGTATTAAATATACTTTGTAATAAGCATTACAAGTCTTGTGTTGGGAGAGTTACTCAAAAAACTAATACAATTAGGTCTAACTCAAAAAGAATGTATTATAGACCTTCCCAATTGCTGACATGATCCACAGGGACCAGCTCCTTTATCAGTGAGAATAGTATTTAACTCTAAGAAACTCCACCTAGGAAAAAATTAATTTACTTATTTACAAATTCTAGAGTCTATATATTGTGAATACTTTCTTCAATACAGTCAGGAGGTACTGAACATGGACCGTACCAAATAACATCACAAAAATTAAGTTGATTGAATTTTAACAGATGTTGGAGTCCTTTCCAAACTAACTCTCAGAGTACAGTAGGACCAATGACTAATTATTTTGAACTTCACAAAACCATCAAACATGAACATTTATGTAAACAAAGACTAGAAAAAGAAGATTATATACCAAACTGTGAACTATCTCATGTACAGATTTTTTAAAATATATAATAAATTCAATATATTAATTTCAAAGCAATCCTGCTTGTCTGTGTTTCCCTTTGAACTACTCTCTTAGAATTGTTATAGGAAAAATAAAATGCAATATGAAATTAAAAGAAAATGATAAGATGTACAATGGGAAATGGATAAAAGACCAGGCATTAACATGAATGATCACCATTTCCTAAGTATTTACTGATGTAAATCAATCATAAAAATGAGGAGATCAAAAGGACTTATCACATAACCAGTAAAAACTTGATCTTGACAAGCAGAGTTATATGGTAGTCAAAGTCAAAATTGGTTTGCAATAAAAATGCATTTGTAAAATCTTATGGCTTATGGGGGAAGATAATGAACAATGTCACCTCATAAAATAGTGGGGAGTAGTGGATGGAAAAACAATATTATAGAAACTCTGGTAAGAGACTCAATTATTCCAGACCTCCCCATGTTACTTAAGTATGAAATCAGAGAACTGACCTCCAGCATTTAGCACAGTGCCTGGCACATAATAGGTGCCTGACAAATGTTTACTGATTGAGTGAAAGATGGCAAACAGATTGAAAATGTAAAAGATAAATGAAAATTTATATGAGTCACCACATTTGGATTCTAACATCATATCCCCCAACATGCTAAAGGAAGATGTAAAAATAGCACTAAGGAAAACAAATATAGAAAGAGAGGCTGAACTAGACCAACGATAAACAGAGAAAGGCTGAGCTGGAGACAATTTTAGGAATGTTGAGGGACTGAATTTTAAGATATCTCAAAGAACAGAGGACACTAAATATCTGCAAAAAATATAGATCTTATAAGTGACTGAATAAAAAGGAAATTAAAAAAAATAAAAAACCATCAATTCAAATACCTGCTTTCCTATTGTCACAAAGCTTTTGAGAGAATGATATACTCCTATTAAGATTATTCTTGATGAAAGTATTAGATAGGAAAAGGCAGGCTTTTCCAAATAAAATACATTCATACAACTAAGTGAAAGGTATAGAAAAGCTCTCACAGTACTTTTTACTTATTAACTAAACAACATTTGGTAGGGCAAATACAGTCATAAACTTCATGCTCATGTCAAAGTTATACAAAAGTCCTTCAAAAATGTGACAAAGATAACTTTGTTTGATAAGAGTTGTTTTATGAATTTTAACAGTCACCATTCTCTCCTCCTTACTCCCTTTTGCTCTGGATATTTAATGAGCCATCCACTGTTATAACAATTAGGCTTTTTTTTAAGCTTAGGAGTAATAATAATAGCTTCAGGTCAATTTTCTCTATATTATGTGGTCTATACCAGACAAAAAGTAATTAATACTGTCACAATAGCTTAGAGCACCCAGTTAGAAAAAAATTACTAACAATCAGAGATTTAGCTCTCTGTTCTACTTTAAATTTTTGTTTATATCTAGCTAGCCTTTAACCTCTTTATGTTTAAGGCAAAATTTAGAATATACGACAAGAGGGAAATGAAATATATTATAGTGTATGTTACTGAACATCACAAAAAGGGGAAGTTGGGGAAAGAGCTAGGTTTTTTTTTTAAAGAATTTCCCCCAGTCCTTTAATTGGTGGGTTCAACTGATAGCTTTACATGTTTGAAGAGAGGTAGTGTGGTAGAGTAGAAATTGAGCTGGACTTGAAGTGGGAGAACTTAGGTTTAAATCATGACTATGCCACTTATTGGCTGTGTGCCCTGGAGGCAAGTCATTTAACTTCTCTAGTTATCTCAGTTCCTCATTTTACAAATGAGGAGGCTTGATTAGATGGGCTCTGAAGTCCCTTCTATCTCTAAATTCTATGGGTCCTATGATATAGGCTCTTATATTTTTTTGCTTAAAGGTGTTTACTACTATCGTAGAGGGTCTCCAAATGGATGAGGGACTTCCTATAAATGGTGAACTTCTCCAGATGCTCCTATTTTGGGGCGACCTTTACCTGACTGCATTACCCCAGAATACTGTAGAGCATACTAAATAAGACATACAAGCATTTAAGAGAGTTGAGTGTACCTATACAAGAAAAACCTAGTAGATGAAGAATGCCTACTGTCCAGATGATGATGTGTAGTTGTATCTTCAACAGACACTACAGGAGGGTGATGAACTGGGCTTGGAACTGAACAGGAGGAAAACAGCAGGTTGGACTACATTTGAAAAATTGTATAGTGCTTCAATGACCCCCATTTCTTCTTGAAACAAAATCCTATCTTCTTAATATTATTTTTCCTGTGATTGTACATGGATCCAAGTCATATAATACTAGAGTTTCCAAAGAATTAAACTTGCATGTAACACAAAGGGCAATGGAGAGATATGTCAACACACCTGTCCCAAAATATGCACTGACAGAATGGGATGTTTCTGGGAAGATGTGAGAGGTCACTACATACAGGAATCTGAATACCAAGCCTCATATTTTCTTTCAAAGTGATTACTTGAAGTATTACAGATTCTAGAATTATTGCTTCACCTTCAACTGGAAACCAGATATTAGGTAGTAAATTAGAGCTTGGAAAATAAAAAATTAAAACTGCAAAAATTCTCAGAGAATTACAACCTATAATTAAAATATTCCCTTTGGTGCCTATTTTCTTTAGTTCTGAAATGGACAATGTTGTGCCTCTCCTTTTATGAGTAGATTAACAATATGTGAAATATGGTAAATCAGAAATGATTAGATGGTAGATATAGTATTCTCTCTATTTGTGATTTCATTTGATATATCATTTACCATGTTTCTAAGTCAGTATTTATCTCTCACAAAGAAAAGGAGTTAAAGAAATATTTACTTTGTTACAGGAAAGTTTTTCACATGGGATTCAGAAGATAGTGAACCATGTTATAAGCACTGATAATGAAAAAAAAATTATCCTCTTTAGAGTCCTGGGGCTCTCCAATTCTGAAAATAATGTCTTGATAGAACAGTTTTTTTAGACTGTCCATCTAACTCAGGTAGGAGTCTAATTGTAGAGGTAGAAAAGGGAAGAAAAGTGAAGAAAGGTAGAAGGAATATAAAGAAGAAAGTGAAAGTAAGATTACATTGAAAATTGGAGGAGAAGCTAACACAAACTGACACACACAAATATAAAGCCAACACCCAGGAAGAAAAAAACATGAAGCACATTTTAATTTCCTTATTCTAAAACTGAATTCTGAGGCAAATAGGTTGATGATTCCATGTCATTATTACTACGTACATATCACTTTGTGTGTGTGTGTGTGTGTGTGTGTGTGTGTGTGTGTGTGTGTATACTTTGGCTTCATTTTGTGGAATTTAATATAACATAGTTTCTACTGCATTTCTCAAAATTTAACTTAATGCCACTAGATAACTTTAAAGTCTGAAGGACCAAAACAACGAATATAGGTCATATTCAACCTGAAAGAAAGAAATATCCCACAACCACACATATATGCAATTTGCTACCAGTGGTAAGGAGAGGTAATATATTAACCTTTCTCACTACTGGTATTCAATACTCAAGACTAATATATGTATAGGCATTAATATATTAATGGATACATTATTATATATTGTATTATACTAATATATCAATTGTTAGATATATTAATACATAGATACACAATAACTGAAAGGAAAACAATGAACATGTCAAAAGAGAAGAAAAACCTATTTTAACTGTCAGATGCACAAACTCTTTTACTCTCATATTACATTCTACTGAAAGGTAAGTATGTATGCTTTTTATTAACCTCAAAAATGGTTGGATTTCTCTTTATAATACATTTATGATACAATGAACTAGGAAACATGGGTAAGGGGTGGTCCTGGTATCATAATGGCTACTCTGATATTCTACTGGTTGTCAATAAGTGTTTAGCAGTGGGTGATGAGATCAAGGAATGGTCCAAATAACATGGTGGAACCAGGTTCTCCCAAAGTCATATGATGTCCATGAGGGTTTTTGTAGTTATTTGACTAAAGTAACCATAATATCAAATTTCCAACATTTATTTTCCATTCTCAACTATATCCTACTTTCATCTTTAAATTAGGTTTACTTTATTTTCCTTTTCTTCCAATTTCTACCCTTCTTCCAGAAAAACACCTTGGACTTCTGCCTAAAATTGCAAAAACAGATGGACAAGTCAAATAAGACTGTTCTATCCAGGCATTTTTTTTCTATAGAACATTTAGGTAAACGCAGTTCTACCATCGCTGTCCCCATTGAACAACAGATACTTTAATGGGAAAAGCATGGGGAATAAAACTTTAATTTTGGTGGGATCCCAGCATGTCAAGAAATTAAGTAAAGTGCTCTCTGGAATGCATGCTCCATAGGTAATAAACTAACTTTCATCTTAAATCTTTTCTTTTCTTGCATTCACTAAAACTGAACTCGTTCCTGACTACACAACATTTTTGGCCACATTTCCTGCACTGGTTGCAGCTTTATTCATCCCTTGACTCATTGGTGATGATGGTAGGGGAGTTGGATTACTCCTCCCAACCGCCACTATTAGGCTCTTCCTCTAATCACAATCACTCAGTAACCTCTTCTCCTTTGAGGTTCATTCAATCTATATTTATCACCCAATCAAGATTCTGGTAGCTGTTATCAACTATAACCATGCTATTTCCCTTCCTTCCTCACTGAGTTCAGTGCCTGCCTCACAGTTTTTCTCTCCTCTTCAACTCCTGCCTTATATACTAGATGACATATACATGTATGTATACATACACACGTACACACATGTATATACACACATATATGTACACATACACATCTCTCCATATGTGTGTATACATATACATATACATACATACATACATGTGCGTGTGTACATTATATATATATATATGTACACACACACACACACACCCCCTAACCTCTCCACTTCTCAATTTACTCATTTCCATGACTGGCTCTCAATCTCAGTTATACACAGAGAGGGTCAAACCCTTGGTCATGCCACCAGTCACAGCTGTTCTACTTCCATATTTGTGATTCCTTTATTTGATCACTATCTGTGATCATAACACCTCTCCCTCTGCCTTGGATTCTCTAAACCCGTTCTTTGTCCTTACCTCCAATCTTTCCACCCTTCAGTTCTGTCATCACCCCTGTCCTTGCTACTTATTTTCCCCAACCTGACCTTGGTGTATCAATTCAACTCTACACTGTCCTCTTCTCTTGAGTTCTTTGACCCTTTATCCTGTCACTTATGTCCTACCAAACCTCAGTCTTGGATCACTCCCAC
This sequence comes from Vombatus ursinus, assembly GCF_900497805.2. Lineage (NCBI taxonomy): Eukaryota > Metazoa > Chordata > Mammalia > Diprotodontia > Vombatidae > Vombatus > Vombatus ursinus. Next base: position 8,361,833 of record NW_020954570.1, on the reverse strand, counting down.
ATTTATTGCCTTTTCTTTTATCCACATATTGCTGGATGAAAATGGAGAAAATTATAAAACTGAGCTGACAATGTTCACTATAAATTTATGTTACATAATCTCAACTGGGTCCTCAATGCAGCAAGGTTATCCTTTACAGTTCTCTAATTGATTTACTTTCCCATTCACTACGGCAACTTTTCTCAAACTTTTGTTCCTTCCACAAACCTCTCAAGGCTCTTCATCCTCTGCCATTTTAGCTAAAAACTTTAACTCGTATTTCAGTTAAAAAAAAATGAGACCATTTGCAATGAGTTCCCCTTTTGCCCCTTGTCTTCCTCCTCATCTCACGTTATACAGATGCTAGGCGACCCTTCTCCTTGGCAAGATAAAGAACATGTCATTCCAGTGGGTGGTTTTTCTCAGGGGAAAAAAGACTATAGGTAGTCAAATATGATTACTATTGGATAGATGAGATGCTAAAAGAATAAAGGCCCCATCTGACAAAAATATACCGAACAGGTCATAAAATGTGTCAGTAACCTAGAAAGGGAATAACACAGAGTAGAGTTTCAAAAGTCTTTTGTTTTCTTTTTTTCTCTTTTATTTCCTCTGTTTAGACTACTCTTCTGCAATGGTCATCAAAGTAAATTCTAATCAGATATAAAATTTAGCAAATATGCAGATAACACAAAACTGGGATGACTAGTTAATAAAACCTAGGATGACAGACTTAGACCATCTTACTCTGACTCCATTATCTCTTTCTATTGTGTCACATAGATATCTTGTATACACTGGGGAATTCTTTTAATAATGAATCTAAAAACTTAAAAATATATCAGCACTTCTAAGACCAAAACAAACAGTAATAGCTCACATTTTAGTTCTAAATTTAATTAGAAAACCTTTGTTGATATTTTCATGTATTTAACCATTGTGCATGTTTTACATTTGCATTCTATATTTGCATTTTCAGGTACATATCCCACTCAGTTAATGTTCTACTGCTCTCAGTAGGATAACAGTATGTAGGGCATGTAGGATACACTGCTAAATGAGACACTAAATCTCAGTGGGTGTGTCCCTGTGCTTAAATTTTAAATAAATATTGATCAAGTAATAAATAAAAACTAAGTCTCAGAGGCATATGGAGAAGCAAATTAAAAAAACAGTCATGAAAAGTAAATGATGAACACATCCCTGAAATATAGCAAAACCTCAACTGGTAATTCAACAATAAAGCATTATTTCCTTTCTTAAGTACCACATACCAAAGGTCAAGAGTTTTCTAAAGATACAATATAAGACATAATAAAGATCTGACTCTAAAACTATCTTCATTTTAAATTGAATTTTATTTTTTTAATTAGCAAAAATCTGCTTTCTCATCATCCTTCCTTCAATTGAGAACAAAAGAAAAACAAAACTCCTGTTATAAACATGTATAATTAAACAAGACAAATTTTACTTTGGCCATATAAAAAAAAAAAGTATATGTCCCATTTTGCACTCTGAATCTTTCACTTCTGTATCAGGAGGTGGGTAGCATGTTTCATCATTTAGCTCTCTAGAATCATTACATTAATCAGAATTCCTAAGTCTTTCAAAACTGTTAAACTTTATAATATTGTATACTGTCTTTGTAGAAAGTGTTCTCCTTATCCACCTACCCTTTCTCTTAATATCTTTCCCTCCTACTTCTTTTCAGATGAGATGAATCTCTGTACCTTAATGTGTATGTGTTTTCTTCCCTCCTTGAACCAATTAAGATGACAGGGAGACTAAAGTGTTGCTCACTTCCTGACATGCCTCCTCCATTGTATAAACATTCCCTTGCCCTCTTCCTTACCCATTTATGTGACATCATTTTCCCGATTCTTCCTCTTCATTCCCCTCTCTCCCAGTGCATTCCTTTACTTCACGCTTCCATTCTTCTTTTAAGATCATCCAAACGTAACAGAATTATACTAAACCCTCTAATTAGGCTCCTTCTAAAACCCCTGCTGATGATAAAATTTTGAGGGGTTACATGCATATATCTTCAAATAAAAATGCAAACATTTAGTTTACATTTATTATGTTTATGTTTAGTCTTATAATTTCTCACTCACGTTTACCTTTTTATGCTCTTCTTGAATTTTGTGTTTAAATGTCAAAATTTTCTTTTTAGCTCTGATCTTTTTATCAGGAATGACTGAAAGTCCCATTTCCTTATATATCAATTTTTTCCCTGTAGGATTATACTCAGTTTTGCAGGGTAGGTTATTTATTCTTGGTTGTAATCCTAGATACTTTGGTTTCTGGAATATCATAATCCAAGATCTCTGCTCTTTTTTTAGTGGTGGCTGCTAAATTTTGTGTGATCTTGACTACAGCTCTGAATTCTTTATTTCTGGCTGCTTGTAGGATTTTCTTCTTGACCTAAGAGCTCTTGATTCTAGCTATAATATTCCTGGGAATTTTTATTTTGTTGTTTCTTTCAGGATATGACCCACAGCTTCTTTCAATTTCTATTTTGCCCTGTGGTTCTAAGATAGTTGAGGGTTTTCCTTTACCATTTCTTGAAATATGATGTCTATGCTCTTTTTTTGTTCATGGCTTCCTGGTAGTCCAATGATTCTTAAATTTTCTCTCCTTGATCTATTTTCCAGGTGAATTGTTCTTCCAATAAGATACTTCACATTTTCTTCTATTTTCTAGTCTTTTGACTTTTTGAAAAAACTATTATTTCTTGATGTCTCATGAAGTCATTAGCTTCTAATTGGAAAATTCCAATTTTCAAGGACTTACTTTCTTCAGTAAGATTTGGTACCTCTTTTATCAAGCTGTTAATTCTCTTTTCACAACTTTTTTTTCCCCGCATAGCTCTCATTTCTTTTCCATTTTTTCCTCTAGTGCTCTTATTTTTAATAAATAAATACTGCAGGTTCAGAGTAACTAAACTCTTAGCTCCCTTCTGCCCTAGGTATTCTACTACAAGCTTTACTGCTAGGCTAAAGGCTAGAACTGAGTTGCTGCTCTGCTCCTGGGTTCACATTCTATGTTTCTGTAACTTATTCCTTGTTTGGTACTTAGCTAGGCACAGTACACTCTAGGGACTGTTCTCTGCGCCCCAGATCTATGACCTAGAGCTGCCAGATGGTACGTTTTCCTGCTCCCAATGCTATTTCAGTGGTCCCCTGGGATCTCTTTCTGCTCCAGTGTTTCTTGCCCTGGCGGTCTATCTTGGGCTCCTTTCCTACCTCTGGGTGCAGAAATAATTCCTGTCCCCTCTGCTGTGACTGCCAAGCTGCACTCCGGGCCAGCGCCCACCCCAGTGTACACAGACTTCTCTGTCTATCTTCCTAAACTGCCTTGGGCTAGAAAAATTGACTCATTTTGACTTTTTTCTTGGCTTTCCTGATTGGAATTTAGTCTGGCACACTTTTAGGTTGATGTGGAAGAGGTATGCTGTGTGAGCTAGGCAAAAATGCTTCCTCTCACTCCTTGATCTTGACTCTTCCCCCCTCCCCATAAATAATTTCTTAGAGTACTAGAGTATTCTGTAACAAATATATATGTATATATATATGTGTTTGTATGTGTATATGCATGTATATAAATATGTATAAGCATAATGTATAATGCCAAAATAATGGGCACCCCCTTAGTTTCCAATTCTTTGCCACTTCAAAAAGAACTATATATAGAGATATCTATCTATCTATCTATCTATCTATCTATTACCCCCTCTTAGGATTTATCCCTCCCTTAATCCACTCTCCTAATTTCTCTTTCTTTATTCCCCAAAGCTACTTTCAGTACTAGACCTCTGCTCCCAAAGGACTTCTGTTGAAAATTAAAAACATTATAAAGAAAAAACAACTTTTAAGATTTTAAAACTCTCATCAATGCAGCTAAAGGCATGAATTGAAAAAAAATGAAAAAAAAAACATGCCACTCACCTCTTGACAGAGATGTGAAAGCATAAAATGTAGAAAGAGATATACATGTTCAGACATGGCTAATGTGGGAACTTGTTTTGACAGACTATATGGATATGAATTGAGGAACTGTTTTTGGGAGAGTTGTTTTTAAGAATTTGCTCAATGGAGGAGGGGACTAGTGGGAGAGATAGATTAATAAAAACATATTACTTGAAAAATAAAAATAATAAACAAAATAAAGTAAAACAAGATAAAAAACCTCTCCTCTTACTCTAGGAGAATGGAAAGTACGATTTACTTGAAGACAACTGGAGTGATTTCAAAGGCTGCACTTGAAAAAAAATTTCTTTTAGTGACAGAAAAAGTGAGGATACACTGCTTATTGAATTAAATAAGTTTTATTGTATCTGTCATTAATTCTGGAGTCTATTCATTTTCTAAAATGAATCCCAACACATACTTTCCTATGGGTAAAAACACATCAGCAATATACAAGTAGCTTTCTCCTTAGCATTTTGTAATTAGCAGACTAAATAAATGTCAGTTATTATAATTTCAAGTAAAATGTTTCCACCTTTCCTCACAAATATGCAGAGCAATAATGCAAAAAGCGTTAAAAGTCAATTAAATTCAATATTTATTAAGTACCCACTCCAAACATACATACCAGGCAATGTATATACAAAGATAAAATATGACAGAATCTTTCCTCAGTAGAATTACATTCTATTAGAAAATAACTGCTCACATTTCCATAAGCTTTAAGATTTACACAGTATTTTTCTTATAGCTACTTCATGAGGGGGTGCTGCTAGCACTGATATCCCCATTTTTTGGGAGAGGAAACTGTAGCTCAGAGAATATCAGTACCTGCCCAACATCACACAGATCCAGGTTGAATCCAGATCTTTCCTGACTCAAAATCTGGTGCTTTTCCCATTATACAAAAGAGAGATCCACACAAAGTAATCTAGAAAAATTTGAGAAGAGAAAAGACCATCGGAATGGGAACTAGGATAACTGGGTCCTGCTCTTTGTCTTGCTATTCTACTACAGTGACCAAGTGATTTAAGCTCTTTGGGTCTCAGGGTCTTCACATATAACATGTAGGGGCCATCTCTAATGTCTCTTCCAGCTCTAAAATTGTGAAAGTCTATGATTTCAAGTCATAGGTCAATTTCAATAAGAGAAGACACTTCAATTTTTATTTGAATTAGAACTTAAATGTGTAATTACTTTAGTCTAATAGTGGTATTAACTGGTATTTGAGATGCAGGTCATTTAAATAATCCAGCAGAATATATTAATATATCTGATTGAGTCATTTATTTAATTTCCATAGTAAGCTAATTTCAAAAAGCAGAACTGACAATTCCCAAAATGCAAGGATCTAAGAAGGTGAATGGTAGTCACTATACTTCCTTCCCATTCCCATCTTCTAAAAGTACCGAGTATAAATCGTTCCTTTGGCCATAGGGCAAATGCCTGATTTGTAGTAGCTGGATAAATATCACTCAGCCAGTACAATAGTAACTGTGGATAAGGATGGTATACTCCTTTTTAGGTTAGCTAATAGATTATATGTTTCTATCTACAAGAGAAGCTAAATGAGGCATACAAACAACAATATGTAAACAAGGTATATACAGGATAATCTGGAGCTAATCAACAGAGAGGAGATACTAATATTAAGAGGGGACTGGGAAAGGTATTTTGTAGAAAGTGAGATTTAAGATGGGACTTGAAGAAAGTCAGGGAAGCCAGGAGGCAGAGATGAGAAGGGAAAGAATTCCAGGAATAGAGAATAGCCAGTGAAACTGCCGGGAGTCAGGATATAGCGTCCTGTGCCAAGGGAACAGAAAGGAGGCCAGTGTCACTGAATTACAAAGAGGTGTTGGTGTGAGGAGGCATTAATATCTTCTTTTTATAGAAGAGAAAAGTTAGGCTTCGTAAGGCTAGGTGATTTGCCTAGGGTAAAACAACTGAAAGAGGCTGAGCCAGGATTTGAAACTAGTCCTTCTAACTCCCCAGTTCAACACTGTTTCTGCTATAATCAATCAATCAACATTTACTGTTATTAAGTACCTTCAATGTGCCCCAAGTACCCTGCTCCTTTAGAGGTCAATTTCTCTATTCTCGAGGTATTGTAAATAGTACATTCAAACCAATTCATTGTCCTCTTTCCTATATATTTAGAATTAAGGCTCACTACATTATGCATCTACTGTTGCATGAGCTAATTCAGGTTTTGTGCTATCAAATCTTCTGTGGCCTGAATATGAGCTGGAAATCTTCTGCCATTTGTTTGGATCCCTACATACGGTCAAATACTTTGTCCTATAACTGGATCTTCATCAATACCAAGATAATTTAAAATACTTTTAAGTATCTGTAGGAAGGTAAGAAATAGTGACTTTGTTTGATACATCTTATTTTTTTCTAGCCTCCCATATTTAGTGAATTTTTCATTATTCCCATTTCAATCTCTAATGTAGTTTTCTTCATTTACGTGTATGTGGAGTGATATCCCAGGTGACTTCACAATAATTTTTCTTTGTTCCAATGACTGCTTTCAATGTGATAAAGCCACAAAGAAAAGACCAAGTTTCAAATATGGGCTTATTTTATTATAATTCATTTTTATCTTGAAACAAAGATCTAGAATTCAATTTCTTTTCTGTCTCCATTTATTTCGTTGCTATAGTTGGAAAGCTTACTTTATCTTTGCCCACTTTTAATAATTCAGGATTATGTTTGATAAGACTTTATTTCTATGGTATTATGTTAAGAATAATTTTATACATACAGCTATTTTTCTCTCTTTGCAATTCTATAAGATAAAGGTTAGTGGTTGGTTGTGTGCATGGACTGTATTTTAAATGTTTTCCTAATATAACAAGTCAGTTCCACTAAATGAGTTACTATGCACTCTGTTTTAAATCCTGTAATTTTTTGATATTATCTATATAAGATTGAGGTTTTGCATTTACGAAAGAATCTTTTGCTCAACAAATATTAAATTTGCATATGTGTGCATGTACTTAAAAATTTCTGATTTCTCAGTGAAGCCTCTACTTACCAAATTCATAGCTATACAACACAAGAGCAGTTCAAAGATTCAGTGTGAAAGAGTTTGTCTGTGAGTGGGGCCAAGATGGCAGAGTAAGGCAGAAGCTTGCCTGTACTCTCTCAAATTCACTTCCAAACAACTATAAAATAACTTCTCAAAATGAATACTGGAGGGGCAGAACCAACAAAAGGATGGGGTAAAACAATTTTCCAGTCCAAGAAAACTTAGAAGGTGGGCAGAAAAAGTCTGTCTCACTGGGGTAAAAGGGGGAATGCAGTCCAGCACAGCAGGTGTCTGGGCAAGCCAGCAGCAGGTTGTAAGCAGTTAGGCCTCAAGCCCCAGGACAGGACAGCAGTGAGGACTGTGGACCCTCAGCACAGCTCAGCAGCAAGGCCTTATGGCCCCTGGCCCCCAGTATAAACCAGCGTCAAAGCCCTACAGACCCCAGAACAGTTTTGCAGTGAGGTCCTGTGGCTTCTAGCATGGCCTTAGAGCAGTCCAGTGTCAAGGCCCTGGCACAGGCCAGTGCAAGGCCTCATACCCCCATTCAAGAAGCTTGGGATAGTGCCCTCTCCACCCCAGGAGCAGAGCCCAACTTCAACATAAAAGTCATAAAAAAGGGTAGAAAAATAAGCAAAAAATAAAAAAAAGAACCTGACCACAGAAAATTACTATGGTGACAGGGAAGATCAAAACACAAACTCAGAAGAGGAGAACAATGTCAAAGTGTCTACATGCAAAGCTTCAAAGAAAAATGTGAATTGGTCTCAGGCCCAAAAAAAGAACTGGAAGAGCTCAAAAAAGAAAATTAAAAATCAAATAAGAGAGACAGAAGAAAAACTAGGAAAAGAAATATGAGTGATGCAAGAGAATTATGAAAAAAGAGCTTGATAAAGGAAACACAAAAAATGGAAAAAGATAAATGAAAATCCTCTGAATAAAACAACTTTTTAAAAATTAGAATTGGTTAAATGGAAAAGAAGGCACAAAAATCCATTGAAGAAACAACTTCTTAAAAAATAGAATTGGCCAAATGGAAAAGGAGGTACAAAAGCTCACTGAAGAAAATAATTCCTTAAAAATTAGAAGTGGGCAAGTGGAAGTTAATGACTCTATAAGACATCAAAAACAATAAAATAAAATCAAAAGAATGAAAAAATAGAAGAAAATGTGAAATATCTCACTGGAAAAACAACTAATTTGGAAAACGGTTCGAGGAGAGATAATTTAAGAATTATTGGACTACCCGAAAGCCATGATAAAAAAAAAAAGCCTGAATATCATAATTCAAGAAATTATCAAGGAAAGCTGCCTTACTATCTCAGAACCAGAGTGTAAAACAGAAACTAAAAGAAGCTACCAATCACCTCCTGAAAGAGATCCCAAAAGAAAAACTCCCAGGAATATTAGAGCCAAATTACGGAACTGCCAATTCAAGGAGAAAATACTGCAAGCGGCCAGAAAGAAACAATTCAAATATCACAGAGTCACAGTCAGGATTCCACAGGATTTAGCAGCTTTTACATTAAAGGATTGCAGGGCTTGGAATTTGATATTCCAGAAGGCAAGCAAGACAGGATTACAACCAAGAATCACCTGCTCAGTGAAAGTGAGTATAATCTTATAGACATTCAATGAAATACAGGACTTTCAAGTATTTCTGATGAAAGGACCAGAGCTGAACAGAAAATCTGATTTTCAAATACAAAGACTCAGTGTGGAAATAATGATAATTTTTATTTTTATAGTGTTTTTAAATCTAATGTATCTTAAAGAATATAAAAAAATCAACAGATAAGGTGACATCTGAGTGAAATTTTATTTGGAATTGAGAGAGACAGAGTATGATTAACTAACTAGGTAGGAACTGGGTTTAAACTATCTCTCATGAAACCTAAGGTAGATGGGAGTTTTGGTGATAATAATAGAATCTAATCTAATTTCATTTGATTATTAAACTGTTGCAGGAACTGTGCTGTTTAACATTTTTTTTTTTTTACTCCGGGCACTTACCCTAGCATACAGTAGCCTCTTATTCCACATTTATATAATTAAATCTGATGGAAAACAATACTTGGTCATTATAGTTGGTTTAGGACACTATATCTAAAAGCAAAGTAAATACTGGTCATATATGTAAGTGAGCCTCTATAAGGACTTCCCTTTAAAGCTTTTGTTTCTTTGCTATAAACAGTTATTTGATCCTATATAATTTTTGTTTAAGGCATACTTTACAATTAAGAGTTATAAGGGAATTTAAATATTATCTAGTCAAACACATTTATTTTACAGATAAGGAAACAGAAGAGAAGTTACATGTAACTTGCCCAAGGAGACAAAAGTATCAGAACCAAACTCAAAGTAAGGTAATCTGACTCAAGATTTTTTATCTTTTTACTATACCACAAGGGGTAATAAGCTTAGAAAAATGGTATAGTGAATAAAAATCTTGATCTTTTCCTCTTAGGCTTCAAATATTAGGGCTACTGCCTGCAGATATGACAGATAAATAGATAATGAGGAATGGGAAATAGCCTAAGTAATATAGAACCATTCAAGTACTCTGTCATTTTCTTATGAAGTACTGAATAAAAATGTATGGTTTAATTCAATTCCATTTAATTTAACAAGTATTATATAACCATCTCTGTGATAGGCACTGTGGGAGATATAAAAGAAACACAATTTATATTCTATTTATCCAAAGGTCCTTTAGCGGGCATCACATAAACAACCACAGAGCAAGCAAAAAGGGCCTCCCAGCAGTCAAAGCTCAAGAACTTTTGTCAAAACAAAGTCTCTCAGGCACTTACCCAGAGCCTTTTATTTTAGACACAAATTTAATGACCTTGAAGATTAGAAGCAGCAAATTGAAAGGTAGTACTGTTGCAGCTATTAGAGGCAAGAAGAGAGATAGCCCTGAGTAGAAAAGACAGAAAAACTATAAAATTGTAAAAAGCAGACATAAGAACTAAAATGTACAGTAGTCATGAGCCACTTAGAGTAGAGGAAAACAGTCTAACATACTTCAACAAGCCCAGAAGACAATATTCTACCCAGTATAATAATAGTAACACTACATAAAGGCCTTTCAGTAATACAAATTTTTGTTATATATGCAAATATAATAAAACGTGTAAAACATATTAAATATTCTTCCCTGAAGAGAGGCAGGGAAGTGTGTAATTCACTCTAGGAAGATTTCCATCTAAAATGGATAAAATAAAGTGTTCTTTCTTTCTCTCTTTCTCTTATACACACACACACACACACACACACACAAGTTCTTGAACTAAAAGAGCTTCTAATATTTTGGAGGGTACAAGACTTATATAAAACAAAGAACAATCACAGCTATTGCAAAGTTGAATATAATCAAGTGTACAAGGTCTGGGACAGTAAGTAACTGCTATAAGTAGTCAGGAAGAGGAAAGAAAGATATTGGCTAGAATTATTGGGAGAGGCTTTACTGAAGAGATGTGTCCTGAAGAAATGGTATGATTTACAAAAATGAAGGGAACATTATGTGCAGCTGAATGCAAAGGCTGTAGAGCTCATTTGTGTCTGTATGTGTTTGTATATGTACATGTGTATCCTTGATAGATACTACAAATTGACAATGAGTTCTTTCCAACTATGGCAACAACAAAATGTCCAGTCATATCAGTTAATAATTTAAGGAATTAACTCATAAGTCAGAGAAAAGTATCCTATTTCAAAGTTTATGAAATAAAGTTAAGCACAAATGATCAAAACATTCACTAGTAGATACAGCATGTTTCCATTGTTCAGTAAACCTTCAACAAAAAATTGCTAAATCGATTAATGATGACGATGAAGTAAAACAAAATGGATTCAAATAGATTAGACATTAGGAAAGCAAACAACAATGTACAATGAGAGATACACAGGATACATTGGAGATAATCAACAACAAACTGGAGAGGGATGGGACTAACATTAGTAGGGATCAGGAAAGGCTTCTTGTGGAAGGTGGGATTTAAGGTGGGACTTGAAAGAAGCCACCATGTTCATGGTTGTGAACTTCAGTGATGGAAAGGATGATGGAACTCTGGACAGAAATAGAGAAGTTCAGAAAAGAGATGGGTTGAAAAGAGACAGGTTTGGGGGAAATGCTTTGAGAGCAAGTTAAGTGTTTTTGGAAGTACTTAATTCTTTCAAATTATGAGGAATTCAGTAAAACACTTTAAGGCTCTTGTGGTCTCAAAATTAACACTAATGAAATCAATAAAATTACAAATCAAGTCTTTCAGAAATTGCCTCTCCCCAACTTTATATTCCAGGAAGAGAATATACTCAGACAATCTGCTCAATTAAGCTTTAGCTTTTAAATTATTTCTTCCAAAAGCATCCTTGGAATGATTTTAACATAATCAAAATGAAATGAGAAGAGAAGAACAAGTGATGGAGTTGGGTGATGAATTCACGGAACTTCAACTCACAGTAACATATCCTTCCTAAAAATAAATGGATTTACTTCACAATTTTTATTTTTAATCCTACAGGTTTACTTTGCTCCTGACATTTTCATTCTGTATTTATGACAAAACTTCTGCAGCCTTTTAATTCATCTTGAATAAACACATTTTGGAAAAGGTCATTATGGCTACAGAATGGCAAAGCCTGGAAGAATCTATCAGTTTGGATTTCCTTTCCCCAAGTGCCTAGCCAGTTTGATCTGTCAAGCTGGTCAGCTTCAAGAGAAAACATGTAGAATAGAAGTTTATGTTTGGCTGTCTGGCATGAAGAATTTACAGAGAAGGAAATCTTTCAATGATTTTTTAATAAAAATACAATTTGTCTGCTCTCAAAGGCTTAGCTCTTTCCTCAGTTCTGACTGCTAACATGGTAGCTCTGATGATTCTGACCCAACACAAATAGATCTTTAAACTGCTGGTCTGTTACTATGGTGACCACTGTCTCAAGGAAGTGTCTACTCTAGAGTTCCTAAGAACTTTAAAATTGGTAAGTGAGATATAGAACATTTAAAGAATGGTAACAATCATAAGAAAAGAATGGGGGAGGATTTTGGAGAACTGATGTTTAGTAATCTGCTTAAGAGCTGTTAATGCTGAAGGAGAGAGGAAAACATGGTTTAGCATCATCTATAGAAACGTGAGCTTAGTACCATAATGGCATTTTCCATTCTAATATTAATTTTCCAAAAGTATAGTTACACAGTTCAATAACTCACCAAAGGAAGTTACTAAGGCACAAACATGGGAGGCATATAAGTGTAAACTACCTAAACTGTTCTGAATTTAGCAAGAAACAAAGAGGACTGACAGATAAGAAAGCTAATAAATTCCTAATCTCTGTCATTTATAATTCTTCACTGTTTTTCCCTTTGTGATTTGGAAAGCTTTTGCCTTCCAACTACCATGAAATTGAGCTTAAGATCAAATTGAGCCCCTAACAAAGAACTGCACAGTTCTACCAGACAATTTTAATTTTAGAATGTAATGCCTCATTTCCATTGTATCAATTGAAAACCAAAATAACTGAAAGGCAATCTAATTTGTTAATAAATATTTCAGGTGTGTGTGAGAGAGACAGAGAGACAGACAGATGGGGGTGGGGGTGGGGAGGAGTGAGAGTGTAAGTGCTCTTTTGGTTTTCTTCTCCCCCCCCCCCCCCCCCCCCCCCCCCCCTTTGGGGTGTTTCTTTGTTTTTCTTCTCAATAGTCCATGCTAGGAGAATACTGCATAATCAACGGCCTATAATCAATAGCCTGTCAGCACTGTATACTGTCATCATAAAAATACATTTTTATGCAGGGCCCTGATCTGTGTGGAGGATATTCTGGAACCAGGCATGACACTCTATTCTTCTGATTCTGTATTTGCAGTTTGGACCCACAATGTCTGAAGTATTACCCCTGGGTCACGAGACATGTTTCCTATTCTAAGTTCTCTTTTCTATAACTGGTGCCTCTGCTTAATACCTGGAAACCTTTCTGAGACGCACAGACCAACTATTCATGACCTTACTGTATGCTAAGTCTGCATGATATCTCCCGTGTGCCTAGCACATAGTAGATATTAAATGTTGGTTGTGTGATTAGAATTTTTTAAAAAGTTATTTGACTCTCAAACCATATTAAACTTTTTTATGTATTTTAGTCATTTTTCCAATTACAAACACTTCAAGTAAAAGTACATACACTAAACTTCTTTGTATCCCCCACACCATCCAGCACACATAATCTCTGAATAAATCTTTGCTAAATGAATTGGTGTGTCTTGGTGTGTTTCCCTCGTTCACTGCTTAAAAAGGCCCAACGCCTCTCTGGGGTCCAATGCATTCTCAGGCCAGCTTTGTACTCCTTTGGTTCAAGCCTTCCTTCTACCAGCAAGGGCTCAGGGCTTACTTTCATCTCAACCAGTCCAAAGTCCCTCTCCCTGTTAACATATGACTTGGTCAGCTCTGGCTAGGCAGCATAACTTATTCCTAATCTTTTCCCTAATTCAAAGTGCTTCAAAAATACCTACTTCCTGGCTGCTTGACATGGAATTTAATAAAACTCTAAAAGGATGTATTTCAATTACTCAGACTAATGTTTGTTCCTTTAGCACAAATAAAAAAGTTTTGATTGCGTTACAAAATTTTTCTAATATAAATAATACAGAAAAATATGAATTAAGGAAATTAAGAGAAACATAGTTTTATTACTTTAAAATCCAATAATTTGAATTAATAACAAAGTATACTCAAGAAGAGGGGCTATTTTATACAACAGGCTCTAATAATTTATATTTTCTGCAACAGATGCTACTCAGGTATTAAGAGAGAAATCTGGTGTAATGGAAAGAAAACTGATCAGACAATCATGAAATTTGGGCTCCACTCCTAGCTCTGACACTATCTTGATGATCGTGAGCAAGTCACCTTCCTCCCAGAGTCTTAGTTTCCTTATCAATTAAATGAGGGGCTTAGACTAAACAATCTCCAAGGTTCTCTCCAGTTCTGTGATTTTGTAAATCTGGATTTAATTACGATTATTATTCTCAAAAATAGTCTGTGTGCTTAGACAGGCTGAATGTTTTTCTTATGGATGTATTTGCACTATTAACCTGCTTTGTGGTTGTTCTGTCATTCACTTGTGTTGAACTCTTTGTAAGCCCATGGACCACAGTACACCAATACTGTCCACGGGGTTTTCTTGGCAAAGACACTGGACTGGTTTGCCATTTTCTTCTCCAGTGGATTAAGGCAAAAGAGGTGAAGTGACTTGCCTAGGGTCACATAGCTAGTGTCTGGGGCTGGATTTGAACCTAGGTCTTCCTGACTTCAGGCCCAGTGCTCTATCCACTGAGTCACCTAGTTGCCTTCATTAATTTGCTTAGCTATATTCTTTTTCCATAGTTGGCACAAAAGCAAACTTCAGGTAAGTCTGAGTTTGAATTGCTGTACAGACAGTACTTAATAAAGGATTACAGAATCCTGAATTCACAAAATCACAAAACGTTAGTGATTTAGAGATCAAGTCAAATACCTAGCAAAAATATCAAGTCTAGTGCCTAGTAAGCACTTAATGTTTTGAACTGAACTCCCTTATTTTACAGGAAATTAAAGATGTAAACAACATCCTAAAGTTATATTAGTATTGTGTAGCCTGTTTCCTGATTTTAACTTCAGTGTTATTTCTATTATGCCAAGAAATACAGGATTCTCTAAGGAAGAGGTTTCATTTTATACATGAAGGAAAAAGGTTTCAATGCCTTTGTAAAATAAAGGCAAAAGAATAAAGAAACAGGTAAATAATGTAACAATTTTACAAACTGCTTTTATATGTTCTGAACAATTGAGCATCTAAGTTCCCACACTCCCAAAATGAAAATGCAACTGTATATCAGTAGAGCTTTGATGGGCAAAGTCAAATAAAATATAAATTAGAATTTTAAGAACTAAGAAATTATACGAATATGAAAAGTCACAAAATTCTTTCTGGGAACTTATTCTCACAATAAGAAATCTATCAAAGTTAACAGCACTGTAACCCAGAGCTTGAGTCATTAGGGAAATGCTTGAAACACTCAACGTCAGAAAAAGAATTCAAAACTCATTACTAGTGACCAAATAAAAACCAAAATCTAATAAAATGTACATCACAACAGGAAATGCCAAGATGGATGATTTATTAAAGTTATGGGAGGGGCAGCTAGATGGCACAGTGGATAGAGCACCGGTCCTGGTTTCAGGTTTGAACCTGAGTTCAAATCTGACCTCAAACACATAATACTTACTAGCTGTGTGACCCTGGGCAAGTCACTTAACCCATTGCCTAAGCCAAAAAATAAAATAAAATAAAATAAAGTTACGGGAAAGCAACGTGGATCAAAGAATATGGAATATAGAACACCAACAGTTTTCATCTTTGTATACTGCTGATCATAACAGTAACTTGCATCAAAGAAACGATTACTAAGAAAGCCTATATAACATCAAACTGCCAACAAATTTTAAGGTGTAACAATAGTCTCTTAGAAGTTTAATAAAGACTAGATTCAACCCAACCATGTATAAAATTTCAGTTAACTGAAAAATGGGAAATTCAAGGATCCTGAACAGTTTTGGAAGCTTGTAAGAGGACACCCCCTGCTTCATCACAATAAACAATGTGAACTCCAGGTAGTTTAACACTAATCATAACATCCTTTGATATTCCTGGTTGCTGAATGGCCCACATGAAAGACTGTGATGAGTATGTTTCTAGCAAAAATGAATTAATTATTCAGGAGCTGATGATCACAGCTGTCCTATTTAGTTTTTTTGTTTTTTTTCCCAACTCTTCCCTTTTTTCATTTTCCCTATGACCAATCACTTGGATGCTTAACAATACATAAGAGCTCCCCAAGAAAGTTTTAGCACTGACCAACATTTGTTAGATTAAGTACATAATCTCTCAATTCAATTCAATTTGATTCAATTTAACAAATATCCATTAAACACACAAGCAGCATATAGGTGCAAAATACTGTTGAGTACAAAGATGAAAAACAGAATAGACAGTTCTTGCTGTCAAAGTTACAGTTTACTAGGGGAATATGACATGTCCAAATTTACTACTGTGAATAACAGTAACATTCATTTGAACAAATTCAATTCGGTTCAACAAGCATTTATTAAGCTCTTACCAGTGCCTACACTATGCTAGATAATAGGGATAAAAAGAGTAAAATTAAAGTCCTAGTCCCTGCCCTCAAGAAGCTTACATTCTACTAGGGAAAAAAAAACTTGAACATAGATCAGCAAATACAAAATTTACACAAAGTAAATACAAAGTAGTTTGGTCTTTTTTTTTTATCAACAAATCAATACAGATCAACAATTCATACTCCACAGGGTAAACTAGAAAAATAAAATAATCATGGAATTCTTCAGAGGTCAGCTAGCATGGTACCTACTATGTTAAAACAAAATCTAGTTGAACAATAATATAAATATAAATATAATTTATATAAATATAACTCTTTTCTATCATACCCTACAACTAACCAATAAACAGTTGTACAGTTGTGGCTTGAATTCTGATAATAGTGGATAATTTACTACTTATTTTCTCAAGCAACTAAATTTACTTTTGATAGCTCTAATTATTAGGAAGTTCTTTCTGAGATTAAATCTGCCTCTATGACACTTTCACCCACTTGGGCCAACTTCTGCTCTCTAGGACAATAAAATTTATAAAATGAGTTTTTAAGAATCCAGTCAGTTTTCCTTGCTCTATCAATCAACTAATAAGTATTTATTCCATCATTCCTGTACAGAACAAGATGATTCTTTGAAAGTTTTTTAAAGAAACAAGCAAACAATTACATATCTGGGATGAGCTGAACAAAAGGGACAAGCCAGATTTTTTAAAAAATAGCTTACACTTAATATAGCCTTTAATTACAGAATCTTTTCACATTCTTATCATGTTCCCCTGAAAACAACGCGGTGAGACAGGCATTATTAGCACTCATTTTAAAAATAAGGAAACGAAGGCTTAGAAAGGTTAAATACTTGTCTAAGGTCTGACAGCTAGTAGGTGACAAAGTCAGACTCAAACCCAGGTCTTTTGATTCCAAGTTTAGAGCTCTTTCCTCTACATAATTCCAGTTCTTATTTATTAAAATCGAATCACAGCTGCTGGAAAAAGGAACACTGGAAGATGCATTATTACTTTGCAGACAAGGAAACTAAGGCAGTTGTGACTAGGGGAACACCAGCACAACTGGCTCTAAAAATATTTTTTTTCCTTAAAGGGCTATACAAATGTGCATACCCTTTGACCCAGCAATAGAAATTCTAGGGCTATATCCCAAAGAGATCACACAAACGGGAAAAGGACCTACATGTACAAAAATATTCATAGCAGCTCTTTCTGTGGTGGCAAAGAATTGGAAATTGAGAGGATGCCCATCAACTGGAGAATGGCTGAAAAAGTTGTGGTATATGAATGTAATGGAATACTATTGTGCTATAAGAAATGATGAACAGGCTGACTTCAGAAAAACCTGGAAAGACTTCTATGATCTGATGCTCAGTGAAGTGAGCAGAACCAAGAGAACGTTGTACACAATAACAGCCACGCTGTAGGATGACTAATATTGATAAACTTAACCCTTTCTGGCAATACAAGGATCTAAGACATCTCCAGAGGCCTTGTGATGGAAAATGCTATCCACACCCAAAGAAAGAACTATGGAAGCTGAATTGCTAATTTTTTTCTCTTCTGTTTTTTCTCTTCTGTTTCTCAACTCTGTTGAGTTTTGTTTCCTCTTTCTGATGGTTCCTCCTATTGGTTTTAATTTCTACTTACAACATCACTAATGTGAAAATATGTTTAATATGAATGTAAATGTATAGCCTATATCAGATTATGTACTGTCTTGGGGGGTGGGGAGGAAGGGGGAGAAAAATTTTAAACTCAAAAGCATATGGAAGTGATTATTGATAAATCAAAATAAATTAATAAAAAAAAGAAAAAAATATTCTTTTTCATTAAACTGTCTTCTGAGTCTTCTGGCCTGAGCACTGAACTGAACCTGGGTTCTGCCCTTTACTATCTGGGTGACTTTGGATAAGTCATTTAACCTGGGCCTCAGTTTTCTCCTTTGTTAAATGAAAGGACTTGATTGGAACAATCTCTCGAGACCCTGCCAGCCTTTAATCTATGGTCTTGTGCCCTGCCACGGGCCATGATACTGCCTGTCCATGGTGTTCTTAATGCCACTTTCACAAAAAGGAAATTTCTGGAACCTGCAAGTAACACAATAAACAGGTGCTTCTTTGTTTGTTTGTATCATCCAAATTATATGAAAATGAAGACAAAGGTGTATAATTAGTGTTTATAGCTAAATTTTCCAAATGTTTTCTCTGAGTCCCAAAACTGTTATCAACACTAAAACGGGAAGCTTTGCTCACAAGTATAGCATACAAAAACATATCTATTAAAAATGAATTATACAACAGGAAATAAGATACTGATATTAGAAATTCAAAGCATACGTGCATTTTATTTTGCTCTGTTTATAAAACATGGAAAAGATCTGAAGGACTTTGTCAGATTAATTAAAATTAGGTTCCTTGGAGAGTGTTTGCTTGAGTGTTTAGTAGGACCCTAAAGCTCATTTATTTAAGATTTTTACCCGGTCTGCTTCCAAAAGATTGTGGTAGATTACAGTGTAAAGTAAAAAAAAAAAATTAGGTATAAAATAGGACAGAAACCACCAGAAGCAAATCATATCTGTGCATTAACACTGTCTCTAATTTTCTGGTAGCTAAGGCAAAAGGGAGTACATATGTGGTCATGAAATTTCTGTTCCTGGTAAGAAATATACTGGACAATATTTAAAAAACAAAAACAAAAACAAAATAAACACTACTCGAATTGATGGCTCATATCAAAGGCAGAAGGCATCACATTGAATTTTAACTCACAGAAGGAATTTTTTTAGAGGGAATGTAAATAAGAATTTTCTTTTTTGATGATTTAATGATGCAAGAATAGGCCTAGGAAAATATAGGGCTAGTTAATATGCCCTGTATCAGAGTGCTTTCCAAACAGTCAAGTCATGAAGAGATATCAACTCTTACAATTTATGGCATTACAGCTGACTAGAGTTGTTAATGTGAAGGTAAGAAGCCGTTTCTAAAAATCTCCTGACTGTAACAATCTCATGTAGTGAAATATAGTGAGGCAATTCACTAGTGAGGAACAATATAGTGAGGCAATTCACATAGTGAGGAAATAGGAGGCAATTCAAAAGAGGAAAATGTAACATTAGTAAAAGGATCATGCAATTTTCACTGTCTCAGAAAAATCTCTTACTTTACTTATTATATTTTTGATTTGAACCAGTTAAACTGTGCTTATAGTGTGGCCCAGTTTCTGAATTTGCTGACTTCTAATGTTTTATTTCTTATGATGCTGAGTCCTTTCCACTGCCACCTCTGGAAGAAAGATGACTCAATATACCAAATTGGCTGGTATAAATCAGAGAGCCTAGTTTTAATTCTGAATTTTGAATTTGGGTGAAAACTCAAATTAACTTTCTAGTTTCTATTTCTGATCCTTAACATACATGTGAAAAAGCACTGTAAGAAATAAAATTATCTTCTTTAAAAAATGACTTTTGTTAGAAAAATATGTCCTACCAAGAAAACATCTTTCAACAAATTACCACAGATTTCTGTTCAGTGAAGCTATTTTAAAACTATTTGTACTCTTTTAAAGAAGATTAAAAAAAACTGAATTGCTATTTCTTGTACAAAGACAATTTTGCAAAATGACATTCTGATTACATTACAAATCATTTAAATATAATCAAATAACACTGGCCTCTGTTGTAACGAGTTTCAAAGAAAAGCTTTTCTCCTTTTCATTCTCAAAGGCAAGTAACAAAGTCTGCCATGTGCTCTTCATCAAAATCAAATATTTAAGATGACACAACTAGACAGGAGATTGTGTTAAGAAACAAATAATACAATGAAATCTGTACAAAAACCTCATTTTTAATAGCTCCTCAATAAATTCATTTATCTGGTATATATGTCTTGAGGATGCTAATATCAAGATAAAATTTTAAAATAAATTGAAAAAACTTCCTGGAACATGAATACAGATTTCATTTTCTGTTATATTTCCCGCCTAGAGAAGTAATTAAATATATTAGTAGATGGGGCATATGAACAACAATGTTTTAAGAAAATATGCAAGTTATTGTTTTCTATGTTATTTTATGGATTTTGAAAATAGTATTTCCAGATCCTGGTTAATTTCAGTAGGTGTGATTGGTAGTTTTGTTTTCTATTACCCATTTTATTACAGTACTATACGATATTTTAGCACTGTGGCCCTATTTGACTTTGGCAAGTAGATTTTATCATGGTACTATTCTATCATTGGGACTGGGAGGTGAGGATTGGGAAGTTTTTTTCTGACGTTGAACTTTAATCAGTGGCAGTGGTGCCCTACACAAAAGAGAAAGAGTTACACAAATTTTTAAAAACAGTTTCATAGATTGAGAATCTTATGTAAAGCCTCTATATTTTTAATGGATCCTAGTATCTCTTCCTAGATGATATGGCACTGACTAAAACGGAAGCCCTACAAAGAGAGTTCTTTTGAAATCATTATGATTGAAAATAGAAACCCTGGTTCTGACATCTACTAGTTGTGTGAAAAACCTTCAGTAAATCATTTCATCTTTTTGAATCCCTTTTCTCATCTGTACAATATGGGTAAAAACACCTGCACCAGCTATTCCTCAAAGGGTTCTTGTAAATATCAAAAGACAGAAAGTATGTAAAGCACTATATATACATTAGATATTGTTGTAGAAATGCATAAAGTAAAGCAAAGACTACTTTAGAAAATAGGAAACAGGACTTTATTCTCAATCTACTAGTTCAATGAATTAAATGCTCTGGTTGCTGTTGTTAATGATAATAACTAGCATTTATACAACACTTTAAGGTTTGCAAAATGATTTACACACATCATTTAAATTTATCCTCACCTAAGGAGGCAGGTACCAGTATGATCTCTATTTTACAGCTGAGGAAACTGAGGTAGACAGAGGTTAAATGACTTGCCCTGCATCACACATCTAGTAACTGAGTCTAGATTTGAACTCAGTTCTTTTTGACTCCAAGTCCAGTGTTTTCTCCACCATGCCAATCAGCTATAACTCACATATATGTTACACTTCAGGGTTTGCAAAACATTTTTCTCATAATAAGCCTGTGAGATAGGCATCAATGTCTCCATTTTACAGATAAGAATTCTAAGGCTTGGAGAAGTTAGCAACAAGTATACCTAGTAAGTGTATCAGATCAGGAAAATGCAGGTTTTTCTACTACACTGTGGAAAACAGCCAGCTGACTAACCTTCAGCATAACTGACCTCCACAAACATGGGTAAAGACTTTCTTCTGTTTTCTCTTCTCCTTCAGTTTCCACAAATCTTGAATTTATATTTTGCTTTCTCAATTTTAATTTCTATGAACCCCAAATCTATATTTCCTATAATCATACAAGATTCAAGTGCTTGAGTTTCATTTTTATGTTATCACCTGAGACTCTAGCAATGGCTTACTTTGCATAGAGACCATGACAATTACACAGTAGTGGCCTGCTTCTGGTGGGTAACAAGGATAATGGTGCCCCACACCTTCTCTTTAGTGTTTTTAACTAACATCACTCTCTTGGCTGCTAAGGGGGTAACATTACATAGGGTTGTGGGTAAAAACAGTCCTATACTCTGGACCTTTCTTTTTTGCTTCTACAAAGCAGTAATACCTATTTATCTATAGCATTCCATTCCCTCAGGCTTCCGAATTCTGGTAGGTAATAACTAGTTGCTAAGAGTTAAACAGAAAAGCCAGTTAACACCTGTGAATTTGCTAGCTGGGTAATACATTATTCCTTAAGCCCCAACAGTGTACCGCATCCCCCAAGGTTAAAATAAAATTAAAGGTAAAATATCCCTTACATAGATATCTACTCCATATTGCCAGGGTTGTTTTGTATACTAATTGCATTTCCACTTAGATACTGATGATTACAAGTATCAAATAGAATTTTTGAAGTACCTAACTATATGCAGTGAGGACTGTGTGATAAATCTTAATTTATCTGGCAAAGCTATTCCACTTAAGTGAATTTTTCCATAAAACTGAATTTTACCCCTCAAAAAGGGACTGAAAAGGTACTTCAAAATGAGTGAGGTAGGATGTCAAGTCAGATCTAAGATAGGAAGTACTCAAGATGATTCTGAAGACATAGAAAGAAACAATTCCAATGAAAAAAATAACATTCTTGAAAAAAAAATAAATTCTTGAAGAGAGTAGATAAACATGGAACTCACTGATCACTTTGGATTTTTAAATGGCACGTATGGAACATAAAAACAAAGCTAGGTAATAGAGGATAGATATAAAATCGTGGCATAGTATTGTAAAAACTGTGTCAAGAGTGCTGAAGATCAGAAAGAGCCAAGGCTGATAAGGACAGCTAAGGATAACAAAACTTTTAAAAAAGAGATTTATTGGAAAAAAGAGAATAATAAAATAAGAGAGGATCACTGCTGCTGGGTGTGAAGGGAACTATGACACATATGAAAGAGAGACAACAGAGTTCATTAATTTTATTTTGTTTATTTGATTTTTTAGCCAAGAAGAATGACAAAGTATAGAACAAAAATAGCTAACGGGGAGCTAATACAGAAGAAAAATGAGAAATCTGTAAGAGAATAACCAGTTGAAAATTGATGACACTTCGTCTAGATGAGGGTTTTTTAAACTTTTTCTTCTGTGACTCCTTCAGCACTTCTTAAACTATAGGTCATGACCCCATATAGTGTCACGACCCACAGTTTAAGAAGCGCTGCCTAGATGATCTATACCTTTGAGTATTCAGAGAACTAGGGCACGTGATGGTTAAGCTACTGTCAGTAATCATGCACCATGGGAGAGATATCATAGGACTGAGGGACAAATGTTGCCCAAATTTTTAAAAGTGAATAGAATCTTCAAATTCTATTTGAACTACTGAAGAAAATTCTAGGGTGTATTAATAAAGACACAATTACTAAACAGCTAGAAAAGAGAAATATGATCACTAAGGGCCAGTGTGTCTTTTTTAAGTATAGCCTATGACAGAAAAATGTTATTTCCTTTTTTTTTTTGATAGGGTTGTTAAACTGGCAGATCAAAGGAATGCTAGAGATATAGTTTACTTGTATGTTAGCAAAGCGTTTAATAAAGTTTAATGTTATCCTTGTGAAAATTATGGAAAAAATTTATTGTATAACTACAGGAAAGCAGAAATATTATTTCATGGCACATCTGGTCATTATATATTGCCATATTAATGACAAGTATTTGTAAAAAATCACCATTATTATTGCAGCTTATGAAGTAGTAGAGAAATCCTCCAAATCAAATTAACATGGATGATAATACTTAGTGACTTCAATGAAAAAGTTTGTATGGGAAGAAATACATGGAAAGGCATGGTTAAGGCAGAAGTTTTTAAGGGGAAGAGCACAGTGGCTATGTAAGTCACCTCCTTTATGTCGGAGATGACCACACGAAGCTGACTTTTGAACTGGCATTCTAAGAGGAAGGAGGAACATTGAGTGGAATCTCTATGGAGGATTTTGTAGAAACACATGAGTGAAAATCACAGTAATGAGAAAGTGTAGATGGAGCTACTATCACCCCTGGGTTCTTTCCCCTTTGAGACTACAATTCACCTAATATGTGTGTGTGTGTGTGTGTGTATATATATATATATATATATATATATATATATATATATATATATATCTTATATGTATCTAGTTATTTATATGTTGTCTCCCCCATTAGAATGTGAGTTTCTTGAAAGAGAGACTTTGTTTGTATCCCCAGTGCTTAAAACAGTGCCTGTCATATAGTAAGCCCTCAATAAATGCTTGTTGACTGACTGTTGACTGAAGGGTTTTAATAAGGCATTGTGTAAGGTATCTGATGATAACCCCAAAGAGCTCACTTTTTACTCTAGGGATACAACGTGTAAGTAAATATATGTGACAATATATAAGAAAAAGAGAGATGTGATCATTTGAAGAGGGAAGGGCGGGGGTAGAAAGGAAGAGAAGAGAATAAACACTTATATAGAACCTATTATGTGCCAGTCACTGTGCTAAGCCCTTTACAAATATGTCTTTTGGTCCTCACAACAACCCTGTGAGGTAGCTGTTGGGTCATACAGCAAGTAAGTATTTGGGGAGGAATATGAACACAGAATGGAAGGAAGCTAGAGCTTCTGAGAGGCAGAGGTGAAGAATTACTTCGTTCTAGACATGAGAAGGGTAGACTACCTTGTTAAATCTGTGAAGAAAGGATTGAAGACAGGAGAGATTCAAAAAGGGGTTCAATTAGGAAGCTACTACAGTAGTCTAGGAAAGAGGTGATGAGGATTATAGATGTAGAGGCAGTCTTTAGGTGGGGCCTCCTTAAGAGGACTGAGACCAGCAGAAGTAGCTCCAAAAATCCCATTACAACTGGAGCAGAAGGAAGAATCTGAGACAGGGCTGATATGAGCCACTAGAAAAGGAAGAAGCAAGAAATTATGACAGAGAACAAGGCCTGTGCGTGTTAAAAAACCTAACCATAATAAAACAAATTGGCAGCTAACCTGATTTTTTAAAAACAGGAAAATCTGATCACCAAAATAAAAAAAAAAACTGAAAAAGTATAATTCACAACAGATGAAAAGGAAATGAAGAAAACTATTAAAAAACACTATTTTTCCGATCCAAAATTATGTAAAGTAACTAAAATGCCTATGCCCTAGACTCAGCAATCCCATTACTAGGCTTTTTCCCCAAGGAAATTATTGATAGGAATTAAATCTCCATATGCACCAAAATATATTTAGCAGCACTTTTTGTGACAGCAAAGAATTTAAACCAAAGTTTAACCCACTGATTGGAGAAATGCTAAACAAACTGTAATAAGTTAATTTAATTGGAATATTACTGTTCCATAAGACAAATGTGTCAAATGCAAAGTGGCATGGCAAAATCTATATGAATTTGTGCAGTGTAAAGTAAGCAGAGCCAAGAAAACGATGACTGCAACAGTGTAAATGGAAAGAACCACTACAAACAAATCAAAAGTGACTGTTACAGAATTGTAAGAAATAAGGATGGTTCGAAGAAGACACTTTCATCCACTACTCCTCTACAGAGGTCAGAGATACAGAAATATTGTACAACACACATAATTTCAGACTTTTTTGATGCATTGTTTAATTATGTTTTAAAAAATATCACTGGTTATGTGTGATGGGTTTTCTGTGAGGGAGAAGAGGTAGATACTAGGGAAAACTATGGTAATGTTAAAAAATCAATAAAACCTATTTAAGATGATTTTGCACAATGATACGCCAAGAAAACTGATAAAATAGATGAATATTTTACAAAAAAATAAAGTATTTAAAAATAGAGCAAGAAATAGGGAAGTTAAAGAAAAACCCTAAATCATAAAGAGATATTAAAAAGCCATAAGGGAACTCCCAAAGGGAAAAAAAATCTGAGATTAGATGGTAGTATATTATATAGTATATGGTACATAGTGTATTGTCAAACATTCAAACAACAATTAATTCACTCCATTACAGACTAAAAAAGAAAAGAAAGAAGGATCCTAATAAACTCCTTCTATAAGACAAACATAGTTCTGCTATCTATACTAGAGAGAGATAAAGCACAGAAAGACACTCTAACTCAATATATTTTAATGCATATTGATACAAATCTATTGAATAAAATTTTGGCAAAGAAGATATAGCAACATATTAAAAATATGACATACTGGACAGGTTGGATTTATACTAGCAATGAAGAACTGCTTCAATATTTTAAAAATAGATCACATTAATAATAAAATAATTAGAATCACCTGGTTATATCAACAGGTGGGAACATAGTATTTGACAAAATAAACTACTCTTATTAATAAATAAGTATAGGAAAGACTAGCCAAGATGGCAAAGTAGCAGTAAAGACTGCCAAATTTTCTCTTACAACATCTCCAAAAATTAAATAAATGTAGAAAATTAATGAGATTGAGTCCTGACAGGGAAATTGAAGAAAAAAATCAAAATTATTTGTTTTTCCAGTCCTGGTTGGCATAGGGCAATAGAGAGGTCTGTTCCTAGCCAGAAGCATTCCATGTGGAGCCTTCCAACATGAGAGACTAAACCAGAGCTATGGCTCTCTCCCAGGACAAGGGTCACACATCCATACAAAGAAACTGGAGATTGGCAGGAAACAGGAAGAGATTACAATTGGCAGAAGTTAAAATGGTCAATTTTGATTACATAAAAATTTAAAAGTTTTTGCACAATAAAACCAATGCAATTATGGTTTAGAAAGAAAAGTAGGAAATTGGGGAAAATCTTTGCAGCAAGTTTCTCTAACAAAAGTTTCATTTCTAAGATATATAGGGAACTGATTCAAATTTATAAGAATAAAAGTTAGCCATTTTCCAGTTGACAAATGGACAAAAGATATGAAGAGGCAATATTCAGAGGAAGAAATCCAAGCCTTCAATTAGTCATGTTTAGAAATGTCTTAAATTACTAATAATTAGAAAAAAATTAAAAGTAAAATAAATCTGAGTTTCTACCTCATAGCTATCAAACTGGCAAAGGTTACAAAAAAAAAAAGAAAAGGAAAATGACAAGCACTAAAGAGGCTCGAAAACAGATACATTAATGAATTGTTGGTGGAACTATGAACTGGCCCAGCCATTCTGAAAAGCAATTTGGAACTATGTCTCAAAAGTTCTTAAATTGTGCATACCTTCTGACCCAGACATACTAATTCTATACCCCAAAGAGATTGAAGAAAGAGGAAAAGAATTCATAAGTTAAAAAAAAATATTTGTAGCAGCTCCTTTTGTGGAGGCAAAGAATTGGAATCTTAGGAGATGCCCAACAATTGAGGAATGGCTGAACAAGGTATGGCATATTAACATCATGGAACGTTATTGTGCTGTAAGAAATTATGAAGGGGATGGTTTCAGAGAACCTAGAAGACTTGTATGAACTGATGCAGAGTAAAGTGAGCAGAATCAGGAGAACAATTTATACAACAACAACAATCTTGTAAAGATAAACAAATCCAGGCAGGAAGAGGAAAAAGGTATTCTATTCAAAAAAACTACCGAATAGAAAAACTCTCTGGGAGTATACCTAACAAAATGCATATAAGGAACTATATAAATACAATTACAAAACATTCTTTACAGAAATAAAGGAAGATTAATAATTGGAAAAATAATTAATTTCCTATGCATGGGCCACACTAATATAATAATGACGGTAATACTTCAGTTAATTTTTATGGATTTATTGCCACACCAATAAAATTAAAGATCTAGAAAATTAAAGACTCAGTTAACATAACAACTAAATTCTTCTGGATGAAGAAAGTGTAAAAAATATCAAGGAAAATACCAAAGAAAAAAAACGGTAGGAAGGAAGGGGGCCTACTAGCACCAGATTTCAAACACAGTATCATGGAGTAATCATCAAAACTATTTGGTGCTATTAAAAAAAATAGAAAAATTGATAAATGAACATCTTAGGTAAATAAGACTAGAAGCAATCAAATACAGTAGGATAGTGTTCACAATGTCAATAGGATTACAGAGAACTGAAAGGCATCTTAAAGACCATATAATTCAACCCCATTATTTTACTGATTAGGAAACTCAGGTACAGAGAATTTAAGTGGCTTGTGCAAGGCCATACAGATAGCAAATAGCAGACCTGGGTTTACCAGGTCCTCTGACTCTAAACCCAGTATTCCTTCCCCTAAACTCAAAGACAACAAGTACTAGGGTATGAAATTTTTTTTGAGAGGGGAGGACAAAAATTGATGGGAAAACAGAAAAGTAATTTGGCAGAAATTAGGTGAAGATCAGCATTTGAAGATATATACAACAATAGGCTCCAAATGATACATAACCTAGTTACTAAAGATTACAGAAGAAAATTTGAGAAGAAAACCTTTTGCATTTCTAGGTAAGGAGATATTTCTTGATCACATAAGAAAGAGATTATCATAAAAGATAAAATGGACAGTTTTGACTACCTAAAATTGTAAAGCTTTTAGAAACAAAATCAATGCAATTAGAATTAGAAACAGTTGACTAAGGAAAAAAAAAATCTTTATGCCAACTTTTTCTGATAAAGGTCTAGATATCCAAAATATATATTAGGAAGTGAAACAGATAGCAAGAATTGATCCCAAATAATATGCCTAAAGCTATAAACAGGAAATTTTAAAAAGAAGAAAAGGAAGCCATAAATAAGTTCACTCAAAAAAGGCTCCACATTTATAACATTTGAAGAAATGCAAATTAAGATAAATCTGAGATTCTACTTTATACTCATCAGATTAGTAAGTAAAACCAAAAGAGAGAACAACAATTGGTGGACGGGCTGCAGGAGGAATGGCACAGTAACACCCTACAGATGGAGCTGTGAATTGGTCCGGACTGCTCTGAGGTCCTGAGAGAGATGAAAGTGCTAAGAAGACCTATTTGAAGGCTACAGGGCATCATGGTCCATCAGTTCATTTGTACGTAACTGTTTTCATAATTTTGAAGGATGTAACTCATAAATTATAAATCGAATAATTATCTGGAAACTATAGAAAGATTTTATAAGAACCATTGAAGTTATATCTAATAGACAAGTAGAGTTTTTGTGTTTCATATCATGTTTGGGATGGATCAATTGCTTACAAGGAGACCCTGATTTGGGGCATTAGAAGCAAGGAATAAGAGGACTGCTAGAGGAGTTGGGAACAAGAGATAGAGAGGCTAAATCACGGAACACAAAAACAATACAAAAAGGATTTGACCAAAACTGAGAGATAGTCTTTGCAGTTGTTTTTGTTGGAAAGGGGCATGATTCCCTAGAGCATCATCTACAGCCTAAGAGGGGAATCCGCTTCTGAGTTTGCCTTTGTTGTCCTTTACTGTCTTCTATGTTAGACAGAGACAGAGACAGAAAGATAGAGATAGAGATATAGGGAGAGAGAGAGAGGGAGAGAGAGATAGAGAGAGAGAGAGAATAAATATAACTGACTTTGAACTTGCTTTGCTTTGAGAAGAGGTCTGACTTTGATGAGAGTTAATTGGATAAGACAGACTCCCCAGGTGATAATACCACTGGCTTCTCAGTTTCCTAAGCTTAAGACCTAAAAGTCACCTCTTCCTCACATACAATATAAAACCTAAACACTAAAGGTTCAACGTTTACTGATCTCTCTCCTATCCCAAAGCAACTTCTCAAGTTCTGGCCTTTGTTGGCTAGCTCCATAATACCTTCTTAGCTAGGCTTCAAATCTCTCTTCTCTCTAATCCATCCATGCTGCAACCAGAATTTCTCCTAATAAAGAGGTGCTGATCACATCCCTGCCTTGCTCAGAAATCTCCAGTGGTCCCCATTACTTATAAAATAAAACACAAATTATTTAGCTTGGCATTCAAGTTGCTTTTATATTATTCCCTTTTACACATTCTACATTCAGCCAATCTTTATATTAGTAAATCATTCCTTGATCTTATCCTGCCTTGTCTTGAGTCTATGTTTAATTTCCTGCTTTGGTATTTGGAATGATCTTTCTTTCCCTTACATATGTGCCTCGTAAACTTCTTCCTTTTCTTCAAGGTCCAGCTCAATTGTCACCTCCTCCAAGAAGGCTTACTGGATTCCTTGAGCTATGTCAGTTTCCTTCTTGAATACCTTATACAATTTCTGATGATCTTTTCTATGCATTTCTTATATTACAATTTGCATTACTAGTTTGTCTATCTTATACTTCTACATGAGTATAGATTCTTTCCAAGCTGGAGCTGAGACTTAGTTCATTTTCATATCTCCAGCTCCAAGTGGAGTACCTAGAATATATCAGAACATTAAAAAAATTTGAATTGAACTTCAACCGCATCATCATAGCGGCTCGTATATTTATACTCAAAGGATAGTAAAACAATATTATCAATACTTGGATACTTTCCTACAATCCTCTTTCCACCTCTAGTTCTGAGAACTGTCATCAAATCAACACTATCATTCCTGGAAAGAATGAATCAATTAACTGTCTAATGATCACTAATCACCAACTAGAGGGAACTAGGAAAGCCCTTCTGTAGAAGGTGGCATTGGAGCCCAGTCTTCAAGGAAGTCAAAGATTCTAAGAAGTAGAGGTGAGGAGGGAGACCATGCCAAGCATGGGAGATGGAAGACGGAGTATTGTGTGAGGAACAGCGGAGTGTGGAGAGGCGAGTAACATGTAAGAAGACTTGGGTGGGGCCAGGCTGTAAAGAGTTTTAACTGCCAGAGAAGCTACTTGTTTAATGAATGTGCATGAACACGTGTGTGTGTGTGTGTGTGTGTGTGTGTGTGTGTGTGTGTGTGTGTG
>NW_020954570.1:8264580-8331342 GCF_900497805.2 Vombatus ursinus | reverse complement strand
GTGTGTGTGTGTGTGTGTGTGTGTGTGTGTGTGTGTGTGTGTGTGTGATATGGTCAGGCCAGGAAAATCACCTTAGCAGCTGAATGGTGGTAGACTGGAGCAGGAAGGAGACCAATTCGAAGGTTATTGTAATAGTCCAATTGACAGGTGAGGAAAGCCTGTAGCGCTGTGTTAGTGGAGAGAAGGGAACTTATATGAGATATAATGTAAAAGTAGAAAGGACAAGAATTGTCAGTGGATTGGTTATGTGGGGTGAGTACAAGTGAGTATAACACCAAATTTGTGAGGTTGAGTACTATTTGGCTTTAGTTAGGTAGAAATAGGTAATAAATTCACATTTTACATGTGAAAAAATGGTTCAGTGTTTGAATGAATCCATTATGTCCTCTGAATGTAAGGTCTTCTTTCCTATTTCCTCATTCCTCCTACATCATTCCTCAACTATATGAACCATATAATCTGCTTTATAAAATTGCTAATATTCTATGTGCCACACAAGAAGTGAAAATCTTTTCTCAAATATATTTCAAAAGATTGTACACACACACACACTTACATATATGTGTATATATATATATATATATATATATATACACACACATAAATATAAGAACTGGAGATTTATGTGATAGTACCTATACATAACATTTAGCACAGTATTTGGCATGTAGTAGGTGCCTAATAAATGCCTGTTGACTGACTGAGCAAACATCTATGCCCAAAATATGGGATGAAGCAGATAATATGATTTAACTGAAAAGTAATGTAAATCATATTTATTACATCATAGTTAAGAGAAGTATTTTCCCTTACAGGGACAAAAAAATCAATAAATACTAATGGAGCTTTAATATTAGCTCACACATATATCATGCCTATTGCATCTACTACATGACTCACTGAAGCAGAAAATATCTCAGTGCTGCATTAGAATTAAGCTTTTTCTTTCTTATCAATAAAACTATATTATGTGTCAGGACAGATATATTTTCTTTGCAAGAATGCAATGTACAAAAAAAAAAAAAGAATGCCATGTATTCCAAAAAAGTAGTTACAAGTTAATCTTAGTAATTTTCACTGGGTCAGAAGAAGTTCAATGTCATGTCAAATTCTAGAGAGGGAGCTTGAAGTGAAACAGTGATTACAATTCAGTTTCCTTGACTTGCAGTAATAATAAAGTTCTTGGCATAATTAGTATGACCTTCAAACAAACTGTCACTTAAATTCTTCAAATTGTCTCCTGAACAGCATGATGTACAGGTGGTGACACATTTCTACTCTTAGTTGCAAAGCTCACATGGTTGCTCTTACGTGGTTATTTCATGCATACAGATAACCAGTAACGAGTATTAAACAAAATGATTGATGTTTGCAATCTCAAGGGCAAATATGTCCTATGTACTTACTGTCATGATTTTCCACAATAGCTTATAAGAACAAAAAAATGCTCATCAAAAATATTGCCTAGGAGACTTATTTTCAAGTTAATGCAAACATGAACTAAAGACAGCATTCTTATTCAATATATTACTACCTAAAGAGGCATTGTCATTTATTTGCCTAAAAAAGAAAACTCATATCTTTTTCCTAAGCTGACTTATGAAAGTAGACTAAGTAGATAAGTTCAAAACTAAATTAGTCCCAAACGCTAAAAATTCATAGCTAGATTATTATTAAATCTTAAGACATACATACTTATACTGGATTTAAAATAATAATAAAAAACAGCATTGGAATGTAAGCAGTTATTTAATTTTAATAATAAAAAATGTATTCTACTTACAAATGACTTCGGATAACTTAGATCAATTGTATGGTAACAATTATGGTAGAAAAGAGTAAATATCTATTCCTTATGGTATGAAACTAATTAAATCTTGGCTCTGTCATGTACTATCAGTGTGAGTTTGGGCAAGTCACTTAATCTCTCTTGTTCTTTGTTTTTCCACACATAAAATGAAGAGATTGGAACAGATGACCAATAAAGTCCTTCTAGTTGTCACTCTATAAGCATCTTTACTCTGTCATTCATGTTCTTTTCAATCAGGAAGTAGAAGTTGGAGCCAGAATTATTTCATATTATCTCCTTTCACATACTTTATATTCTACTCAAGCTGGACTCCTTCCTGTTTTCTAAATTTATCATGACACCTTCCAACTTCCTGCCTTCATATGGCTGTCCCATATGTCTGTAATGCACTCCCTCCTTATCTCTGCCTTTGAGTCCTTACCTTCCTTCAAAGTGGTTATTTCCTCTGTGAAGTCTTTCCTGATCTTCGTTCTTTTCTTCCCTTCCTTCCACTATTGCTATTGATTGATACCTCCTCAAATACCCTTGCATTATACTTAAGTGTATGTACCACATACTCTAGGGTTGATTATAAGCTTCTTGAGGGCAAGGGCTATGTACTTTGGTCTTTGTATTCCCAATACTGTGATTTGCATACTAATAAATATTTTTTAAACTGAACAGTGAATCAGTGGTTTCAGAGAGGATGTGGATAAAAAGATTTAGCATGCAAGGGTTTAGAGAAATAAAGCCTACTAAAGAAATTATAAAACTAAGTTAAGGAAAAAAGAGGTAAGGAAAGAAAAATGCAAAGCAAGGTAGAACACAACCTAGAATGGCTGAATAAAAGTTAATTACAAAATTTTAGGGCTCTCTTTGATCATCAGGCCACATGGCTATCAAAAGAATAATTTCAAATGGAGTAGTGTAGACAAGACAAAAGAGAAAGATATAACTCTTTTTTAGAATTGGAGGGCTAAAGCCAAACTTTAGTCTGGATTTGGGCATGGTAGCAATGGTACTAGTAAAAACTGACAAGGACTCCAAAGCATGGGCACAGAAGAGCCTGCACGTTGAAAAGGAGAATGAACAGGACAACTAGAAAGCATTGATTAGTGCTTTAAACCTTAGCTAAATTAACTGAGTGACATGCATTTGTACCTGTAATGCACCTCAAATATATATAAAATTTCTAACCTCAGAATTCCCCATTGGTTATGCTTAGTGTATTATACTTCAATTGACTTGATGAATAGGATATATTCAAATAAATTTAGAGGAAAATTCTTTAGGGAAGAAATCTTTCTTTTTGGGAACCCTATGACATGATGTAGAAAGTTAACCAAAGTAAGCAACAGAGAGAAGGAATACTTCTGTTCAGAGCCCACCTTTGAGACTTCCTTTGTCATCAAAATTACGGGAACAAAATAATGAAGACAGGTTGAAGACCTGACTCAGCAGAAACTAGAATGCTACTAAGCTTCCTCGTCGTGTCTGTCACTCTGGGCTGGTAATGGGTGATGTCACCTCTCCAGGTGATCAATAATTTAAATTTCAATTGAACTGATATTCATTAAACATCTCTTATGTGCTAGGCACTGGTGATAC
Organism: Vombatus ursinus; assembly: GCF_900497805.2. Classification (NCBI taxonomy): domain Eukaryota; kingdom Metazoa; phylum Chordata; class Mammalia; order Diprotodontia; family Vombatidae; genus Vombatus; species Vombatus ursinus. The sequence goes on along the minus strand of NW_020954570.1, from coordinate 8,327,945 downwards.
AAAGGTAAAAGCCAACATATTCAGAAGCTTACAACTTAGTAAAGATATATAACATGTACCCAAATGAGTACAAAACAATGTAGGGAGTAATATGGATCAAAAAGAGATGCAGACAAAATGCTCTCGGAAAATGTGATAAGGAAGAGGAGCAATCAATGAGCTGGGGTCTTGAAGGAAGAAAAAGTTTTCAAGAGACAGCAAAGAGGAGAAAGGGCATTCTAAGCTTGAAAGATCGCCTGCAGATTGAAATTTACAAGTAGTATGAAATAAGGTTGTGGAGAGAGGATGAGATTCAACCCTAGAAGGCTTCTTGGAGTCTATATTTCAGAATGTCTTGCACAAAGCAAACTAGGGGAGCCATTAAAGGTTTCTGGGCAAGGGGATGACACTTAAACCTGTGGATTAGGAATATTATTTTGGCAAATTGTGAAAGGTGGAATGGAGTGGAGATGAATCATAGACTGGAAGACTGATGAGAAAGCTATCATGAGATCAGATAAGAAATAATGAGGCTCTGAAATAAGGAAGACAGTAACTAGAGTGGAAGTGAAGGAATAGATGCATTATTATAGAGCAGGAATTAATAAGATTTGAAAACTGATTGTACAAGGGAAGAAAGGGAAGAGGCAAAGAGCTCAAAGTTCTGCCTCTCTTAGGAGGCTAAGTGTGCTAGCAATGTGCCAGGGGTACAAAGATAAGAATGACTGGAGCCACAAGACCTGGGATTAAGTACCGGTTCTACCATTTTCTATCAATGTTATCTTACGCAAGTCATTTAACTCCTCTGGCCTTAGTTTCACCATTTGTAAGATGAGGGGGGTTGAATTAGATGACCTCTGAGGGCTCCTCAAGATCTAAATCCATGAAACAAAAAATAAACAGCTCCTTCGAGAAATTTCCTTTTTCCTTGGGGGAACACACCAAACACAAGGCAATCTGAGGATCAAGAAAGCACCAATAACTGGGGCAAACAGGGAAAATTTTGTGGAGTTGAGCCTTGAAAGAAGAGAAGGATTCTAAAGAGGCCAAGGTGAGGAGGAATTATATTTCTGACATGGGATGGGACATGGGGTGCCTTACTTGGGGAATGGCTTAGTAGTTCAGTTTAACTGGAATGTAGAATGCATGAAAGGTAATAATACAAAATGTACCTAAAAAGGTAGGTTGAAGCCAGAACATGGAGAACTTTAATGCTATGCTGAAAGCATTCATTCTATCCTAAAGACAACAGAGAAGATTTTTGAGCAGGGGAGAGATACAATTGAGTCTACTTTAGGAAGATTGTTTTGGTAGTTATATAGAGGATAGATTGGAGAGCAGTTATTGGAAGCAGAGAGGTGAATTAAGACTATTGCAATTTCCAGACCTGAAGGAGCCTGGTAATGAGCTTAATAAGGTAGAGAGAAGGGTACAGAAATGAGAGATGTGAAGGGAGAATGAAAAAGACTTGGCAACAGACTGAATGTGAAGAAGATGGTGAAGAGTCAAGAATGATTTCAAGGTTGTGAACACAGGTGAATGGAAGGAAATAGGAAGTTTGGAGGAGTGGCTTTAGGGGATAAAATAACTTCTTTTTTTGACACAGAATTATAGACTTAGAAGTTTCTCTGGAGAGGAAAAACACATTCAAAATGTTAACATTATGGCTGCAAGGTATTTATCACACTATACCTGAGAAAGAATTAGTAGTGTCCACAAAACTTCTTAAAATGAAAAGCAAATTCCTATAAAAGATGGAATTGAAGTTTAAAAGCTTGGACAAATTACTGCACAATAAGTTTGCTTCCAGATGCTCTGACATTTATAATGCAAGTAAATCTTTTGTAACAAATGTAGAAAATCCATTCATCTTCTGTTCTCTGACCTTTTAAGGCACATGAACGTGTATTATTTCTTACTCATTTCACTTTAGTCTTCACTGTAAACTGATGAGTTATTTGTATTCATACTAAGAGATAGAAAATAACATTATGCTCAGACTCATTTATCTTTACTCAAACTATATTTTCTCTTTACTTACAAAAAGTAATATCCCAAAGGCAAAATGCAAAGCTAATGTTTTTATGGGTCGTAACAGATACTACATCAGTAACAATTATCTTAAAATATTGTGGTAGCCTATAACAAAAAATATAGGCACAATAACAGAATACAAATGCCCATTTGCTTTCTTGGTATCCACTGAGTGTCAACATTTTAAAGGAACAATTTTACATTTATTCAGGTTAATTCATCAGATGTTTTTTTGTCTAGGCAATGGGGTTAAGTGACTTGCCCACGGCCACACAGCTAGTAAGTGTTATGTGTCTGAGGCCGGATTTGAACTCAGGTCTTCCTGACTCCAGGGCTGGTGCTCTACCCACTGCACCACCTAGCTGCCCAATTCATCAGATTTTTTTTAAAGAGAGCTCAAATACTATTTCTTAATATTCAAAATGGCAAAACTGTTTACAAAATATAAAACAAATAATATTTCATAGTACATTTTATATTTGCTGAACAGAAATACAATTGCCTTGAGAACGAAGAAAGTTATGAACAAACAGGGTCATTCAACGATTAACCAATGATATAAAATGATGAAAAAATGATTCAGTTTACAGGAGATATCTAAAGCTACTGGTAACACAATGCTTTTCTCTGTCCATTCTGCTAAAGTAAAACAATTTGTAAAATCACAATAGACAAGTTTCTGTCTCTCCAGAATACAGTAAGGCTTTGTAGAGGTAAAGTAATTGCTTTAGTCCAATATTGTCATTAGGAAGTAATTTGGTAGGCTGAATTGGCAAATAAAGTTCAGAGTAGACCATAGGATTACAGAAGATCATAGGACATCAGAGATAAGAAAAAACCTTTGTGTTGATCACTCGCCTAACAGAAATTATATTATAGAACTCACAAACTGAGCAGGGAACTTATGAACTCATATGGTTCAGTGTAATTATCTTAAGAATTGAGCAAATCCGGGGCCAGCTTAATGCTCTGTCTCAAGTCAGACAGGTAGTAAGTAGCAGAATTGGGCTTAAGGCCCACCTTTCCTGTGCCCCCCAAGTTTAGTGAGATTGCTGGCCCTGGTGCCTACCTAATCTTCCTTCTGGTGTTATGGAAAGATCTGGAATGATAGGATCTGAGTTCAGTTCTTGGTGCTTTAACTTCTGCCAAGTTGCTTCATTCCTTAGCCCTGTTTCCTCAACTGAATGATGAGGGAGCTGTCTAGGTGACTTTTAAGGGCCCTCCAAGCTCTACATTTTATTTTTCAGCATTTACAGAATATCAAACTGGGGCTATGAAAAGATGTAACTGTTTCAGTTCCTAATCACAGGGTTACAACTTCTGTAGTGAGCTTTCATCAATAGCTATGTAAAGTGCATATTTTTATTATTCTACTCTCGATCAAGAGAATGGCCCTAACTATCAAACAAAAAGCCTCTGGAGCTTCCCATCATTCTGAAAACAAATGGAAGGTCTTCTGGTAAAAGGACTTGAGAATCTGCCTAGCCAAATGAAGGTGACTTGAAGAGAAGCCTAAAAATAAAAATGACATACTTAAGAGCTGAATACCCTGGGAAACTAGGATAAGAATTTCATTAATGTATTTTAATTCCCTCACATGCTACTACTGAAAATCCTTGACTAGATTTGATAATAGGTTGGTTATGTGACAGTCAATCAATATTTTTTGGACATGGAGTAGTGCAAAGTTTTCAGAAAAGAAAGATTCATTTCTCTTACTCTGAAGCTGTTTCTTTTTGACATATCTCTGAGAATAAGCAGCAAGTTGGGTAGAGGGAAATGAATGGCCTAGGGAAAAGGTCCTTAGGAATCTGCACTGGTCTCAGGTGAACCTAGGTGTCCTATTTCACCTGGATTATAATCTAGTTAGCCAGGGGGCAATGCAGCATAGTAGAAAGCATGTTAGACTTGGAGTTTGTAAGACCTGAGTTTGAATCCCACCTAAGACATATACTACTGTGTGACCTTGACCAAATCACTTCATCTTTCTTGGTTTCATTTTTTAATCTATAAAACAGGCATAATACTTTATGTACCCCACTTACCTCACAGGACTTTTGTGAGGATTAAATGAGAATATGTAAAAATAGTTTGTAAACCTAAAAGCTCCACAGAAACTCAGTTTCTATAATAAGTGAGCCAGTAGGTGTTGTTGCTATTGCTTCTGGGAGGTAAGGCCACCAAAGAAGACATTTCAGTGTTCTACAATATTACAGTAGCGTCTAGTTAGCCAGTGTCCACCCATATCTTGAACCTAAATAGCTTTGTTACTATGCTTCATGATCTGGAAAGACACTTTTCCTGGCTACTGTGAGCTTCTATAAAAATTTAAGGAATATAAAATCTGAAATTAGAAACATAACCTTTTTTTTTCTTTTTCCTTTCTGAATCCTATTAATAGTAGCAATTGCTTAAAACTTTGCACTCCATACAATAATCGTTCACATATACTCAGTTAGTTAATTACTCCCTTTAATGCTTAAAATCTATCTAAATGACTAAATTTTATTCATAGAGGGGGGAATCAAGATGGCAGAGTAGCATGAAACAGTATAGCAAGTTCCCCTATCCTTATCTCCACATAAAAAAAAAAACAAAAAAAACCTCCTCTAAATAGATCTAGAAAACACCAGACTGAATCCTGATGAAAAATTTAAGAAAAAATCATAGTGAATCATTTGCCCAAGTGGGCAAAGGAAGACAAAGAGGTCTATAGACACCAAGGATGGAATTTGGCCAGGAGCAGCCACATGGGAGGGGAGAGGCCCAACCCCTACTGGAGCACAGCACCAGGAAGAGGTTGCCATCGGGCAACTCTGTCACCTACTACCCAGTTTTCCAGGTCACAGATCCAGGTTGGATTAAGGAGGCTTGTGAACAGGGACGGCAATCAGTCAAGCGTAGTTGCGGGCCTTGGACAATGTACCCAGAGAGGAGCAAATTCAGAAGCAAGCAGCAGCACTGTGGGTAGGACTCCAGTTATGGAGCGAGGTGTCATTTATAACTTCTAGTCCAGGCGGAAGCCTGCAAAGGAATAAACATGGCAGGAATCCCAGAACAAAGGGAAACCTGCAGGTCTATCAATCTGAACCAGTAGAGATTCCTAGTTGGCTGATAGTGCCTAGTTCAGCAGCAGTTTCCTGTTGCTCAGATCCAACAGCAGTCAGGAACTAACAGAGCACAGGCTGTGGGATAAGGAAGAGAGGGGGCAGCAATCAGACCAGACCACTATGGGAGCAGTGTAAAGTCATACGGCCCAAGTCTGAGCTGCTCCTGAGAACCTGAATAACACAATACTCCACCAAGAAATGAGCAACAGAACAAGCCTAGACCTTCCCTCAGAAGCACACAGAGTCTGGCCCTGCAAAAATTTTAATTAAGTAAGTAGCTTGGAAGAATGAACAAACACATATACACACAAAAAAATCCCACCATAAAAAGTGTTATGATGACAGGGATGCTCAAGACACAAACTTAGAAAAAGAGAATGACTCCAAAAAAATCTACAAGTAATGCCTCAGATTAAAATGCAGCTTAAAGTGTTTTTATAATTGAAATATGAATGCTAGAGGAAAATTTTAGAAAAGAAATGGGAGCTATGGAAAAAGGAATTGGAAAAGGAATTAACCCTTACCCAAGTTACAAACCTACTGAAAATTAGAATGGACCAAATAGAAGATAATAACTCCAGAAGACAACAAGAAATACTAAAACAAAACCTAAAAATTGAAAAATAGAAGAAAATATAAGGTATCTCAGGGCAAAAATAACTGACCTGGAAGACAAATCGAGAAAAAAAACCCAAATGAAAAATCTTGGGAGCATTATGGCCAATATCCAGAGCTTCCAGTTCAAAGTAAAAATACTGCAAGTATCTAGAAAGAAAGAATTCAATTGCTGAGGAGTCACAGTCAGGATCACACATGATTTAGCAGCTACCACTTTAAAGAAACAGAGAGCATGAAATATGATATTCCAGAAGGCAAAGGATATAGGCTTACAGCCAAGAATAATTTTACCCAGCAAAACAGAGCATAACTTTAGAGGGAGAAAAATGGATTTTTAACAAAATGAAATGACTTCCAAGCATTCTTAATGAAAAGACCAGAGCTATATACATTTGAAGTTCAAGAGAACTTAAGAGAAAAAAATGGTAAAAATGAATACATAATCATGAGACTAAACAAGGATAAAATGCTTACATTTGAATATCAGGAGATGTTACATGTGTCAACTCTAAACCCTATCATTATCATCAGGGATCACAGAAGAAATTTAATTAGACAGAAGGGCTGGGAGTAGTTCTGTTAGGTCTTGAGGATCTTAAAAGAAAAATTGAGAGGAGAAGAGGAAGGAAGTTTGGGGAAAATTATCTCACATTGTCAGGGTATAGTAGTCACCCTGACTGCCTATGGGGTTAGGCAGAGCCAGAAGGAAGAGGAGACCTGAGAGGTGGTCTGTGGAATGGTCTATTTACATTAAGCAAGAATTGGCTGTATATATAAAAGACATGGCCAATGTAGAAATTAGTTTTATTTTTACCACATACGTTTGTAATGGTGATTTTTGTTTTTCTTTCATTCTCATTTTGGGGACGGGGGTTTGGCAGAAGGAAAATAAGGAGGATTTTTGCTGATTGAAAAAAGGAAAATACAATTCAAAAAGACCTATTCATATATAAATGTTTATATACAATAGTTGATGGCATTTAAATGTACTCTTAAGGATACGTGTGGTATGACTACAAAGTAATAAGAATTATGTTTAATGGTTTATCATCTCAAAAGTAACATATCTAAACTTATATACCCAAATGAGTGCCACTCTTCAAATTAATTACCTTGGGAAGTGATGTACATCTTAAAACAATGCTACCATTGCTCAAAAAATTTGCAATGTCTATTCAAAATCACTTACTGGACTAATTTATAAGTTATGCAATAAAATTTGTCATTATTTCACAGTTATGTTTTCTAAGATTATATTGAATAATGTAAATAATCAGCAGCAATAAACAATGAATACAATATTATGTATAAGTTATTGTGTTACCTGGAAATTCAAAGACATGGCTCTTGCCTTAAAAGAGTTCAGAGTCTAGGTGAAGACAGGTCACAAATAAAAAGGTAATTACATGAGCTATACAAGGTAACAAAGAAAATGCTAAGTGACAAATGAGTAGTATAGACAATAAGTATAAGTGATGAATGAAGTTCAAAGAAGGAAAAGGTAACTAAGGTCATAAGATATAATTTGATCTAAACTTTGAGGGAAATGTGGGATTTTAACAGGCAAAGGGAAGCAGCATCACAAGGAAGAGAAGCAGCAAAGGTTGTAAGGCAAAAATACACGGAGCATTTTTAAGAAATTAGTTCAACTCCAGTGAAGTCACACAGCCTCTAAGCTGTGATTCACATCTCTCTTGGACCAATCCCCTTGGTTGTTAAGGCCTAGGCAAAAGGCCTTCCTATTAGTTTCAGGAAGGTATAAGAACCTGGGAAAAATAGAGACTTCACAAACAAAAACTTCCGGAGTAGGTTGACATAACCTGGTATAATGGGGCAACTAAACCCCTTAGGTGAGCTCTACATCTGCCAAAAGCACACAGCATCACCTTATAGACACTGAGGTTGAGGGGACACAACTTCTGGCATTAGAGAACTAGGTCTGCTTCAATGGTTCCTGGCCTTTTAAGAACAAGGAAGGCCTACCCTGGAAGTGGAATTGATCCAGAAGATAGAGGTTTTCTTCAAATAAAAGGACCTTAATCTCCTCACATCCTTATCAGAACAATTAACCTTCCTTGTAACATACCTGGTACTTGCCTCAGACCCTGAACTCTAGTCTTGTAAGTTGTCAAATCCACTCTTTTTCATTCTTTCTATTGATCAATAAGCATTTAATAAAGCTTTTACTATGTGGTAGGAATCAAGGACACAAATATGAAAGTAAGACAGTCTCTGTCCTTAAGGAGCTTACATTTTACTAGAGAGATACAATATGTTCACAGATATGGTGCAGCATAGCCTGGCCTCAATATAATCTACAGGACCAAGAAATACAATTTGTGAAGGGGATTTTTAAAGAAGCCTCTCCAAGCTTTTGGACTTCTCCCTCTCCCTGTCATAACCTACGTACTCTGTTTGCATTTTTCCCCCACTAGGCATCCTCCTGCAAAATGGGATATTCAATTCCTGGGAGGATGGGAATGAAGAGCTAGAATGCTTAGGCCAGCTCTTCATCTTATAAGACTCAAAGGTAAAAGAGACAGGGAACGCCAGCTCTTTAAGGAAGTAAAAGGTTATTTGGAGCTGGGAACTGTCACCATGTGTCTTTAAAAAAAATACGTGAATTTATGGATAATAATCTTTTCTTTTAAAGTGCTAACAGTATTGGGCCTTAGAAATGAAAATATTACCATTAATGATTATGAATTCAGATTTGATTTGCTTATCCAACTAAGTTAAAATCACCTGATTGGTAATTAATTGGTTTTGTTTCAAGTTTTAAATACATGATAATTGCTTATGGTATGATTATATTTCTAAATTTTCTTATATTGTGTAATTTGGTAAACAATTGTATCACCTATATTGTTAGAAAGCAACTTCTCTCATATTCTAGATGTTATTAGATTAAGAATTGTACTATCAGATTATGAGGCTGTTAACTACAGTAGACCAGGATTTCTGGAACCATCTAGTCATAAATTCTTATCAACCCTGTGCAAAGTTTTTTGTGTTGTGGAATTCCTACTGAGTAAATGGGAATCCTTGGACAAAATAGGGGTGTGATCTTCAAGTCTGCTTCATCTAAGGATATATTTACATGTTAATTTGGTGGTTTATGAACTACCACATTCACTATCTCTGTGAGATTCCAGAATGTAACTATTTTTCTTAATTTTTAGTGATACATTTAAAGATAAAGGGAAGAAAAGATACTGAGTAAAATTTTAAAGGCCTACTAAATTTCCATTTGCAAACTAATTTGTGGCAAAAATAATTTGATATTAATAACAACTATGTCGAAACCAACTGAGAATTTTCTAAGTTCCATTCCTAGGTTTGTTGTGTCCATGGATTGGCCTTAAATGAGTGCTTTCAGGGAAACAGAATCAATGGTTCGTGCTTCAGGTACCATAAGAAAGAGCACTGGTCTCCCGAATGTAAGTCTGAAAGGTTCAACGCCCCAGTGTGTTTTAAGGGGTGGGTGTAGAAGTGAAAAAGTTAGGACAGCTAAAACATCTTAGCAGATCCTGGAAGTTTTGAGATTGAATATTAAGGAGTTTTCAAACACCTCCTTATAATCACTCCTTTCCCCTACTCCTTCCCCGAGTCAAGGGGGTATCTCAGTTTGGGGATTGCAAACAGCCCCATATTTTCCTGCTAACCCCTCTCATGCCAGATCAGACAAGGAGAGGAGAATCTCACCCTTTCTCCACTCCCCCTGCAAATTCACCCCCCCCACCTGGAAAAAGAAAGTGGTGGCAGCAGCTACCTTGTGGGCCCCACTGATAATGCCCTGGCCCCGGGGCACCCTGTAACCTGACCAGAAAGCCTGGAAATACCATCCAGGTTCAGCACAAGCAGCTGCAAGCGCCTCTGCAACCATGGGAAGAGAAGGAAGGGGAATGAGTCAAGGTAAAAAAGCCAGCCAGCCTTGGCACTTGGTAAGCCCTTCCTTTTGTCAATAATATTTATATGATCTGGAAATGCAATGATTGTCATCTGAAGTTTATTGTTTGTGTTACAGCTTACACAATTTGGCTATCATTTATGAAAATTTTAAGATTGTTGGTTATTGTTTTAATGCTAAAATCTAATTGATTACTCTGTGTGTGTGTGTGTGTGTGTGTGTGTGTGTGTGTGTGTGTGTATGTGTGAGATGGAGGGGATGAGGTAAAACCTTATCTAGATTGATTCTGCCCATTCACAGCAGTCCTCAGGGCTAGTCAAAAGGCACAGCAGCAGCAGCTCTAAAGGTAGATGGTGTGGATAGGAAGCCCCTTCTCTAGGGTCCCTGTTGACCCTCCTTGTTTTTGCAAACTTGCTGAAGAGTTTGTTTGGGCTGTGGAGTTCCTAAGCAATGAATCTGGCTTGCTGAGAATTTGCAAGTATATAGAAATGATCTCAGGAGGATAAATTTAAATTTGAGATGTGAGTCCTGGTAAATTTTTGATTAGTGAAACTTGCCATCTGAGGTAAAAGCTCTTGGGACTACAATAGATTGCGTTTTGAGTTGTCTGATGGATCATAATAATTCATCAATAATCAACAGTCAATAATCCACCATCTGAGAGAAATGCCACAAGCTACTCAGAGAGAATGTGATACAGGCAGAGGTCTGTTAAAAACCAGGGGTGGGGAGGACAATCTTAGCCTCAGTCTAGGATGGGATCCTCCTGGTTCAGTTTCCCATTATGTTCCTTTGATAGGCAATGTTTCCCACCTGACTATTCTTGAGTCTGGCTATGAGGTGGAATTGATACTGCATGGTTAGAAAACTATACTGTTTTATCCTGTCATGCTTAGTATAGTTGTGTCCCTGTTTTTTTTTTTTATGGCAAATTTCTATAATGAGGAAGTGGTTAGTAAAAAGTACAATGCAAGTATGTGAAATTTAGCTGTTTTCAATCTGAATGTGTAGTCATTCCATATCCGAAACAACTAATTAGTAAATTAGTAAATTAAATTAGTACTCTTGCATAGTCATGTAAAAGATTAAATCCCTGGAATAGAACATTCTTTCTGAATGATATGGGGATAATTAGACAAAGGGTAACAAAGGTATAAACACAATGTTGAACTATTTTCCCATAGGCTAAGGCTAGGATGCATCTGAACTACTATAATAAAAGATGTGTTTAAGAACATAGCTAAAAAAAAAAAAAGATCTGAGTTATTCAGCCTAATATTATATTCCTTTCTATATCCTAAACAACTTAGCAAATGGGTATCTGGCCTAGTCACCTGCCTGTTACTAGATATATGTCTATATGGAATAAGGTCCTTAAATGTTTCAAAATGATGTAAGAATAACTGGGTATTAGTACAACTGATTGAGGGACCTAGCTGTTGTTCTATTAACAACTGAAACTAAATCAGAAACATCTTCAGTTTGGTTTGGGGAAGAGAACTGCAGTGCAATTAATTTTTCTTAGAGGGAAGTAACTTATGTAATATTTTTGCATTATTGGAAAAGTCAATATCATTCAAAATTTGCTACTATTTTGGAATACCTGTTTATACTGTGGGTCCTGTTGTACAAACATGTTTTATTATAAGAGAAAATATATATATATTATATATATTATATATATTTATATTTAGAGAGAGAGAGATTGAGAGAGAGAGAGAGAGAGAGAAATAGAGAGCACCTGTTCTACACTCTCTTCATCCCCTGGAAGCTGCTTTAGCATCATTTTACTCCTTTCCCCACCCTCCCTCAGGTAGGGACAATGCTACACCCCCTCCCAGCAGGAAGTAATTACCAAAGAAGAGACTGCCACCCATGTCCTGAATGATTTTTCTTACCAATAGTTAGAGGGGGGAAAAATGAGGCCGACTTTTGCCCAGCAAAAATGGGAACCTTTGAGGTTGACTTTTCCCAGCAACTATGAGGGCCTCAACTAAATATGCCCAGTAACAGGAAGTTCTGTCAGATAACAACCTTACTTCTTAGCCCATATTCTGTGTGCCTGATTAGCCCCCCATACTGGAAGAAGCTAAGTTCCTTGTTTTGTGATCACATCCTTGAACTGTTTTGAAATGTACCCAGCACACCTGCTTCCCCTTCCTGACACCTTTTTCCTGCAAATAACTCCTTAGGTAGAAGCATATTCTGCTCTTGGCTGAGTGCCCAAAAATTGTGCATAAAAACAAGCCACTGTCCCTCTGCAAATTGCTAGTCCTCCTTCCAGGGCTGGCCTGCTGTCTGTCTCAATAAAGTTCTCTTGACTTGAAGAATATCTGCCTCTTGAATTCTTTCTGGATGATCAAACTCCTGAACCTCATCATCCTCTTCATCATGAATAGCAAGAAGGTCAGTTATGTTGGAGCAGACAGTGTGTTAAGGGGAAAAATGTGTAATCAGGTTAGAGTTGGATTGTAAAGACTTTTACATGTAAAAAATGAGTTTGTATTTCAGTCTAAAGACAATGAGGTAGGTGAGAGGAAGGGCACTGAAACTTCTTGAGCAGAGGAATGATATGGTAAGACTTAAGCTTATAACCCAGCTTCCTACTTGAGCTACCTGACCCGAGTCTTTTTTTGATCAAATCTCCATCCTTAGTTCTGCTTCTTATTCGGCTGACATCTTACGTGACCCCTTTGCCTACTATACACCCTTTCTTCACCACTGCCATTCCTGGCTGAGATCCCTCACTAACCCAGTCCAATTATTCTGCCATAAAAAGAGCAATGCTAACTGAAAATGTATTAACCACTGACAACTATTGGGGGGGGATCTTAAGGGATGTGAATTAATATTAAAATATTTCTGAATATCCATGTCTTATTATTGAAATATCCAGTAAATTGTGATCAATTAGATTAGAAAGTGAATGTGCCAGTAAGTTCTCAAGGAGTCCCTGAATCTCAGAGGGGATAATCTCAAATTCTAGAAACATGACCTTAGTAGTAGCCTTCACTATTAGGTTCATTTAACATGTTTAAGAACAATTCAACTCTTCAAAAAGAGATTCTTCTTTGTCCTTACTGTGTTTTAGTGTCCTTTAATGCATCTCTCTTCCCCAGTGGCTAAAAATTTACATATTAAATGGTTTTAAAAAAGATAATACTCTAAGTACTTTCTTTCAGGAAAAACGGAAAAGTTCACTTCTTTTTAACTGTCATCAGTCAAGCTAAGGTCAATGAAAAATATAAGTATGACCATAGGTTAAATATATTTTGTGCTTTTTATGCTGCTAATATTAAGATTCTTTGAATTAACCCACTATTGAGGAAAAAAAAAACTCCTATATTTCATCAAGAATAGAATTAAGTAGTTCAAAAGGATATTGCATGCAAGGTTTAAATGAAATTTAAAATGCATTTGCCCAAGAAGAGATAATAGGATTAGTTTAATTTGATAATATTTGAATGTTGTGGTTCTCGGTCTTTTTTTATCCCAATGTTTTATCCCATTGTTCCCAGGGATTATCACACTCACGCTCCACATTATTCTTTCACCTCTGCTCCCACCACCACAACCAGCACATACAATTATTTGGGGTTTTATTCTGCTGCTGTTGGAAATACAATTGTCTATTCTTGGCTTACCTGAAAACTTGAAAGTGACAGATATTCTCCCTGAGTCAATTTCACAGCATAGATAATCCTTTGCAGACAGGCAGAAGGTACAGGGCTAATGTACAGGCTAGAAGAAGAAACTGAATTGCAGTGCTAAGAATGATAGAACAGAGACCCACAGGGTATAGAGTATCTGTGTCTGGGGCCTCTTTGAAGCACTGTGCATGTCATACTTTTCAGTCTTTTATATCTGGGTAATTTCAGAACATGCATATCATTTATTTGCATTGGGACAGACACAAAAACAACAGGAAAGTAAGCAGATGAATCAAGAAAAAATTGCTTGGTTAAATGCAAGGGGACAAGGGGAGAGGAGAGGAAAGGAGGAGTAAATAGCTGAGACAGTGATCTTGAGAAGGGGAAGGATTTTCTTAGGTTAATTCATACTATAATTAATAAAAGAGAGGTAATATGGTATACAGAAAAAAGCTCAGGATTTAGAGTCAGAAGGCCTGGACTGGATCCTGGTTTTGCCATTTTCTTTATGACTCTGAACAAGTCAACATTGCTGAGCATCAGCAATAGTTGTAGTTAAAAAGTGAAGAACTGCAGTATTTCTCATTTTTATATCACACAGGAAAGATGGGGAATTTTCATCAAAACTAAAAGTGAAGAAAAATGGTGAATATCAGTTTTAAAAAAGAGAGGCTGAAAGAAAGGAGGCACATTGATAGAGCTGTGGCTCAATATATAAGAGGACTATAACGAGGTAAATAAATTCAGGAAGGAGAGAGGCAACAAAACTCATTCCAAATGCAATGGTCAGTGTTAGTACAACATCGTCAAAATTGAAATATATACCCCTCCTTTCTGTTAATCTATAATCAAACTTCTTTTTCAAAGAATATATTTGTAAATGGGTTTGTCTAGACGTTTACTGAACTGTATCTTTTGTATCCTTATGGCATACAACAATTTAATTTCAAAAATAAAATACAGTGATATGGCAAGGTGTAAGGTTCTATGTATTATCAGTAGCAATTACTCTTTTACGGTTTTGGGGGCAGAGAATGTTATCTTGTATGAGGTTTGGCTCCAAGTATGTTGTGTCAAAACAAAATTTATTAGTTAAATATATTATCTAAAATAAGGAATAAATCTAAATAAATCTAAAATAAGGAGTACTTTGAAAACAAAACTCATGTAAGAATTTTATTTCTGGAATTTTGTGAAGCATCTTGAACTTAAGGGTATTTCCTTTCAGATGGAATTTTTTAAGATTTCATGGCAAATAATTTTAAATACTTTTTATTTTTGAAATTAAAAAATAGAAATTTTTCTTTACTGGAAGGATTTTTCTCCCTAGTTCAAGGTTTGATCATCCGTTTTTCTCACTGGGATTCCTTCTTCTGTACAATCTAGTGCATTCCATAAAATTCCAAATGTATCATGACTGCCAATATGTTTTATCTATAGTCACTAGCTGCCAGTCACTCTGCTTGGAATTGCTATTCATTTCACTGTTGCTTCATTGCAGCTAGAATTGAGTTTATTGCTACTGCCTGTCTTATTGTTTGTTAACTGCTGGTGTAATTTTACACTTATCATTATTACAAGATACTCTATGTTGTCATTAGCACTATTTTGCTGAGTAGAACCACTAATTATATTTAAAGCTACAATTTAAACTAGAATATGAAAAAATGGACATAAAAAATTAAGAGAAGAGGTGTACATGAATACATACAGAAACATGCAGAGGACTTTCAATTCTAGAAACAGACCCTGAATAAAGACATCATGAGTACTTTTAAGGATAACAAATGATTTGGGGACAATGAGAGACAGAGCAGCTGGAGAGAAGCCACCATAAACAGGAAGCTCAGGTATGGATTAAAAACACAGAGTAAGAAGGTATACTGTTTGACTTAAAAGCAGTTGCCTCATGTTCTAAAGTCTCCTTAGGAGAGGGAGATCTGAAGAGAATGGCAAAGCTTTAAAGGAGACATGCCATGGGGGGGGGTGGATGTTTGAGCTGGGGGGGAGGGAGAAGTTAGAGGAGGATGGAAATGGGGCAGTTCATCTTTTTATTTGACAGACCCTTCCCCTCACCATGGCTGTGGTTGCAGGCCCTGAGAATATAAACCAGATCCATTAGATGGGAGAGTTGTGCCTGGCTTGCTGGCCTGAAGCAGGATGTCACTGAGACCATTTCTTCCTTTCCCCATAAGACTTTGACAGGTGACTGATGGAAAGAATTTTCCTAAAGCTTCATAAACTTATAAGTTATACCTGCTAAGTGCTATGTGGGAGAAAGTAAAACTTCAGACCTAAATACATAATTAGAAATGATGAGGTGCTTAGCCTCTTGAGAATTTTAAAGTTGACGCCTTTAATTTTTGTTTGGGGATGGAGGTTGAAATTCCTGATTTTGCCCAGTGTGGCCCTACTCCTCCAGGCTTATAATTAATTTCTATTTTATAGTAGTAAAATGTATTCTACATAGGAGTGAGCAAGTAACACTTACAGATTACACAAAACTGAGCAAGAGATCATCTCAGTGGGACAGGGTTGGGCAATGAGTGATTTGTAGTTTATTATAGTTATTCATATCCTTAGACAGAAACACTGGCATAGATCCTAAAAGGGATAGCTTCAGGGTCAAGGGGACTCAGGCATGATCACTCCACACATGTGCAGAGGGATTCAGAAATTAGAGCAGGAAGTTCTGCTTGAACCTGCACACATAGTCAAGTTGGCAGCTCAGGGCTTAGAGCACCACCTAGTGGATTACCCAGATTTGTCATCCCCAAAATGGCTATTTTCAAGTAAACCTGCCAAAGAAAAAGCAAGGGTTCCTGAAAATTCTCCAACAAAAATAGTAATTTCAAACATATTCATAAATATTTGAAGGGAGTGGAATAAAAGCCTGAAATAGTCGCTACACTGCTTTAATAAATAGGTTGTATGTAATATCATTAGGACATTGCTAGAGTACTTAATAAATATTTTAGGAAAATCATTTTGGTTGTTGGTGTTGTTGTTCATCCTTTGGTCTTAAAGAGGACCAATGACATCAGGAGGGTGATGTCTTGACTTGCAAGTGAATTGGATTTAAGAAAAGCAGAGCTGTGCAAAATCATTAGCCTCACTCTCTCCTCCAGAGTCATTGAGATACTGTGGCAAGACATAGGTCAGGACCACTAGTGATGGCCCGGATGCAGTGGGAGACCCTGGGCTTTTTAAGCTAAGGTCTTTCACAGTTCTCAGTTTGTCTAATTGAAGGATGGATTAGAGTGGGGAGAGACTTGAAGCAAGGAGATCAATCTTTAAACAACAGCCTGTTGGTTGGCCTGCCTGCCTCATGTCTCTCCCCAATCCAGCTCATCCTCATAGAGCCACCAAAGTGATTTTACTAAAGTGTGACTACATCACCTCCTATGCCCCAGGATAGGACCTCAATAAACTTCAGAGATATTTTCACTTGCTGTCCCCCACGCATGGAATGTTGTCTCCTCCATTAGACTATAAGCTCCTTGAGAACAGGGACTATCTTTTGCCTTTCTTTGTATCTCCAGTGCTTTAGCCAGTGCCTGGCACAAGCATTTAGTAAATTCTTATTGACCAACAGTAATAAATATATTTGTGTTCTCAGTCAATGGTAATAATAGTAACATTAAGAAAATATAAATATGATTATATTTCATAAATAACATAATAGAATCCAACTTCATAGAGTTATTAACGTCCACCCATAACAAAGATACCAGTGCTTAATTACCTTCTTAGGAACTCAAAAGATTGAAAATAACACATTTTGAAAAATACATCTATGAGTTCATTGGCATAGAGAACTGATAAGTAAACTCTCTCTATCAATTCAGATGTTATCTACTCTTCAAAGTATAGTGTTAAAGAGTTGCTTCTCTAGGAGTTCCTCCAGCAAGGGGAAAAAAAAAACACCAAAAAAAAACTTATCCATCATTGGCAACTATATAATAATAAACAAATACCAGATTTAGAAATATTTCAAAAATTTCTTACTGTTTATAGTCAGTAATTCAAGTTCATGGCAATAAGGAATTTACTAATCTTTGACTTTTCTGAGATATGAAAGAACATAGTATAAAAAAGTTTTTAGGTACACACATAAATATTACAGAAGAGTTCACTGGTTAAAAACAAACAAACTTTAAAAGCCATTGTCAATCAACTGATAAAAACCTATATAATGTCAACCTTCTACTCACTCAATTCAAAAATCTAACTTGAGATATCAACACATAAACAAATAACTTTTTTCCCCCATTTAGACCTAGAGAATCTAAAAAGGGTCATCTTATATAAATAAAAACAACAGAACATAACTTGGTGCTTTAAGCACAAGGAAAAACATTTCACTGAAAACTGCAATGGAGAAAGTCCAAGTTCTATTCACAATTGATTAAAAATTAAACCCAAACAAAAAATGTCCAGAAACTTTCATACTAAACTATAATAATTTCAATTAGAATGAAAATTTCTAGAGAATTATCTTAGAAATTAAATGGAAAATACAATGAGCTATTTTCCAAAAACCAGACAATTTATTTATGCAATTACCCGTTTTCATTTTACAGTTGTTATGCTGGGGTTTTTTGTAATGAAATACTGCTACATTCTTCTCACAGTTATCAAAAGTATAAACCTAATCAAGATGCTACAGAAATAAAATATATACTTAACATTTTAAAATGTTGCTACTCTTTGAGAACAGGGTAGGGAAAAATTTTCAAGTAGTGTCTGTGATTTTGATATAGGCTTCATTAAACTATAACCGTTGCCTGGCTTATAGTTTTTATATCTCTTCCTAGGCTATGTACATGTATATACACATATATGATATATTAACTTCTTGGAACTTTTTTGACTTCGAGTGCCAGTTTTTTTTTTTCTGGTGAATGTAAGTGAACTGATATTGCGTGTTAGAGAATATCTGCACACATTTATACATAGCTACACTAACAACTGAGGCCTTTCTCCCCATGTTGGGATCTTTTTGGTATTGAAAGCTTATATTCCCATCCCTATAGTCAGAGTTAGCAATTGCATATAGAATCTCAAGAGGAAATTTCATAAGCACCTCCACCAGAGTCTTTGATCCTCATTTTGGAGAAAAATCTAAGGCCATCCTCCTGGCACTGGAGACTCATGTTCATATTAACTAGCTAATAGTTTTTATACTTACATATTTAATTTCAATACTCCCTTTTTGTTTTATTCTCAAAACCAAAGAGATCTCCCCAATTATTATTAACAAATACTTGTTTACCATTAATATATAGATTTAGGAGTCATCTGCACAGAGATGAGTTCTGATGAGATCATTGAGAAAGTGTAGAATGAGAAGAGAAGGCCTAGCACAGAGCCCTGGGTTACACTCACATATCATAAGTGGGACACAAATGATGATCCAGCAAAGGAGAAAGACCAATCAAGTAAATATGAAGTCTAGGAGTGAACAGTGTCATGAAAACCCAGGGAAAAATGAGGATTCTGAAAGGAGTGGTCAGCACTGTCAAAGGCTGCAGAGTTCAAGATTAGAACTGACAAAAGGCCACTCAATTTAGAAATCAAGAAATCAATGAAAACCTTGGAGAGGGCAGTTTTAGATGACTGAAGAAGACAGAAGCCAGAGGACAGGAAGGGTTGACAAATGAGTGAGTATGGGAACACAAACTATTTGCCTGCTTTAAGGCAGGTCTAAGCTCTTTCACTACAGTTACTAATTTCACTGAACTTTAGTTAGAAGAAACATCAAAGGACATCTATTACAACTCATACACAAACAAGTATCTCCTCTACATTATACTTAACAAATAGTTTTTGCTTAAAGCACCTTAATTGAAGATCTTTAAGGAGTAGGAATGCATTGTGTCCTCCCATTTCCACCTGTCTCAAGGCAGACCATTTTACTTTTGGATATTAGAAAGTTTTTCATTATTCAAACCTAAATCTTCCCTGTCTAACTTCTGTCCCTTGTTGTTTGTTCTACCTACTAAGGCCAAGTAGAACAAAGCTAAATATATCCTTCCACATGACACCCGTTCAAATAACTTGAAGACAACTTTCATGTCTCCTTTAAGTCTTCTCTTGTCCAAGCTAAACATCCTCAGATCCTTCTCCCAACTCTCATATGGCATCATCTCAAAATCTTTCACCACTGGAGATGACTTCCTCTGGATAGCTTCCACTTTGTCTATCTACTTCTATAAATATGAGTCATACCAGAACAAACTACAGTGAGACTATTGTCTTTGTAGTCCTAAACACCATGCTCTTCTTAATGTGACTTTTCTGGTTACCATATTATACACTGATTCACTTGGAGTCCACTGACAGACTCATTTTTAGTCCATCCATCAGATCTTTTCAATCTGACACCTAGTCATGCTTCTTCCATATTGCACTTGTGAAAATGATTTCTTAAATCTATGTAGGATTTTATATTTGTTCTAATTCTATCTTAGAATTATGATTCACCCAATTACATTCCAAACATTCTAGGCCTGTAAGATTTTTTTT
The DNA here is from genome assembly GCF_900497805.2 of Vombatus ursinus. Taxonomy (NCBI): domain Eukaryota; kingdom Metazoa; phylum Chordata; class Mammalia; order Diprotodontia; family Vombatidae; genus Vombatus; species Vombatus ursinus. The sequence goes on along the minus strand of NW_020954570.1, from coordinate 8,308,116 downwards.
TATCCTAACTCTTGTCATCCAATGTGTTACTATTTTCCTAGGTTTGTGTCATCAACAAATTTGATATGCATGACATCAAAGTCTCTATCCAGGTCATTTTTGTTGTTGTTAATAACTTGTTTAAAAAGCTCACTTGGAATTTAGTTACATGCTTTTCATTATTGCATCTTTTCATTATTGTTCTTTCATCTAATTTGGTACTGATTTTGATCTTTGCTTTAAGAACTTGGTGGTCAGATTATATTCAGATGGCATGTTTGTAACTGACTTCCACATCAATAAAAAAGTCATTCCCAGTCAGTTAGAATATAATTAATTTCCTTTTTTTGAACATTATTTGGTGCTTTCCCTGTTCAGTTCCTTTGAACTCTCTTCCTGTACAAAGTAATCATGACATATAAGCATTAAAGTTTTCTGTTGGTTCGAAGTCTCTGGCCTTTTTATTTAATAAACTTGAGCCACATTTTGTAGTATATTTTTCATTGTACTGCTTTAATCTCCATTTTTGTACTGAAGTCACTGAATGTTAAATTATATGTTGATTAAAGTTGATGGGTGTTATTGAGTACTTTATGAAATTTTTGTACCTATTCATCATTGGTAATATTGGTCTGGTATATAAGGTGGCCATCATACCACAATGAGGCATAAGAAAAGGATGTCAGTTGAGAAATCTTCCCTTAATTGCTTCATAAAATAGCTTTGCTAGAACTGAGGCATCAGTAAAATATTTCAATTTGGGCCTATTGTTCTATTACTATATCCCAGCTCTACGATGACCACTGACTCATGATAATTCTCTCTAACTCTGGAGAAACTCCAGATGGTAACCAATTTTTGTTCTTGATAGTAGAGACAGATTCACTTTTACTTCCCTAGGATAAATCATCACTAAAACTTTCCCCTACAAATAGGAAACTGAGAACTAGTTTATGTGGGGCTTCTAATCATTCCAAAAGTTTGGGGTACATGTCCTTTTCCACATAGATCATGTCCTAAAAATACCCTATAAAGCCTGTAAATCCTTTAGTGTGGCTAAGTGGAAAAAGTATTGCATTTGTAATCAAAAAACCTGAGTTCAGATTCTAGCTTGCAAGTATGCTTGTGTGGCCTTATAAGCAAGTCAGATAACTAATTTGAGTCTAGGTTTTCTCAACTGTGATAAAAAGCAGTTGGATTAGATGATCACTAAGGTACTTTCCAGGCCTAAATCCTATGATCTTAAGGAATAACAAATCGATTATCCAGCTCCTCTGCCCATCCTATCATTCTACCACCCCCCCCCAAAAAAACCAACCCAAATCAGTTAATAGTATACATTTAGGAAAAGTAATTTATATTTTCAGCATAAATTGAACAGATGGTAGAAATTCATTATATCAGCCTTAGAATCTATGCTATGGGTCTAGCTTATTACAATGATCACTTTATCTATTAGTAACTAAATCTCTTGGCTGAAGTTTATGATGGGCCCATCTGACACTAAATCTTACTGAAAAGAGAATGATGTTGTCACAATTACAATATATATTCAGTTGGTTTTTTGATTTCATTTTATAGAGCTATCCTTACTTAGAATATCACAAAATTTCATGAACAGAACTTGGGTGTTATTGAAAGCTAGGATTAAGAACTTAAGTTTCTGTGTCTAAAAATACAAATCTGGATTAGATTATTTACCTCTAAGCTGCCTTCTAGATCTAAATGCTATGATTATATGACTGAATTTAATTGCAAGTGTTTTATACCATTACCTACAGCATAAGGGATTATGAATAGGCCAACATTACAAATTAGATAAAGTTTTCTCTAATTCCATTAAAAATGAGAATTCTATTGTCTTTAACCCTTAATTGAATTCATAGATAAAGAATGAATTTGTGCTTTTACTGTAAACTTACATGACTTTTTTAACAGTCTCTTTGGGAATTAGGAGATAATAAGATAATAAAATATTAATTTTGTGATAACACAAAGACTTGTAGATGATTATTTTGGTAGATTTCAAGGTCACTAAATTATTTGTAATTATATTAAAATAAATCCTCATTCAATAAGTAATTCCTTCTCAAACTAGTTATATTTACCTTAATGAAAGTAAATACGAATAAATGCATACTAGAGTTTGGGGTTTGTAAAAAAAAAAAATTAAAAAACACATAGGATTAAAAATTAACAAAGACCACAATCCTTTAACAGAAAGCCTGGAAACTTTAAATCTAGATCTAATCTTTTCAAACAATTCAGATGTCATGTTAAGGAAGTGGTTATCTTAATTTTGTAGCATTATGCTCCTTTATTTTATAGCTATTCAGTGGGGAAAATATACCTTATAAAATTACTGTTTTCCTTACCTGTGTATACAGTTTTTACTCTCAAGATACGCCATACCAGAAGCAGCATCTAATGAAAATTTCACTAACTGTTTGGGTTTTAGTTCATCTTTCTTCTTTCTCAAAAAGGAAAGGAAATCGCCTCCTAAAGAAATTGACAGATAGACAATGAGACATGACAATGAGGATATAATTTATTTCCCATTACTACCAGCCATGATTTTCAACCCATTTGCTTGAGACTAGTATTTAAAAAAAAAAGCATCACATGTAATCAGAAAACAGTCTCCTTACATGGTCATAAATGTTGCTTTAAGTGTTTCATACTGAAAGAAACACTAAATAAAATCTCTTTCTCTCAGTTGTACATACTCATCCCAATTTGCCTCCTGAAGAATTTCTAAATAATGTGATGTTTTCAAACATTAACATCATTAAGTATATTGCAGGTCAATTAAACAAAAACTAAATCTGATATTTTAGGTGAAATTTTAGATATTTACTAATATGCAGTATTGAAATTATGTTATACTGTACTTTATTTTGTCAAATATTTTCCAATTATATTTTAATATGGTTCCATGTCACTCAGGAGTAGGCTACTTGACACCTCCATTTTAGTTTTATTTAAGTTCTGTGATTGATGAAAAAAAAAAATAGCTGCCTTCTAATTCATCCTCTCACACGAGGAAACTGAAGCACAGAGGTTGCTTGCCGAAAGACACATGGGTGACTAAGAGCAGAGTCAGGATTTGAAGTTGCCTTCTGACTCCAAATTCTAGGCCCTTGTTACTGTACCAGTGCCCATTACCACACTACGCTAACTGAAACAGCTTTTCCCCATCAGCACCTTGGAGATCAGGCTCTGAAAAATGAGATTTTCCTGCCACTTCCTGCTTGTATTTATATCCCTAACACCTAGCACAGTGATTGGAACTTGGTAAGTACTTAGTAAGTACTGTATCTAAAACAATAGACCAGTCCAGAGGTAGAGGATTTCATTTTGGGATTTGAAGTTTGCAGTTCAAGAGTTGCAACCAGGTCCTTAGATGGGAATTCCTCTTGGGTGAGAGGAAACTATCTCTGTGTCTCTGTCTCTTTCTCTCTCACCACGTCTCTGATTATGTCACTGGAGAGATAAAACCAGCAAGAGAGGCTTTTGACTTCCAATGAGAAGCAATAAAGCACATCAAGGACAAATGGAGGTAGTGAGACAATGAAAAGTAGTTTATGAAGGGACAAAGATCTTCTCATAGCAGGAGTTGTAAAGCAGCTTCAGAGTGTGATGCCTCAGGACTGAGATATTTGCTAGCTATGGACTCTAGAAAAGTGCAGATGTGTAGAATGGGGCAGAGAGCTATACCTAAGGGAATCCCAAAAAGGAGAAAAAATCTGCAGTACTAGGAATAATGAATTACCTCTTCACACATACAGAATATGAGTTTATATATATATATATATATACACATATACATATACACACACTTCAATACCTCTGTAGTCTATATTTGATCATACTTTCCCAAGTTATACTAGGTGTATATGTTTTACTTCACTCTTTACACTCTGGACATCTCCTCTACAACCTTGCCTAATTTTAACACTTGGTGCTTCACTGACTTGACTGGTGACTGCTTTGCCTGAACCAACATTTCAGGAAATCCCAGCCACCATGCTTCACTTCATTCCCTTTTCTCTGGACATCTCCAAAGCCTTGACAACTATCTTACTCTCACAGGTATATCCTTCTTCCCCTTTCAGTTCTAGAACCATGAGTAAATCAACTCTGACACTGTTTCTGGGGTGTGATCAAACCATTCTTTTGTGACCCCATTCACCACTTAAGTAACTTTCAGGACCAAAGTTTACTTACCTGGCTACTACCCCTGTAAAGATGCTATCTCTTCTATTAGAATGTAAGCTCCTTGATGGCAGGAACTGTCTTCATTTTTGTATTTATATTCTTAGTGCTTAGCACACAGGGGTACTGCCCCCCAAAACCGGAAATTAGGGGGAATGCATTTATTTTTTTAAAAAATCATATTATTTTCTCCCAATTATATATTAAAAACAATTTTTAACATCTTTTTTAAAGTTTTGGGGAATTATTTTAAACCATTTATTCTTGTTAAATTTCCTTAGTAAATGCTTTTTTCTAAAAGGTAACTGAAACAACTAGTTAATTGTTAGTGGGAAGCACAAAGGTGGGAGATTATGAGCTACAGTATTAGAAACATAGTTCTTCAGGGTTACTGTTACAAAGCTGAGAGTGATAATTAGCTCCTCTGGGGCCCTAATATGCCAGTGTGAGTGCAATTTGGGGTAGTACCCCAAATGGATAGTACATTTGACACATATTTTTCTTCCATCCTCTCTTCTTTTACTGATCACATACATATCCATATCCAATGAACCTTCCCCTCTGATCCTCAAACCCTGCAAGTCCTCCTCTGTTCAAGTCCTTGGGAAAACAAGAACCACCTAAGTACAATGGAGTGTGACGAAGCTAGTACATTCATGAAAGCAATTAGGCCAAACCAAATTCCTGCACAGGGCTGGGGGGAGGAGAAGACAAGACAAGCCACTACCTATTCCTGAAGGCAAATGGTTCCAAACCAAGTCCCCCCAGAAGGAGAGAGGTTGAAAAATATCCAGTTACGGAAGAAAATAGGCCAAATAACCTTTTTGTGAGACAAATGGGGCAAATCTGGGCTACTTTTATTGGATGGAGTAGGGCATCCCAATCTGTTCCAAGCAAGAGGGGGATGGAACAAATGCAGCCCAGATTCCAACTGCGGGTCCAGGGATCAGATGTTGATGATGCTGAGTGAAGCCAAACAAATCCATGCTGACGAGGATGCGCAGACACTAAGGATGTCAGTGTAGCTCCCTGATATCCGCCTCACCTTGGTGCATGAACAACAGCTGCTGGTGTAGCAAGCTCAGTCATCAAACTCTGCACTGCCTGCCTCCAAGTCCAACTCCACCACCAGATCCCACTGTATAAGATGGTTATCTACCCCTGTTTCTGTGACACCCCATGGAGATCACAGATGCTATATGTTGCTTGAAGGTGGCCAATGGGGAACCAGTCTTGAACTGCCTGAAATTCCAAACTTTGAGGGTGCCATTGTCACTTCTGTTGAGCAAAAATGATATCTCCCAATATTCTAGGTGATGACATTAACATCCTTATCACGAGCAGATGATGCCATGAGCATGCAAGCCTGACTTGGCCCTGCCCACATGTTCCATATTTGGATGGAGGCATAGGTTAACCATGATGCAAACACCATGTCCTCAGTTGGTGACCACTACAGATCCTCCAGAGAGCAGGAATGGGTCCACATGCCCAGAACCCTCATTAGTAGGTGAATGAATTTTTTTTTTTTTTACAATTACCAGTCAGCAGGCAACCAGGCAACACTTGGAGGGATGGGGGAACCAGTCCAGGGCAAAGCTGTTAGGCATGTGGCCAGCAAAGGTAAACCGGGGCAAGGTCTAGTCCTGCTCATCCTATAAGAATGATGCCAGGAACTGGGGATCATCCACTGCCTCCAAGACTTATGAAGTGAAAACACCTCCACCTGGCCTTTCTCAGACCATATTCCTGCCACAGGGATCTTGCTGAGACATGCAACCTAGACACAGTTAAAGGCTTCATAGTAGGGGACCACAGCCAGCTCCAGTTGGGGTTTCTTCTCTTCATATTCTTCCTCCGCCTCCTCATTTTTACTCCCATTGTCCTCAGAGGCCTCAGTTTTCTGGGTCCCATGGGGGTTACACATCCATATCACTAGCAACCTGTTGTAATGAGTACTGGGGGCCTGGGTCCCAGCAGTACAGAGGAAAGTCACTGTGAGAGTCCCCCAGCAGATCTCAGACAATGTTGAAGCTGAGGAATGGAAAGCCAGTCTGCATGCTATGGTACAGTGAACAGGCCTCCTGCTCCGAGCACCAGCTCTTCACTGCCCTGCAGTGGTGGGCTGCCAGATGGCTCAGCCATTGCTTAGCACATGGGACCTGAACCACTGCATGACACCATCCTGGAGCCTGCAAATTGGCCAACACATCATTTTAGAAAGGTGTTGTGCTATTCTGGAGGGAGTATTTGACTGTGATCCAGAGAATGGGAGTTTTATTCTTAGCTATTCAACTAGCTAGGTGTGTGACTTTACGCAAATCAGTTAAACTCCCTAGGTATCAATTTGCTCATCTATATAATGAGACGGATCTCTAAAATTCCTCCCATTACTAACATTCAATACTACTTTATACACCATTAACGTATAACCTGAAATCACTGGGTAAGCAAACTGATATAATTAGTCAAAGTCAAAGACCTAGAACAAGATAATTTCAGACATGTCTGCTTCTTATCTCAGACAACAACATTAGTTACTACATAGTTAAATTAGAGAATATTAATTCAAATTATGAAAGATTCTTCTATTTCCAAAAGATTAAGTGAGAGTTCTGCAGAAGCACTGTTATGGCAGTCACTACATTCAAAAGTAAATTATAGTCACTTACATACTGGTCTCAGCTCTCCTACTTACTTAAAAATCTCTTTGTGAAAAGATATTTGTATTATCTTTGTATTTTTGAATGTAAAATAGATGCTAAAAATTGCTGAATGATAAAACTTAATACTTTACAAACAGGATCAAATGAGGTAAAAACTATAGATATCGTTATTCCCACTTTACAAATTAGGAAACTGAGGCTCAAAGATGTTAAGCAGCTTACCGATAGCCTTACTGCCCATAATTGGCAAAAATGGTATTCAAACCAAGGTTTGCAAGTCCAGATTTCTTTTTGAGAAATTAAATTGAATTAAAGTATTGCTTACTCCAACAAATGCTAAAGTACTAGGAGTTACTGTCAATTAAAAATCAATCTAAAATATGTTTTAAAGGGCATATAATTTATAAAAAATATAATTTATGTCAACTTTGCAGACCTAACATGTAATAGGCACTCATAAATATCTTTTTGATTGAATGGTTTTCAGTAGCATATCTTTAAACCAATAAATATTTTTGTAAACAATAGACATGAAAGGCATGGAAAAATATTTTTGTCACTACAAATGATTAATAGAGGAGAGAGGGAGAAAAAAGCAACCTCTTTGCATCACTGTTCTTCTGTTGTGGACAAACTAAAAAAATAGCTGCCATCTAATTTACATCACCAACATCTCCACTATAATAGTCAATATATTCCATTGTGGTGTGGTGAATAAAAGCTATGCAGAGTTCAGACAAAGGCATAAGGACAATTGCCTGATTGGTCTGTCCAATTTGGGGAACCCAAAACATAAACTTTGGGTGGAGTCAAGACAACCAAGTATCATAAAAGGAAAAATAAAATCAAAATCACTAAAAACCAAGTGTATTTAGAGTGCCCTGTTAGCTCACAAAGTAATTCATTCTTATAATTAAGAGAGTCCTTCATGAGAAAAGAATATTGTATTAAAATTTAGAAGATCATATCTTGTTGAAAATTGATCTGGGAAAGCCCAAATAGGTCACACAATTAGGTTAAGTAGTTTAATATATTTTTTGCTTAGTGAAATACTCCAGGAACTGGTTAGTTTTCCTACCCTAATAATAAAAGGTAATGATGTGAAATGTTTCACAAACTGCTCAAGCTGCAGAAAGTTCTTGCTGGGCACGTAGGATGAGCTTTACAAATGCTGACTGTGTGGAAAAATACTTTATTATTTATCATTTATTAACATGGTTTAAATCTAGCTTTATGTGGCTAGAAAATTGTCTAACCCAAAAGCTTACCAGAGAGGTCAGGCCGACCTCAGAGACATCCCAGGGAAGCAGAATGGCTATAAAAAATGCTTAGATCTCACCCAGTGCTTGTTTTGAGTCCACCCAAAGTTTATGTTTTGGGTTCCCCAAATTGGACAGACTTGCCTGCTGATATACATCTCAAACTACTCTTCTCTGCAGACTACCTACTGCCTACCTGAGGCCAATCAGGCAAATGTCCTTATGCCTTTGTCTCAACTCTCATAACATAACTTCTGGCTCTCTCCTCTATCAAATGACCAAATCAATTTCTTTCTGAAACTATTTCAGATTTTGGGGTTTGTTCTTGCAACTAATGATTGATTGAAGAAAAGGTGACCTCAAACTGTGGAAGGAAAGGAAATTGATTGGTAGGGTGTTATAAAACGTGACTGAAATACTAAAGCGACTGTGCTGAAAAGAACAGTACTGGAAGGACAACTTGTAAGAAAAAAGGAGACAGGGAACTGACTTATAATTAAGAGAGTCCTTCATGAGAAAAGAATATTGTATTAAAATTTAGAAGATCATATCTTGTTGAAAATTGGTCTGGGAAAGCCCAAATAGGTCACACAATTAGGTTAAATAGTTTAATATATTTTTTGCTTAGTGAAATACTCCAGGAACTGGTTAGCTTTCCTACCCTAATAATAAAAGGTAATGATGTGAAATGTTTCAGTTACAGAAAGGCAACCCATTTACTGAAGACACAAAATGAAGAAGACAGTGAAAACACATATGATCATAAGGTTTGAAGCTAAAAGGAACTTTAAAGGTAATCTAGTCCAGAGGTGTCAAATTCCTAGCCTAAACTAGTTAAAATGTAATTGAAAAATGTTTAATGAAATAAATAAAAATGTTAATTTGTAGCTTTCTAAGTCAACATGCAGCCTGCAGGGATCCCTTTCTATTTGAGTTTGACACTACTTATCTAGTCCAACCATCTCAATTAACAGATAAGGAAACGAAGAGATTCTGTGATGAACTTTATACTGTTTGATGTTATTATCTGTTCAATGTTTGATGTCATATTATAATGATAGAACTCCAAATATAGAGTCACTTAGGCTAAGTGATCCTAATGTCCATAGAAATACACAGTACAGGCAAAACAGACAGTTACACTTTTCCACTGTTGGCTCTATCTTAGTTGGATAAGGCTTGCAGCTTTGGGACAGGACAAACTCTTAACCTACTACAGGGGCCTTGAATCATTTGCCTCTTGTTGCCTCAGTTAACATTAGATTCTCTCACCAGTTTGTGGTTGGATAAACTCCCCCCCCCCCCAAGCTTCATCCAAGCCTGATATTGATATGGGACCCTGAGAACTATTCCACATCTGGGTCTGATTAGGAATGCCCCTTCCTACATCTGGCACCAGTTACCTGTTTTCAACCAAGTCAATTTTTAGGGTTTATAATCTTGTCATCTGAACCCCAAATTTGAGGCTGTTTCTTCCCCAACAGGTCTCTCTGGTCCTCCAGCTGGGGTGAGTTTCTTGCATGTGGGGACAAACTTCTGTTGGTTTATATTGTAAATAGTGTATATATATATATAATATATATATATATATACATGCTTTGTTTGCCTGCTTGCTACAACACATTACAATAAAGCTCATGACTTATTTCCCCAAGTACCAATTTTCTAGAAATCCTGAACCCAGGTATTTGCTTTAAACTGAGTGAGGGAAGCCAAATGAAGTAGATTAAAAGTCATACATTCTTGAAAATAATGCTATCTAGTATTCCTGAAAAGAACTGTGCATAGACTAAAATATGATTTTAGAAACACAGGATCATTGTGGAATGTTAGGGAATAGTAAGTAAACCACTTTAGGATACAGGATGAGGTTGATTCATTTAGAGAAGATAGTCAAACTGTCTTCCAATCTAAATAAATATAAACTACAAAAGACCTACAAAATTTGTGGTTATGTGGATAGATCAAAAGTTTTTTTTCCCTGTTTTTATTTTGTTTTCAAACATGTACATGAAGAGCTAATTTGTTGTACCTGAAGTGGTGCAATTTCTAGCTCTTTAAGAGCATTAAGCAGCAATATCTTCAGTCATGATCAATGCAAAAAAAGAAAACAAGAAACAAAAAATTATAGAAAGTAACAATCTATACCAAAAAACTCACAATATTTTTAAAATACAAAGTAGGACACAACAAAATATGGCATACGATTAAGTTATTTAATGTTGAATTAAATAAATTATGAAAATTAAAAATGGGAAATGGACAGAAATAACATGAATACTGATTCTAATAATTTAACCCAGAACATTAACCGATGTAAATTAACTGCCACAACAAAGAGACTAAAGAACCCTAGTTGGCACACATCTGACTTACCTGCCAACCAGAAAGGGATAGCTGACAAAAGCAATACCAAATCAGAATATAAACATTTATAAAATCTTACAAATCAAGATTATGGAAGACTAGAAACTGGATCAACTCATAAAGGATAGAGAAACAGTGGAGGGCAAAATCAGTTTAAATAAAGATTGGCAAGATGTCCAAACAAAGTCATCCCAAGGGAATTCAAGAATGAAAACGGTTATCTACTGACCTATTTGCCCTACTCACTCATCTTAGGCATTGGGTGTTTAATAAAAGCTAGCTAACTGACTACACAAAATCTTTTTGGTAGTCATCCATACATGAATTGAGGGCATTCTTTACAAGGCATTAGGAAAAAAGGCTTTTGCAAGCAATCAGCAGTGGATCACATCTTTATTACCTCCCAATTAACCAAAAGAAGTAGAGAATGTAAGAAAACATTGCATATTGCATATTATTTTAAAAATTTGATTTAGTAGAACAAAAGGTCACCTTGCAGACTCTTTTACAGCAAAGTATTTCTCATCCATACATCAAGTTCATGCAGGATACCTTGGAAGATACAGAATCAGAAATGAACCTTTTCAATGACCCCCTGACAAAAAACATTAAGTGAGACACAGAACAGGGATATGTATGTTCATTAAATATAATGACCATTACAATGGAGGAGATTCTACACACAAATTGAGGAGGTATTCCTTGTGAATGGTCAGTTCCTTCATAAGCGCCTATTTGTAGATGGCATTACGCTTACTGCGTCAAGTCCCAGGACACTGCAAAGATTTTTGGATGCCATCAGTAATCAATCAAAGCATTTAGGCTTGTCCATGCACACAGGAAAGAACAAGTGAGTGAAGAATATATTGCTCAGAATTCAATGTGAATTTAGATAGACATGTGTATAGATTTTTTCCCAAAAGTATGTATATTTTGGGTATACAGTACATATAGATGAACAAAGAGTTAAGTCTAGAGTTGGAAAGGAAGAAGAGAGTAAGCTGGATTGATTTTAGGACCCAGAGGTTCCCATGCAAAGGCCCATCTTTTTAATATAAACATTTTGCCAATATGGCTATATAGCAATCGGACATGGAATATCACTGCCTCAGAAGAACTAAAGATGACTATCACAGGACAATGGAAAGGCATATGGTTGTCATGAACTGGCAGCTACAAATAATCAATGAGGAATTCTAAAAAACAGGAGTAAAGGATATCACAAAGGAATTGTATGATGGAAAGAAGAGGCTAGTCACACTGGCCTATGGCAAGAGCAGGGGATGACAGGTAGATAACCGAAGAGCTCCACTGGTATTTTCACAATGTAGAGACAAAGCAAATAAGTGGTGCACATTGGATGGACCTCCAGAAGTGAACTTTTAGGATAACATGGACAAGAATTGCATAGGAAGGGCAAGAATAGATGGGTTGCAATCTGCATCAATGGAGGGAAGTCCTAGATAAATGAAATAACAGATTCACATGAATATCAAGAAAAATGCAATTCAAGATGATCAAATGTTCCATGAACTAATGTTTTTCATTATGTCTGGACATATAATAAAGACAAACAAACAAAAAAGCAAAAATTTCCTTTATTTATCCTGATAACTATTTCAATATAATTGTTTTTGTTTGCAATCATATATATTTGTTTTATGCAATTAAAAGGATTATTCTGAGAAGGTATCTATTAGTTTCAAAAGAATGCCAAAAGGATCTATGACACACAAAAAAAGTTAAGAAAAACTAATTTATTGTGAAAATATCAAGACTGCTACAATTTAGTTCCTTTAGCAAAATTTACATTTGTTGGTCACTGAACAAGGATTTCACACTAAGCACTAACAGCTAAGTTAAGATTTTTAGATGTTATAAAAAACAGTGTGATTCTGATCATCCTCCTTTTCCCAAAATTCTACCATGGTCACCAAAGAAAGATCAAGTTGATACATAGGACTAAGGGTCATTTTGCAATCAGTCAGTTGACACGCTTCAGTAATTGCTTTACTATGTCCAAGGAGATACAAAGAAAGGCAAAAACAGAGTCCCTGTCCTCAAGGAATATGTCCTCATATTCCAATGGCAGACACAACATGCAAACAACTACACACATACAAACTATACACAGGGTAAATAAGAGACCATCTCCGAAGGAAGCCCTAGTAGGGGTGTACTGGAAGACAGAGTGGATTAAGGAGTTGGGTGTACTAGGAAAAGCTTGCAGAAGGTGAGAGTGGTACTAAGTCTTGAGGGAAGCTAAGGAAGGCAGAAGGTGAAAGTGATGAGAGAGCATTTCAGACACAGAGCAGCCAGTGAAAAGGCACAGATTTAGGAGATGGAGGAATAGCAATAAAGTAGGTGTTGCTAGGTCATAAGTGTGTGAAGGGGAGTAAACTATAAGAAAACTAAAAAGAAAGGAAGGGGAAGTTTCTAAAGGTCTTAAATGCCAAAGAGAGGATTTTATATTTTACCCTGAATATAACAGAGAGCCAAAGGCATCAAGAAAAGAGTCAGCAGATAAGAAAGCAGGAATGATATAGGCGTAAATCTGTAGAAGACAGGATGCATGTAGAAGAGTTTGCCTTCGCAAGGAGAAGAGTCACCTCTTCATAAGAGACAAGAGTGAGGGAGATGGTGAGGGAAGATGTACAAGTGATGAGAGATGTGGAGTGAGTAACAGGTAGGTCTTGGTAAGTGGTCTTAACTTTTTCAGTGAAATATTAAGTAAGATCCTCAGCTGAGGGAGTTGGAAGGAGAGGATACCCTAGGAGACTTGAGAAGGGATAAAAAGGTTTGGAATACCTGTTATGGATAGTAGGAAAGCAAATTAATCAGGGGAGTATAAAGGATTACCTTGCTGTAGTAAAGGCCTAGTTAAGATTATGTAACATAAATTTTTGGTGTTTCTAGTCACTATGGTTTTATGACATTCTCTGGCTTTGCTTAGTAGTGCAAGAATGGAGATGAAGATTCCAGAAAGTGGGAGTCTGGCAAGGCATGACTAGTGACAGAGCAAGGAGGTAAGGGATTTGAGTGCAGAAGGTTATCTGGATTTTATTCTTCTCAAACCTTTGATTTGTTAAGATAGAAAAGGAAGGAGAGTGCAACTAATGCAGGGGTGATGGCCTAAGAAAGAATCAAGGTATGGAGGGATTGGAAGTGATGGTGAGGACAAAGAACAGGGTTAGGGCCTGTAAAATATAGGGAAAGATGGAATGATATTAGGAATTCCAGAGTTCATGAAGAGGGAAATGGAACACTTGTGGTTGATGGTGAGAACAAAGGAAGACTATCTCTATGTGTAAATGAGGTGGAGTGGATGAGAATTCAGAACTGAGTAGTCTGAAGAACTGGAAAGTTAGGGTATTCCAGGGAATATTAAAATAAATGTTGAAATCTAATACGAGGGTAGGAGTTGGGGAGGACAAAAAGACTGAAACAGGTAATGAAATCATTGAGGAAGGAAGGAAAATGGGAGTTGATAGATAATAGCCCCCAGGAGGTGGATTGGGTGTTATCTTTTGAACAGTATGAACTTCAGTGAGGGAGAGGTTGCTGATGGAGGGTGGCAGAAGAAAAGTCTGGAATTGACAATGGGGAGCAAAATGAATTCATATTATTTCACTATGACCAGGGAATCTAGACCAGGGGAGGGGAAAATGATATAGGTAAAAGAGCAGCCAGTAGCAAAAGGGTGGTAAGGGATACAATATCATCAAGAGAACGGGTCTTAATGAGTGTCATTAGATGGGAAGAGTCAGAAAGGAAAAGGTTTAAGAGAAAAGCATGTTTGTTAATTATGAAGTAGGCATTCCAGAGAGCACAGTGAAATGTGTGGGTAGATCTGGAACGGGGCATTTGGGAGGTAGTTTTGAGAGAAATGGGAAGGAGATAGTGGGCAAATGAGGATGTATAAAGGGTTCTGTACTTCAGTAGCCAGGGTTCAGAATCACTGGGATGGGGAAAATATGAGAAGGTAAGAATATGTTAACCATTGAAGAATGAGTCCTATCAGAACAGAATTTAGCTAACCTTATTCCCAGTATTGATCAACACTGATCTTTTACAGCTGACTTAACCATAGATACACCATGCTACCTCAGTGCCTTTAAAGTTTGTATTCTCCCAGTTTACAATACTTTACTCTTTGTCTTCCCAAACCCATCTATCTTTTAAAGCACAACTCAAGCCTTATTTCTGAAAGCCTTTTACTATTATAGTCAACTCATATATTCCTTTCATGAACTCCCACAGAGTTGTGTATTCCAAGTAATTTTATAACAAATTATAAAAATTGTTCTCTTACTGTTCAATACATGCCGTGCAGCAGCAACTAAGTTCAAATCTCCATCATGGTAGGATCTGTATCTTATTGCATCACCTTTGATGGAGGTGATAAATAAATATTTGTTGATTAACTAAAAATCAGATTTGATAGGAAAATGAAGACTGAAAAGAAATATGCTTACTTACTATAAGCAGATTAGGATGCTTACTTACTATAAGCAGAGTAGGAAGCTTTAGGCTATGTTTCAAAGAGAGTAATACATGAAGTTAAAGCCTTTATTCAAATTTATTTGATCAAAAGATTGAATATGTTTATTTGGATGACAAGCAATTTTTTCTTTAAAATACTCAATCAGGTTGCAAAGAATCAGGGCATTCTCTTCCTCTCATCAATCTGGTTTTCACTCCAGCAATAAGCACCTAGATATCAGATGACTGATTATCCCTATGTCACACATATCCAACTATCAGCATCACCAGAATCATTATCATCATCACCAGAATCATCATCATCACCATCATCATCATCACTATCACCAAACTAAGGACCAAACTCGAGAAACTGTCAATATCTATGTCAAACCACCAGATAGACATGTTTGGTTCTACTTTTGTGATCATTTAAATACTGTTAATATTTGCTAAATGCTAAAAAACTGCACACTTTCAATCCTTTCATAGTTTATTTTCTCCTTGATTATAGGAAGAGGAGGCTATCTGAGAATGATTTGATATTTGACATTGCTAAGTTGTTTCATTTTTAACAAATATTAAATTTGTCAGCAAGCTGGAAGTTGGCTCCCACAAACCTTGGTATTCTAATGAAGGTGGTATAACTCATATTATTTACCATCATCTACATGCTTCCTGCCCCATACCTCTACTTTTCTTATCTTCTCAGTCTCCCCAAGACAGAAAAGAGTAAGCCTAGACAAAGATCATAGTTGTGGCCATTTAGCTCTCAAAATTCTGAGCTCATCAGAGATGGCAAAAAGTATGAAAGCAGGGAAACAGCAATTCCTACAAGCATTGACTGTCGGTTAAGTCCCTGCAGCGTTTGGGTTTGGTTTTTTGTTTTTTGGCCTCCCTGCTTCTGAAGCCCTGCAGCAATATGTATGTGTGTGGTTTGTTTGTTTGTTTTTTTGGGAGTCAAAAGGACACCTATGGAGAACACAACTGGAGGCCAGCAGTCTATGGGATTATTACAGATAGAGAATTAGGCTCTAAAAGAACTTCAGAATAGAAGAAACATGAAAAAAATGGAAGAAATATGCTCGTTTTCTAAAAGATCTGAGCAAAAGAAAAAGAAAGCATAAAAAGACACAAAACAAGAGCTCTGGGAAGAAATTAGCAGCTATTTGAGTGCCCAGATTTAACTGTATTGTTTTTATTTTCAGGTTACTGACATTTCTGCCCTGCTGGCATTACAATTTAGACTTTTACCAATATATCTTAGTAACCTGTGTGTTAAACTGGCACCACCACTGATGAACTCTGAAATTAGGTAACTATTTAGATGGAAAAGCTAAATTGAGGGTTTTTTTCTGATTTTGAATACTTATCATTTAGAGTCAGAATGACAAGATTTCAGAATATCTGAAGAAACTTCAGAGGCCACAAACAATAACCTCCCTCTTCTGAAAAGGAATCATATACATTCTTCACTAACTCAGATCACCAAATAAACATGTCCTCAGACATGTTTAAAAGGCTTAATGCAATGAGGAAGATAGACCAAAATGACATTTTTTAAAGTAGTTTTTGGTGAAATGCATCTAGCCAGAAGAAAAAAGAAAATATGCATATGGTCAAATTCTGCTTTTCCCCGGAACTCATCTCAATAAGGCTTCATTAAAGAAAATTAATGCAACAACTTCATTTTTCTCAAGTAAGTTGCTGAGAAACTAAGCTGGGGCTGTGATTTGATATATGATATCGCTAAGTTGTTTTATTTTTAACAAATATTAAATTTGTCAGCAAGCTGGTAGTTGGCTTCCATAAACCTTGGTGTTCTAGAGAAGGTGGTATAATTTAAATTATGTACCATCATCTACATGTTTCCTGCCCCACACCTCTACTTTTCCTCTTATCTTCTCAGTCTCCCCAAGACTTTTAAAGAGTGCTGAAAATTTGAAAACATCCTTTGCAGGCCCTATACTAAATAAATTTCTTATTAAGGTTAGAAGTACCAGAAGCAATTCCCACTCATTCCTCTGGCTCTGCCCTATTCTTCTTACTCATCTACTTTAAGCCCCAGGATGCCAGGTACTAGCAGTGTTATCATCATATTCCATTCCACTCTGTAAATGTTATATAACATACATACATATAAATATTATAAATACATGCATACTTATTTATCTCTGATTTTGTTTCCTGCAGTCTGTTCCAATCTAGCACTTGTTTTTTTAGATATCTTAGAATTTACGTTCTGTTGAACTGCTGTTTAGCGTCTCTCTACAGTCTCCTCGTGCTCAACTTGTGCACGCTACTGGTCACCTCCATAATTTCTCTGCCATCTGAGTAATGTTCAGCTCATTTATATGCTTTACCCTGCATAATCCAACTTAATGACAAATCCACTACAATGCATCTTGATAATCTGTCCTTGCATTCTCATCCTTACTTCCACAGATTACTGCCCAATTTTTTCTTAGACAACATTCTTCCTAGACTTCCAACTTACACCACACGTATATAATAACCCTCCTAGATATATGTCAGCTATGGTATTTTCAATTTTTCATCTTATGAATGTGAACTCCTTCATAAAGTTTTCAGTGAAGCATCAGAAGGATAGGATTTACCCTAAAGTATACAGTAAATATTTAATTATTTATGTCAATGCTAACTTCTGAGCTATCTGCATCTTCAATGTTTATACATACCATTATTCTCTGTATTCTACAGATCCACAGGGGAGAAGGATTGTTATCTGAGATTGAATAAATAGGTACGTAAAATTTTACGTGTGATAATGATATCATGGGTCTGCAGTCAAGGAGACCTAAGTTCAATATGGCCCCAGACACTTAATAATTATGTAATTCTGGCAAGTCACTTAATCTGTTTGCCTCAGTTTCCTCATCTATAAAGTAAGGATAATAATAGCACCTACCTTCCAGGATTGTTGTGAGGATCAAATGAAATAATAATCATAAAACATTTTTCACAGTTTCTGGCACATAGTAAGCACTAAATAAATGTTAGTTATTAGTATTTTTATTAGCTATATAAAAACTTCAAAGCAATTTGTATTAAGTAGACGTTCTATTCAAAGTATCATGAGTCATTTCATACTGATATACTTTCATTTTTGATGGATAAAAATATAATTACCAAACAAAGAAATGTTCTATTGGTAACTAGATTTTCATATTTCACTTTGAATTCACTAAGAATTTGTTTTTAATATAATCATTTCAGTAATTATGAAAGATGAGCTAAAATGTTTCATGAAGAAAAAGAAAAAAACTTTCCAATTAAGAAGATCTTAGGCAACAGCCACGAGACCACATGGCAGAGATGTATATGGGAAGGGAAATGCAGACTATTCTACAAGCTAACCTTTGACGTCCCTTTTGTATCCCATATCGAACTAGTCACCAAGTTCTATTGATTCCCTATTTACACCTATTCTTTCCTTTCTACCTTCTCAACTACCACCCCAATTCAAAGCCTCATTACTTTTTGACTGACCATTGCAATTAAATCTTGTAACTAATCTCATGCCAATTTATTATTTTTGCTGTTGCCAAATTTAGATTTCTAAGTAATTGCTCTGATTATGATATACTCTTCTATCCTCCAAATCTGCCAGTGGCTCTCCACTACTATACAAACACAACCTAAACTCCTTGACTGGCACTCAAGGCTCTCTACCAGGGATGGGGAACCTGTATCCTCAAGGCCAAATGTGGCCCTCTAGATCCTCAAGTGTGGCCCTCTGATTGAATCCAAACTTCACAGAACAAATACCCTTAATAAAAGGATTTGTTCTATAAAACTTGGACTCAGTCAAAAGGCCACACCCAAGGACCTCAGGTTCTCCACTCCTGCTAATTTGTCCTAATCTACCTTTACATAGAGATCTCCCTTCAAACACTATGTCCCAGTCAAACTGTACTGTCATTTCCAGAGCAGACCCTGTGTTTTCTTGGCTCCATGATACTGTTTTCTTCTGACCATATTTAGAGCTTTTTAGTCACAGACACATATGGACAACCAGAATGTTTTCATTTCCTCAACAAAGACCTACTCCAGTGCTTTACTGTGTCGTGGAGATAGCCTATGTGACCTTGGGATTTTGAAGGCTATGCCAGTGAAGTATTAGCTCCAGCATATGTTATGCCACTAGAAAGGCTTCAATAAGGACCTAGCAACTGACTAAATCTGCTTTCTTAAGATCAGATTAGCTAAGTAAAACAAGTAAGTAGACTGGTCACTTAGTGATGAATTTTTTTAGCCACTCATTACACAAAGACAAATACAAAATGGCTGTCAGTTCTTTTCTGGCCCCCTTCCTGAAGTGATAGTGGCAGGGTGACAGAAAAAGAAACATGGTTCTTTAAGAGTCATCACATTTTTGGACCGCCTATAAACTTTAATTTGGATGCTACTACTCTAAATGTGACATTTTTATTTAATGATCAACAAGTGGACATAATGCTAGAAAAGAATAATATTAATCTTGAAATTCTTTTTTTTTTAGGCTTTCACATTTGTAATTTATTAGCATTCCTTTCTTTATAAATTTTGTGTTCCACATTCTCTCCCTCCTCCAACCTCTCCCACCCATTAAGAATACAAACAACATATCAATTATATATGCAAAAGTGTATAAAACATATTTTGATATTAGCAGTATTACAAAAAAAAAGAAAGAAAATTATACTTCAATTTACAGTCCGAGTTCATCAGTTGCCTCTCCAAAAGTGGATAGCATTTTTTCCTCAAGAATATTTTGGAACTGTCTTGGATCACTGTATTGATCAGAGTAACCAAGTCTTTCACACCTGATCATCACGACAACATTGCTATTACTGTACACAATGATGTACTGGTTCTTTTCACTTCATTTTGCTTCAGTTCATACAGGTCTTGTGATGTTTTTTTCTCAAACCACCCCTGTTATTTCTCATAGCACAATAGTACCCCATCACAATCATATGCCATTGTTCTTGTTCAGCCATTACCAAACTGATGAGCATCCCCTTAAATTTCCAATTCTTTGGTACCACAAAAAAAGCTGCTATAAATATTTTTTCACATATAGGTCCTTTTCGTTTTTCCTGTGATCTCTGTAGGATAGAGATCTAGTAGTGTTATTGCTGTACCAAAGGGCATGCATAGTTTTATAGCCCTTTGGGCATAGTTCCAGATTGTTAACCAGGATAATTGGACCAGCTTACTACTCCATCAACAATTCATTAATGTACCTATTTTCCTTTATCCCCTCTAACACTTGTCATTTCGAATAGGTAGTACCTCAGAGCTGTTTCAATTTGCATTTCTCTAATCAATAGTGATTTGGAAAATTTTTTTCATATTACTACAGATAGCTTTGATTTCTTCTTCTAAGAAATGTCTCTTCATATCCTTTGAACATTTGTCAATTGGGGAATGGCTTTTAATTTTATAAATTTGTAAACATGGCTCAGTTCCCTATGTATTTGATAAATGAAGCCTTTAACAGAAGAGACTTGCTGTAACATTTTTTATATTACTTCACCGTCTATGGTACCTTTTAGCAAAATGTAGTTTCCCTGATGATCTTTTTCAATTATGTCCAATTTTACTTATATTTTGTCTGAGATCATGATTGCCCCCTCTGCCCTCTTCACTCCAGCTGAAACATAACAGACTCTGTTCTAGTCCTTCAGTTCAACTCTGGGTGTCTTTCTTTCCCAAGTGTGTCTTTCGTATACAACATATTGCTAGATTTTGGTTTCCAGCCCATTCTATCTGTTTCCGTTCTATGGGTTAGCACATCCCATTCACATTCACAGTTATGAACATTCATTGTATTTCCCTTCATTACCCATTTCCTTCTCTTTCACTTTTTATCTTGTCCCTTCTCAAGAGTCTGTCTTGCTTTTGCCCTTCTCCTTATCCCCGCCACACCCCATATTTCTTATCCCTGTCCCTCCTATCTCCCTATTGGGTAATATAGATTTCTATACCCAACTGCGTGTGCATAGATATTCTTCTCCCTTTCAACCAACTCCAATGAGAGTGAAGTTCAAGCATGGCCCACCACTCACCATTGTTCCTTCCACCATAAAACGTCTTCCCTTTGCACCTCCTTTACATGAGAAAATTTGCTCCATTCTACTTGTCTCTTCCCCCTTCTCCCAGTGCATTCCTCTTTCTCACCTCTACATTTTTTTGAGACCATCCCTACATAATCAACTCACACCATTATTCTCTGAATATGCAGACTTCTTCTAACTGCCCTAATAACGATAAAGTTCTTAAGACTTACATGTATCATCTTTCCATACAGGAATGTACTGAGTTTAACTCCATTGAGTCCCTTATGACTATTCTTTCATGTTTGCCTTTTTATACTTCTCCGTAATGTGTTTGAATGGCAAATTTTCTATTCGGCTCTGGTCTTCTCATCAAGAATGCTTGCAGGCTTCTATTTCATTAAATATACATTTTTCTCCCTGAAGAATTATACTCAATTTTTCTGGGTAGTTTATTCTTGATTGTAATCCTAGCTCCTTTACCTTCAGAAATATCATATTCTGGGGCAGCTAGGTGGCGCAGTGGATAGAACACCAGCCCTGAAGTTAGGAGGACCTGAGTTCAAATCTGGCCTCAGACCAAATACTTGACACTTACTAGCTGTGTGACCCTGGGCAAGTCACTTAACCCCAATTACCTAAAAATAAAAAAAAAGAAATAAAAAATTTTAAAAAAGAAATATTATATTCCTAGCCCTCCACTCCTTTATTGTGAAAGAAGTTAAATCTTGGGTGATCCTGACTATGGCTCCACAATATTTGAATTGTTTCTTTCTGGCAGCTTGCAATATTTTCTCTCCCTGACTTGGGAGCTCTGGAATTTGGCTATAATATTCCTGGCAGTAGGGCAGTTAGGTGGCACAGTGGACAGAGTGCCAGGCCTGGAGTCTAGAACACTTGTCTTCCTAAGGTCAAATCCAGCCTTAGACACTAGCTGTGTGACCCTGGGCAAGTCATTTAACACTATTTGCCTCAGTTTCCTCATCTGTAAAATGAGCTGGAGAAGGAAAGGGCAAACCATTCTAGTATCTCTGCCAAAAGTAAGACAACTGAAAAATGACTGAACACACACATATCTCTTTCAGGAGGTGATTGGTAGATTCTTTCAGTTTCTCTATTATCCTATGGATCTAAGATATAGGGACAGTTTTCCTTGATAATTTCTTGAAATATGATGTCTAGGTTCTTTCTTTGATCAGTTTTCAAGTAGTCCAATAATTCTTAAATTATCTCCACTTGATCTATTTTCTAGGTCAGTTTCAATGAGATATTTCACATTTTCTTTTATTGTTTCATACTTTTGATTTTGTTTTATTGTTTCTTGAAGTCTACTGGAGTCATTAGCTTTCACTTGTCCAATTAAGATTTTTTTTTCTTTCTTTTTTTTTTTTTGCAAGACAATTGGGGTTAAGTGACTTGCCCGGGGTCACACAGCTAGCCTCAGGCCCTCCTGACTCCAAGGCCAGAGTTCTATTCACTGCGCCACCTAGGTGTCCCACCAATTCAGATTTTTAAGGGTTTATTTTCTATAGTAAGCTTCTGTACCTCTTTTTCCATTTGGCCAATTCTGCTTTTTAAGGACTTCTTTTCTTCAGTGGATTTTTCTCTCTCCTTTTCCATTTGGCTTAGTCTGCTTTTAAAGAAGTTCTTTTCTTCAGTGAATTTTTACCATTAGGCCAATTCTGTTTTTTAAGGTGATATTTTCTTTGGCATTTCATTTCTTTCCTAATTTTTCCTCTACCACTCATCTCTTCCTTTAACTCTTCTGGGAGTTCTTGCTGGTGCTGGGTTCAATTAGCATTTTTCTTGGAGGCTATGCTCGTAGCTGTTTTTCATATTGTTGTCTTCTAAGTTTCCCTGCCAGCATAATAGCTTTTTATGGTCAAGTTCCCTTTTTGTTGTTGTTTGCTATTTCTCCAGTCTATTTCTTCACTTTGAATTTTATGTTAAAAGTGTGACTATGTTCACCTAGGGGTAGGGAGGCACTGTCACAAGCTTCAGAATTTTATGTTGCTGTTTTTAGAGTTAGTTCTGGAGATCTGCAAGTTGTCAATACTTCCAAGGTAGTGTTACTCCAGGAGAGTTGTAGTCACTGTTCAACTGGTCTGTGCTCTGATCTTTACTCAAAAAGGGCCTCTGGCTCCCCCATAGCCACAAATACTAGGGTTCTTCTTGGTCCTGGAATTGTGACCAGGTCCCCTGCTCCCTTGTGACTGACCATCAGTGCCCCTCTTTGCTCTAGAACTGTGACCCAGAACTGCTTATGGACAACAGAGCTGCCAATCAGCACCAGCTATACTCAGTCCATTGTAATTTCTTTCTAACCAGCTGTCCAATCCCTTTTCTGTCTCTGGTCTGAGAGCTCCCAGTGTTGCTGCTGTCATGGCAACCCTCAAGGGCCACTGGTGCTCTTGCTGAGCTCTGAGCCTGAGCACACCCCAGTGTTATAGAACACTCCTATGGACCTGCTAAGTTGTCTTAGGCTAGAAAAATATCTCACTTTAATCTCTCATTGGCTCTGCCGCTCCAAAATTTGATTTAAGGCATTATTTTCAAGTTGTTTGGAGGGGAATGTTGGGAGAAGTCAGTTGGATCCCTGGCGTATACACAACCATCTTGGCCTTTGAAATTCTTGATACAAGAATTTCAGAATAAAATATATGAAACCAGTTTAAAGAAGTTGAAATTAAATGTAAAGATTGTTCAGAGGTACTCCTTGGAGAAGCAAAGAAAGAAGGTGGCAGAGTTGGTTTTACTGTATACACAAAGGCAACATGGAATTTCATGGGACATTTAGCCTTCTCATACTGCAGTGCTCAAGATAAGTAGTGGCAAAAAGACCATCATGAAAATAACTGTTGCTACTCACTAACATTTAGAAGATGACATGGTAGAGAAATCTATATTTCTATAGCTATCTAAATCTATATCATGAATATGTTCTTTAAGAAAGTAGTTGGTATGTACTAGACATGGTAAACATCAAATAATATCACAAAAAAAGAGAGAAATCCATTAATTTTTAACAGAAAAGGAAAGACTTGCTATTGATATGTCAGTAATCCTTGAATCAGCTATATAATTATAACACTGACTTACCAAAGATCAGAATTAGTATAAAACTACAATAAAAATAATGAGAAGATGTAGCATGCAATTGACCTAGTTCAATCCTGACCTATTTAAAGTAATTACTGATAATGTAAATTGGGTAATTATATCAATACCAATTAGAATAATTTTATACTGAAGTTTTACTAATGTAAATCAATTGCCATAGCAGAACTAAAAGGAAGTCTAAAAATTGTCTTAGTCTGCAAATGCTCAAACTCACTTGCTAAAAGGAGATAGATGGAGGCTGTTTTTATCACGTAATTAACCATCATTTATTAATTACCTCCTGTAGGCCAGGTACTGTCCTAAGCAAAAAGCAGAATTCCAGAGAACTAATGATAAAATGTGCTACCCTCCTAATAAGAGAGGTGTAGAACTCAGAATGCAGAATGAGATAAATATTTTTTTGGATGTGGCCAGTGTGAAAGTTTATTTCAATTTGACTCTATATGTTTGTAATCAATTTTGCTCTTCTTGTGTTCCCAATGGGGAAAGGGAGATGGGGTGTAAGGGGTGGTAGTGGGAAAATGGGGTAGGGAAGAGTAGTATTAGAAAACAGATCTTGGCTGACTATAACAAAAAAAACTTTTAAGTAATAGGTAGTTGTATATTGTACAGAAGCATGACTTAGTCCTGCACTTAAGGAAAATCACTTTGGTAGGTCTATGGAGGCAATTATTACAATGGAAAACCAATTAGTCAGGCTATTATAATAATCCACATACAAGGTTAACAAGGGCCTCACATAAGGCAATTGTCATATGAGTAATATGAACATTACAGTTGGTAGAGATGTTGCAGGAGTAAAAATGATAGAATCTGACAACTGATTAGATATGTGCAGTGAGGATGTATAAAAAATTGAGCATAACAGAGAGGTTGTGAACTTAAAAGACTAGAAGGATGGTGGTAGTGTGGACAGAAATAAAGAATTTCAGGAGTTTTGTGAGAAAAGTAATGAGTTTTGTTTTTTTTTAACATGTGAAAGTCTAAAATGTCAATGGGACAGCCAGGTGTAACTATCCAATGAGTAACTGATAATGTAGTAATGAAATTCATATTGAATTTCTCTCCAGGAATTAGGGCTAGATATACATAAATCTGGGAATCATCTGCATAAAGATGATGTTTAAAACTTTGGGAGATAATGAAAATCACCAAGAGAAAATGTAGAAAGATGAAATACCTCCCAGAGTGAGAGAGCATTACATAGATGAAGAGCGAGCAATGAAGACTTGAAAGGAATGGTCTGAAAGGTAGGAGAGGAAGCAGAAGAAAGGTATGTCACAAAACCCTAGAAAAGGAACATTATTCAGATAAAGAGGATGAGATCAAGGGCATACATAGAAAGGTTGGCCTTGGCAAGGAGAAGGACCACTCATTATCAGAGACCTGATAAGGAAAGAGTTGGAGATATTGTCAAGAGATTTTTGAGATGAAAAGAAATTTCAGACTAATAGCCTCTATTTTCTCAGTAAATGTGAGATAAGGTTGTTAGATGACAAGGTGACGGGAAGAAAACTTGTGGGAGTTTTGTTAAGAAGAGGTTTTATTATTAGTAGGTCACCAAACAAAACATTTTAGTTATCAAATCTTTCAAGGACACACAATTTCAACATATGGGAGATGGCCTGATGAAGGATAGGCTTTAAGGTAGCATTTTGCTTTACTGAATTGGATACTTTTAAAATAGTCAACAAAGGATAAAGGATTTCTGTTCTTTCAGTCAAACGTATAAAGACGTGATTTACTTTAAGGCAAAATTTGCTAAAACCTGCCTGCTCTTTTCTTCTTTTCTGAGACTTCTGATGCCCTCAACACACACACACACACACACACACACACACCCCTCTCTCATTCTCATAAAGACTTACAGATGATGAGGATGTGATCTGAACCCCTAAAGGGAAGGGACTATGTCTTTGGGATCTGGACCCCAAGGGGGAGAGATCTTGAACTTTCCCACAAAGCCAAAATCTCTGGCTTTCACCTTAGGCTATAATCCTATCAACTGGCCTTTCATTATACCCAATCTCCCAAATCTGTTACCCTTAACCTAGCCCAGCCCTCCATTGTCTATTATGGCCTGATGGCCCAGGTGACTTCCCTTGATCCTACCTAGACCTCATTCTACCTCCCAGTCACTCCCATCAAGATTCTCTGAGACCCCTCCTCCACTCCTAGATTCCTCCCAAGGTCTTTCTGACCATAAGGTCCATCTTGTCTCCATTAAGGGGCTCAGATTCTTTAAAAGTCCAGCCAAAGGCTCAGATTCTTATAATCTAGCCAATAGCTCACAAATGTTCAGATTGTTTAAGAGTCTGGCCAATATGGCGGATCTTTAATAAAGCTTGTCTTTAGCTGAAAGAAGGCTTGGGTCGAATTTATTCAGGTAGGACCAATGTGTCGTGATTTTGGGGTCCCAGCACCCCTAAACCTCTAAACCTCAACATAGAGAAGGAAAGTATGTGGTAGATAATTACTAATATTTTTTTAAATAACTTTTTGGTAGAGATCATGGAAAAGCACATGCACAGTACAAACTGGCTACCACACATTACAATCAAAGTAGCATGGTCCCATGGGGGGAAAAAGCCACAAACAAAAACATTAGATTTGGAGTCAAAGGGCCTAGTTTTGAATTCTGGCTTTGTTACTTCTACCTGTGTGAAGTGTAGCCCTAGTTTTTCTTCTCTAAAATAATAAGTTGAATGAGATGGTCACTAAGTGCTATCAGGTACTAAGTATATGATCCTATAATTATGAAAGAGAACAAAGAATTTCATCAAAGAAATGTTTTGGCAGGAGAAAAGATTGGCTGTTTACATGGCAAGCATGAGGTATAACCAATGGACAGCTGATGTGCTCCACTGCTATTTTTGTTAAGTAAAGAGAAAGCAAAGCAGGCCATTGATATACTGGGTAAATATCCTGTGGTGAACTTATGGGAAGTCAGGGACAAATGTAACATGGAATGGGCAGGCTCAAATGAGCTATGATATGCATCACTGAAAATAATACATTAATGAGATCACAAATGCATTTCAGTATTTGAATATATTCTCTTTAGTATATTTTTGTGTCAAAGTGCTGCTTCGGCAAATATAGCTTAACTTACATGTTATTTAGGCTTTCCCTCTTTATTCCTATATTCAAATTTCCTTAACCCATAACTAGAATAATGTATATTCTTCTTCAGTGCATTTAATATCTCCAACTTCTTCCCAGTTCAATTTGCTCTATTTGTTACATATAATATATATTATAAAATAGTGCTGTTCAGTCCTGCAGTAGTGCTCTGCCTCTCCCGATGACCTGAATACAAAGTCTTGTTCTTTATCCTTCATGGCAGTTTGCCACTTGCCCCAGAAACCACAACCATTTTTACCTTACAATGTACCTCCTGTCCTTTAAGCCACAAAACATATTACATTCTATTTTAAATTCCTTAAACTATTTACTTTCTCTTGTAAAACAAAACAAAAAACTTACCTCTTATGTTAATTCTTTTTTCAACCATCTCAACATATAGAACAAAATCTACTTTTCTATATACCTCAGGAAAAGCAGCAAAATCTACTTACTCGTTTGAGAATTAAAATTTATTATCTCTATTGCAAGACATCTATCTGAACTTATTTTGTGTGTGTAATATACATACATGCATGTTAATTTGTACTTTTTTCATATATACTGTTTTATTTATATCGTATTCCATTCAACCTGTTTACTGAGGTTTATTTATTTTAATCCATAATTTCTCCCAACTAGATTACAAAATCATTTAGGGCATGAACCTTATGTTACTTATATTACAAAAATGTGTATTATAACAAGTGTAGTGCAATGTTACTTGAAGATGATAATGATGTAGAAATCCTAGGGTTAAAAATTATACAGTGACAATAAAGGACATATCAAGAGGTTCCATTAAAATGGAAATTAAAGTAAAAGTATGAAGAGTACAACAATTCTCAGATAGTCTAAGAATTACACAGGATATCAACTTTGGCACACAGTATTTAATATAATACTTTATTCTCCTACCTTTTATTTTTGATTTATATACACATAGAGAAAAATATATAGTATACAGATATATACATTTTTGTCTCAATACATAGATACATACACATACATCTAATACAAATATTCATTTGTTAGCTTGTATTCTTTTCAAATACAGCAAAAAAAAGAAATGATGGTGGCAAAAAAATTAGATTGTGAGCTCCTTGAGGGCAGAGACTGAATTTTGCTTCTTTTTGTACCCTCAGAACTTAGCACAGTGCCTGGCATATAGCATAATAAATATTTACTGATTGACATAATCCAATTTCTGTTATGTTAACGCCACCACTAGATACAGATATGCAGGTGTATATGATATTAAGTGCTTCCATGACAAATATTAATCATAAAGAATATATTCTCTATTATAGACAGAAGTACAATGAAATTCAAGTGCATGTTACAACAGTTTTAAGCTGTCTCCACCTGCTGGCAAAAATTACTAGCCCAATTAACCTGAACTGGCAAGGGTCATGATCTACAGTAGAAATAACAAAAAATATACAACTTTTTAGCCATTATTTTTTTTAGAGGACTTAAATGGTAGAAATACATAAATAGAAATGACGGCATTAAAAGATGGAGTTCTAGCTTCACCTTGAAAATCCAAATCTAACTAACCTAAATTTAGGATGAATATTTTCCTATACATTCTTTGGTCATGACAGTATAATTAATAAAGCCAATTCCCAATTAATGGAGTCACTTAATTCAATGTGAAACCACACATGATTAACATGTGTTACATATGTAGTTAACATTATCAGTTGACACTTCCTAACACTATAACCTTTGTAAGGTATAAGGATATTTTGTGCAAAAGTATTAAATCTCACTATACCACATAACTATAATTAAGGTCCTTGAACATTTAACAAAGAAAACTCATGAAGACAACTTATCACAGAGCCAAAAAAAAAAAAAAAAGAAAGAAAGACATTAAAATGTAAGCTGAAACATGTCTTATAAAGCAGGAAACAGAAAAAATTACCTGGAATAAGCTCCATGATGATGTAAATGGGTTGTCTTTGTGTGCAAACTCCTATAAGCTTGACAATATTAGGATGATCATACTGTTTGAGTATTCTGGATAGGAGAAGAAGTTATATTAGCATTTATAATTTAAATTAAAATTTATACACACACACACACAAAACTAATTATTTACTCTATAAAAGCAAGGTGCTATGTAAAAGTAAAAAACACAGGCGTTAAGGTTAGATAACCTGAATTTGAAACTCTATTCTGTTATTTAATAGCTTTAAGACCTTAAACAAATCAATTAACCACGCTGGGACTCAATTTCCTCACTTGTAAAATGAAGGGATAGGACTATATGACTGTGAAGGTTCCTTACAGCTTTATATTTACGATTCTCTGCAGACTGATAAACTAAAACTAAAATTTAGGTTTCTGCCGACTCTAGGTCTCGTCTTCTTTCCAATACTTGGCATCATGATTCATTCTTAACATTTACCAGTTATTGCCAAGGTGATATATGGTTGATTGTCACATTAAATATAATAAGTTGGGTTGTGCATAAAATCCTATAGAACATACACTTTCACAAAATCTGACTTTGGGCCAGATATTATATACAAGTGAAACTGAAAATTATGTATCCATCTTAGACTATATGATAAACATGAATTTAAAATGTAATTCTATTTTTTAAAAAATCGATACCACAAATACATATAAAATAAAAACTGCATGACATAGTGCCTAGAGCTAGCTTCAAGGCTAGAAAGCCCTAGGTTCAAGTCCAATTTCTAGCACATCCTGCCTGTGTGATTCTGGGCAAGTCACTTAAACTCTTAGCACTCCAGGCAGGTTCTCCAAGATAAGAAGCTGGAGGCCGACCAGCATTAGTAGAGTAAGGTTCTCATTAGCAGTTTCCTATAACAATGAAATTATGGGGATTGCTATCTACCCCCAAATGAGTATCTCCTTCTTTTGGCCACAAGAGAAATGCCCCATTGAGCACAGGGTTTGACTTTGACAGATTTTGGTGGTAATAATAAAGATAAAACCATTACTGAAAAATAAGAACCTTGACAAACATTGAGGGAATTGAGATAATCTGAAATGGAAGAAAAGGATACCTTCTTTTCACTCCTGTGAAAAATTAAAAGTTGTAATACTAGTATTACTAAATGTAATAATAATAGTTTGTCTCAGTTTGGGATAAGGAAACATGTTCACACTGAATAGGAGAAAATTAGCTTAGATATTAAGAGCCACTTCCTGACAGAGATCATTACAAACAATGGAATAGGCCACAGATGTCCCTGGTATCTTCAAATGTAAGACAGATATCCATGTGAACAGGATTATTTAAACAGTAGTAACAACAGATTACATTAACTCTGTAAGTTCTTTCCATTTTTATTATTCTATTATCACAGTCAATGAGCTCTACTGTTTTCCAAAAGAGAAAAGGACAATGGTATGAACACAACTACCTTAATTTAAGGTCAAAGAAAATTTATATATTTACACACACACACACACACACACACACACACACACACACACACTAACACAAAGAGCTGAAAAATATTTTAAGAATGATAACATATTATGACTTTTAAGTGGAAAGACAGATTAGGAATAATTGTAGAGACTTATGGCAAATACTCTGTGAATTACTTGTAACTAGTCATTCATTCTATAACCGGCGTTCTTAACCTTTTTTTGTGTCAGAAACATTTTTGTCGGGTAGAGACTATGAACTCCTTCTAAGAATAATGTTTTTAAATGAATACAGTAAAATAGATAATATGATAAAAGGAAGTCAATTATACTGAAATACAGTTATCAAAATATTTTAGTAGACAAGTTTACAGTTAAAAACTGCTCTAGAAAATTAAAAAAAACACTTTACAATGTTTGATTTTAATACCAAATCTCAGCTGATAGGATGCAAACTTTCTTAGAAAGTAAAGAAATTCCACTAATCAGTCAGCATGAATATACACATGAAATTAAATGACTCTCAAAACATATAAAATGCTTGGGTCTATCAAAGGTTAAAAAGTATATTAAATTATCTATGCTAAAATAACACACTATCAAATTGTATAGCAGAAAAGTTAAATATTTTTACAAATAATTCTGCAGCTAACATTATGACTAGGAATAACAAATGGCAATAAGTTAATGAGATAACAGGGTACCAAATTTTCTAATCTATGATAATGTTTATTAATTTTTTACTCTCATCAGAAAATGTTTCTTTATGTGGCATATTACAAGCATGTTAGACAAAGTTTCACAACTTTTTTCCATAGACTATATTTACTAATCAAATGTATTATTTTTTATATCCTATAGACACTATCATTCATTTTTAGAGAAGCTGCTTTTGCCCCACGTAGGTCAAAGGATTAACTGAAATGAAACAAATTATCAAAATAAAAACACTTATAATTATGTTCAAGGAAATGTAAAGCAAGGGAAATTTTAAGTTATATATCAATAAATCAATTAATAAAAAAGCTTTTATTAAGCATTTAGCATACCCCTGGAACTCTGTTAGCACTAGGGATACAAAGAAAGGCAAAAAAAGTCCCTGCCACAAAGTTTATTTTCTAATGGTGAAAAAAACATGTAAATAGCCAGATGCATACAAGATAAATATAGAATACATGGGATGTAATCTCAAAGAAGAAGGTACGTTCACCTGGAGAGACCAAGAAATGCCTCCTCTAGAAGGTCACTTTTGAGCTGAATCTTGAATAAAGTCAGGAAAACTAAAATGTAGAGATGAGGATGAAGAGCATTCCAGGCATAGGAAAATACATAGTTAGGGTAAAGGCAGGAAGATGATGGAGAGTCATGTTAAAAGAATAGAAGGTAGCTCAATGTACCTGGGTATGGAGGGGAAGAAGGAAGGGACCACATTATGAAGACCTTTAAATGCCAAACAGACTACAAACATTTAGGTATGACAGTAATCATAAATGTATAGACACTTAGGAAGTACACATATTTGAAGTGTGAAAAGAATGTCTACGCTTCTATACTTAGAGAGGTATCTTTAAAAGTCTGGCAGGACTGCTAGAAAAAAATCTCTCACATGTACTTATAAAAATTCCAATAGAATCCATTTTGGAAAACTTAAGGCTTTGTTGTTTTTTTAAAATCTTCTCAGAAAAAGCTTTCAAGGAAATAAAGAAAAGTCTCAAATTCTCCACCATGCAGTAAAAGAATGGCTGCATAAATGGGAAATAATATAACTAGCATTGTAATGGTAAATTTACCAAGTTTCCCAAAGGACAAAGACCACAGATTAACATTCAAACTGAGAGATATTGTATCAGTCATTTAAAAAATTAATTTAAAAGGAAACAATAATAATAGCTAATAACACTGTGAGGTTAGCCAAACATGTTACAAATATTACTTCATTTTATCCTCACCATAATTCTGGGAGTAGTTGCTACTATTAGGTTTTTTACAGATTTAACAGATGAGGAAACGGAAGCATACAGGTTAAGTGACTCGCTCAGGGTCACAAGCAAGTGTTTGAGGGAGGATTTAAACTCAGTTATGTCCTGACTCCAGATCTACTGTGCCACCTAGCTTCCCTGCAACAGAAACAATCAAGTATCATAAAATCCTGCAGTCATATTTTTTGAGAGGGAGAAAATGTGTTACTATTACTTAAATGGTTTTTAATTGTACTTAGTGTTGACTGTGCCACCAACTGAAGACCTTCAACATTTTAAATGATAAGGGAGTAAGTGTAAGGTAGGACATACAATTTACTGAAGAGTAGAAAGAAGTGAAAATAATTAGCAAAGGAAACTAGGAAGGATGGAATTGGGAGGTTAAAGAAAAGGCAGAACTCTGAGATGGAAGAAGGGAAATATGGTTTTTTAGAAATGAGAGGCAGGAAGATATGGAAAAAGAATTGATGCCTAAGTTCTAATGAGGAGTATACAAACATAACAAGTACAGAGATTTAGATGCGTACATGAGCATGTATAGCTCTACACAGTGATGTATAAATGAGATTATAACAGCCTTATTCATTTAAGATAAACTTGGAAAGCCCAAATTGGATGCTATTTAACAGATGAATTATTTGACTATCATTGTTCTGTGTTGTTGTTGTTGTTCAGACGAATCTGACTCTCCGTGACCCCATTTGGGGTTTTCTTGGCAAAGATATTGCAGTGGTTTGCCATTTCCTTCTCCCCTTCATTTTCACAGATAAGGAAACTGAGGCAAACAAAGTTAAATGACTTTCCCAGGGTCACACAGTTAATAAGTATCTGAGACCAACAAATCTGAACTCTGGGCTTCCTGACTCTAAGCCCAGTACTCTATCCACTGTGCCACCTAGTGGCTATAGTTCACCTCAAAACCATTATTGATTTCTGCAGAAGTAGTACCAGATTCTGAAACTGATAATTACTAGGTTCACAAACCACTGACCCGTTAGCAAACCACAATTCAAAGTGTATTAAATTTTACATTATAATGAATTACTCAACATGCCATCAATACAAATTCTGGTTTACTTTAGAGAACTCACTTGGCCTCTTGTAAAAATTTTATTTTCAGTTCCTGAGGAAGATCTTCTTTACACGTTTTTACAGCAACAGCAGTTTTATCCTTTAATGTTCCCTTATATACTTCACCAAAATTACCCTGAAAATGAAAATATACTTACTATTAAAAGCAAACTATTGTCATGTATCTTTGAAAAATACAGGAAAAGAAGATAACTTCCCTTATTATCATGATCAAAGGTTTAAAGTTAGATTTAGTTAAATATTTGGGTTGGAATGGCTTCCATTCGTCAGCCATCTAATTATACTAATATCTTGCAAGTTGGAAGTGTAAGGAAAAGGGGGAGGAAAAGTAAAACAGGTAAAGGAAAAGGAGGAAACTAAAAAAGCTTTGTCCAAGAAGTGTAATTCTTAGAAAAAAGACCAAAGTTTCATTCTCCTCAAACTCTAATCTTATTTGAAAAACCACTTTTTAAATACTAATTCAAATTCGTTTCACTACTATGCCTGAATGTTCTATTGGTTTCAAAGTGCTGAAGTAGTAGAAAGATGAAGAAAACAGTGAGTTATCTCGGAAAGGCCAGAACTTACGGCAGCACATGGCAATAGTACCCATTCAATAGATGCTTGCTGTTGATGCAGATATTTAATATAAAATTTTTTCTGTCCTTGTCAGAACTTCAAGAACTTCCCCAAAATTTATCATTGCCTTACACCATTACACATATATTAGAAAAAGTCAAGTTTATAAGTAAAATACGGAAATATTAAAGACTTGAGTCCAGATTTCTGAAACGTGGGAAAAGTGTCTCAGGATGTAGTATTTTTTATTTTTTCACTAGATTTCCCATATATGCAAATGTGTGTATATGGAACATACATGCACACACATTCACACATATACAATTAAGAAAAAAATCTCAAGATAATTTAAGGATGTCAAAAATCAGGGACAAATTTTGGGGAGGTGTCCTCCAAGGCTCTGAATTGGGTCTTCTCTTCTTCTCTTTCTAAATACTTAACACCTAAGGGGCTGTAAACTTAATTGTTTTCTCTTTACTTATGTGTTTTGTTACATTTTAGTTCTGAACTGTCTCCTGTCCTTCATCCCCAGCCCACACTAGGGAAGGCCAACATTTGATGCAGATTTATAAATATATGTAAAACCACAGTATGTATACTTTTATTTATCAGTTCTTTTCTCTGGAGGCATATAGCATCTTCCTTCAAAGGTCTTTTATAGTTGGTTTGAGTATTTATAGTACTGAGAATAACATGATTATTCACAATTATTCTATGAACACTATTGCTGTTATGTTTTTCTAAAATCAAACAACTCATCATTTCTTATTGTGCAGTGATATTACACCACAACCATACACTACAACTTATTAGCCATTCCCCAATTGATGAGCATCCCCTCAATTTCCAGTTTTTTCGCCACCATAAAGAGAGCTGCTGTAAATATTTCAGAATAAATAGGTTCTTTTTCTTTTTCCCTGATCACATTGGGAAACAGACCTAATAGTGGTATTGCTGGGTCAAAGGTCACCATTTTGTAACTTTTGGGGCATAATTCCAGATTGCTCTCCAAAATAGTTCATAGTTCTACCAATGTAAATTTAATTTTAAAAAAATTCATAACTATTTCAAAATACTTGATTTTCTTTGCAACCTTTGCAATAAATTTTATTACATGAATTTTTAAAAAATAATCAACAAGGGGTCCATAGACTTCACTAGACTGCCAAAGGGCTCCCATGACACAAAAAAAACTTTAAGAAGTTCTGTGATCAAACCACTGGTCATTTAGAATACTACATAAATCTACTGTAACCAACTTTTAATTACTTGAAGATTAATTATCAATAGCTTTTGAAGTAAGACTTAACTTTCAATTCAATTTGACAAACTTATTAAGTACCTATTATGCTCAAGGCATGCTGCTAGGCACTAGAATTAAAAAGATTCTGTTTTCAAGGGTTTTTATTTATGGTTATGATTATTTTTGATTATGAAAGTTTTCATGAGAAAGGTCATTTCTGATTTAGGTCTTAAGGAAGTAAAGGGCTTTCAAAAAAATGAGAATGGCACTTACTGAGAGGGAGTCTATTCAAGTCATTGGAATGGTGTGAATAAAGGTAAAGAGATGGAATAATAATAAATAAAGGTACAAGATGAGAGTAGTCTAATTTATCTAGGAACTTAAGAAACTAGATAAAAGCTGCAAGTAAGGAGGAGGCTGAAACTAATGAAATAAAGATTTCTAAGTTTTAATTTTAGCTGTAATTCATGACTTTTTCATTCTCCTTAAAAATCAATATAAGTTCAAGATTTTCGTACAAGGTAACCATATTTTATATTTCTAGTACTGTTTAATATTTTCAAGTTAATATTATTTAATTGCAAATTTTACATTTTTATGTTTTATCAGATGATTAACATTGCTAAAGATTTACAGAGAAAAAGTATTTTTAGCATTTATGTATGTTTCCATTTATATGCTGTTGTATATATGTGTAGATATAGAATACATATACTATATATTATATATATTATATGCTGTATAATATATAATACATGTTATACTATATATACATATCTGTGTATACATGTGAAATGATATATATATATGTATATGTGCAGCAAATTTTTTATCATAGGGGTACAATTAATATCTGTCTTACCTAGCCTTAATCACTGAATAAGTGCTGCCTCAGTCAAACTGAGACCTGCTAAAAAGGTCTGCTGCATCCAGGGACATCTCCAGTCATCCTGATCTATGTATCGCCACTGGACCCAAATGGCTCCAGTGAAGAAAGTGAAGCAGGTGACTTTGCACAGCCCTCCCTCACATCCCTGATGTCATGGTCCTCTTCAAGAATGAAGGACAAACAACAATAATGTTAAAAAATGTGTTTTATATGTATATGTATAATTTATAAATATATTTGCCTTTCCATAATATACTAAACCCCACCATGATAAAGTAAGAATGACGAAGGAGTCAGGGGACTTGAGTTCAAACCGCACCTCTGATGCCACTTGTGTGGATACACACCTGTCAGTCTTTCTGGGCCCCGATTTTTTTATCCTTAAAGGATGGTCTACAAGTGAGTTCCCTTCCAGCTCTAGATCAATATATTATCAATATATGATCCTTTGCTACAAGGGTATTAAGAATTCTCAAAGAAGAGATGCATGCAATGATCATCTCTGACCTGGTGATTCTCAGATCTACTTATCTATCCCCAACCTCCCTGCTCACCTTCAGTCTCTTTTCTCTAACTACTTATTGGATATTCTGAACTGAATGTCTTGTGGATATCTTTAATTCAGTGTGTCCAAAACTGCCCTCCTACCCCTCATCCAGCCTTCCTCTATTCCTAAGTTTCCTATTACTATTTAGGGGGCCACTATCCTCCCAGTTACTGAGTCTTGCCCTGTAGGTGTCATCCTCAACTCCCCACTTTCTTATCTCCCACATCCAATCTTTTGCCAAGAACTGTCAAATCTACCTTCTTAACATTCTTATTGTGGCCACCCTGATGCAGGCCCTCATCACCATGTGCTAGGACTATTGCAATAGCTTGCTTGCTGCCTATCCAGTCCTTCCTCCATTTAGCTGCCAAACTGATCTTGAAGCTAAGGTCTAATCACATCACACTGTTCATACTATATTACATACTATAGCTCCAATGGCTCCCTATTACCTCCATGATCAATTATAAAATCTTCTGTTTGGTTTTTAAATCTTTTCATAACCTACCCCCTTCCTACCTTTCAAGTCTTCTTACATACTTCCTACTTTCCACTTATGCTTTGATGCATGGGGATATGCACTATGGGGGGATGCATGATGGGGAATATCTTGTGTGAAGATATTCCCCATCTCTAAACTCTGGGCATTTTCACTAGTTTTCCCTTAAGCCTGGAAATCTCTCTCTACTTATCTCTGTCTCTTACCTTTCCTGGTTTCATTCCAGTCTCAGATGAAATATCATATTCTACAAAAAGCCTTTCCCAAACTCTCTTATTGTTAGTATCTTCCTTTTCATAATTATCTCCATTTATCTTTCCCCTTGTAAGCCAATTGAGAATAGGCACTGTTCTTTGCCTTTCTTTGTTTAGTACAATGCCT
This sequence comes from Vombatus ursinus, assembly GCF_900497805.2. NCBI lineage: Eukaryota > Metazoa > Chordata > Mammalia > Diprotodontia > Vombatidae > Vombatus > Vombatus ursinus. The sequence goes on along the minus strand of NW_020954570.1, from coordinate 8,270,241 downwards.
GGCACATAGTAGGTACTTAATAAATGCTTGCTGGTTGACTGACAATATCTGTGATTCTGAAAACTCCATAAGAAAGGTGAATATCAGGAAGAGGTATAAGTCACAGGTGAAGAAATAAGAAAGGACAAGGTATGTTTCATGAATGGAAGGTGGTGTAGTTAAGAGCCAGGGATATGTGACAGGAATAAAGGAGATAGAGCTGAAAAGGTCCTTTGGAGTCTAAAATGTGTCTTTAATGAAAAGTTAAAGGAGTTTGGACTTTCTGAATATGCAATACAGTCACTGGTGGTTTCTGAGCTGAGGAGTGACATAACCAATAATTCGTAGTCAAATCAGGTCTATATCCTGATTTGGGTGGGAATGAATTGTAATAAGTGAATTTTATAATAACCAATTTACTATAATTCCAAGAAAGATGCTGTTCACTTGATAATTCTATTTTCTACTCACTGACAATCATTATGAAGTGGTTAATTTTCTTCTATTTGAAGAATTTCTTATGGAATGATTTATCAACTGTCATACAGTCTTTTTGGAGGATGTAGTCTTTCAAAGAAGGATAATTAAATTTATTAAAATTGGTATATTCTACTCCTCCTGGTGCTATTAAGTTTTTGAAATTTTTTCTAAGGAGTTCAATTTTATTTTTACCTCCCAAAATAGCATTTAAAAAAAATAAGATGACTAAATATAAGAATTGTTAGAGGGTTTTTCTTTAATTGAAAAGAAAAATTTCCCTACTACTGAATATTTGAGCTTGCCTCACACTCTTTTCTTGTTCAACAACTGCTTTACTTGTATTATGATAATTTATTAATTTTTTCATTTTGATTCCTTTATTACTCTAGATTTTCAGTGGGATCTTTTGATTCACAGACAAGATATACTTTTTTCTGATCTGAAGAAAATGAATGGATGTTTCTATGCAGAATGATTAAGACATAGAAAACAAACACCTACTACTACTCTTTAGTTTGGCGTTCTCCAAATTTTCTAAGTTTACACATTAAATCAATACTATTACATCAATAACAGATAAGGTTATTGGTGTGTACAATGAAAATTTATTAAATTTTGTGAATTTGTCAAATAGCTTATATATTGAGAAAACATTTTGACAATAATTTTACCAGTATCATTTAACAAGCACTTAATTAGCACCTACTATAAGCCAGGCATCACGAGTAATTTCATAAAGATTTATACACCCCCAAATAGCTAATTTGCCACATATTATTAATCTCTTTATCTTACATATTATATCATAATTACAAGACATTAATTGAAATTGTTTGCCTTTCACAAACGTTCAGATTTTATACTGTCCTGAATTCTACATCATTAAGTCAAGATCAATCAAATCTTCTGTATGAAAACACCTCTAATAAAGGTATAAATTGGTCTTTTGAATAAACTAACATTTAAACATTATAATTGAAGTATAAACAAAAGACTATTTAATTTGCATTTGTTTTCTTCCATTCTCACTAGTTTTTCTTCCATTTCTTACTGAGCTATAACATATACTTCAGAACTCCCTTATAAAATCAGTTATGGGGAAAAGGAATAGGCTAATCAGATAATTGTCTTTTATTACATGCAATTTCTATATTCTGATAAATGTGGTTTGACTAGTATTCTATCTAAATCTGTGTAACAACAAGCTATGTTAAAACAGTGCATTGTTGCATATACTTATCTATTCATATACTTTGTATTAAAGGTCCAGATGTGATTTCATTGATGTAGGAAAATCCCATTAAGGTAATTCCCTCTATAAGGCTACCACTGTTCTGCAACTTATAGTCTTAGAGGTGACAGTAGCATTAAGAAACTTAACCAGGGCCACAAAGGTGTATGTACCAGACATATTACTCGAATCGAGGTCCTCCAGACTTTGAGACTGGCCCCCTAAACACTTATACATGTACACTGTACACAAAAACTGTTTCTTGAGATTATATTTAAAACCTTTATCCGATTTAGTGATCTAATCTGATACAATACAGAATTAATATTTAATTTTTCTTGAACTATTTCTGGCATATAACCCAAAGAAAGAGTAAAGTCAACAATTTGTTTAAACATATCCTATTCTATGTAAAATCTTTCATTATTTCATTTCCTTTATAAGGCCACCAATTTAAAGACATACATTTGTTATTTTGTAATAAAACATCTTTTTACTTGTGTTTCTTTAAAAAAAATTATATAGGGTATTTTTAAGCCATTAAGAAACTTTAAGTTATTCCGCAGTTTCAACACAGTTGTTTTAAGAGGCAAATATAGCAAAAGTGTACTGTATGTATACATACACACATATACACATATATCACTACGTGTGGCACTAAGCTTTCATAAATTAGTTTCAAACATACTTTACTGAATATTAGGACATAAGAAAAAAACAATTTTGAAGAAAAAACAGAAATCTTAAGACTTTATAAACAATATGAAATTCAAACGAACTGAATTTTAAAAAGTTAACACATTTAATTGCTTACCTTGCCTAGTAATTCTCCCAATGTGACATCTTCATGATTGAGAACCCATTTCTTATCCTACATCAAAAACAAAACAAAAACACCTGTTTGATGCACTGAACAGTATATTTTCCAGAACAAAAAGTGTATTTGGTTTTTGGGGTGAGGAGGACCACTGGCGTAGCTGAGCTTGTGGCGGCAGTGGAGAGGGAATCCTCCTCACAGTTCCAAGGCAGAAAAGAGTGCTTATAGTCATTCACAGACCAAAGCATAGGAGAGGAGTAAACACCTCTCCTTTGATCATACCACCTTGGAAGAACTGAAAATTTACAGGTCCTAGAAGTATCTCTGAAAATAGCTGCACAAAACTCCTGAAGCTTGGGACAGTACATCTTCCATACTGGAAGCAGAGCCCTACCTTAACAAAGAGTTCAAAACAAGTAATTGGCTGGGAACATGAGCAAATAGCAGAAAAATACTCAGACTATAGAATCTTACTTTGGTGACAAAGAAGATCAAAACATACAACCAGGAGAAGGCAACAAAGTCAAAGCTCCTATCTCCAAAGCCTCCAAGAAAAATGTGAATTGGTCTCAGGCCATGAAAGAGCTCAAAAGGGATTTTGAAAATTAAATAAGAGAAGTAGAGGAAAAATTGGGAAGAGAAATAAGAGTGATGCAAGAAAATAATGAAAAACAAGTCAAGAGCTTGCTAAAGGAGACCCCCAAAAAATACTGAAGAAAATAGCACCTTAAAAACAGACTAACCCAAATGGCAAAAAAGGTCCCAAAAGCCAACAAGGAGAAGAATGCCTTAAAAAGCAGAATTGGATGTGGAAAAGGATGTCCAAATGGAAAAGGATGTCCAAAAGCTCACTGAAGAAAATAATTCCTTAGAAATTAGAATGGAGCAAAGAGAAGCTAATGATTTTGTGAGAAATCAAGAAACAAAAGAATGAAAAAAATAGAAGACAATGTGAAATATCTGATTGGAAAAACAACTGACCTGGAAAATAGATGCAGGAGAGATAATTAAAAAATTATCAAACTACATGAAAGCCATGATCAAAAAAAGAGCATAGGGGGCAGCTAGATTGCACGGTGGATAGAGCACCAGCCCTTGAGTCAGAGTACCTGAGTTCAAATCGGGCCTCAGACATGATACTCACTAACTGTGTGACCCTGGGCAAGTCACTTAACCTCACTGTCTCAGGAAAAAAAAAAAAGAGCCTAGACATCACATTTCAATAAATTATCAAGGAAAAAAAAGAAAGAAAGAAATTATCAAGAAAAACTGTCCTCATACTCTAGAACCAGAGCGTAAAAAGGAAATTGAAAGAATCTACTGATCACCTCCTGAAAGAGATCCCAAAAGGAAAATACCTAGGAATATTATAGCCAAATTCCAGAGTTCCCAGGTCAAGGATAAAATATTGCAAGCAGCCAAAAAGGAACAATTCAAGTATTATGGAAACACCATCAGGATAACACAAGATTTAGCAGCTTCTACATTAAGCGATCAGAGGGCTTGGAATATGATATTCTGGAGGTCAAAGAAGCTAGAATTAAAACCAAAAATCACCTACCCAGCAAAACTGAGTATAATCCTTCAGGGGGAAAAAATGGGCATTCAATGAAAGAGAGGACTTTCAAGAATTCTTGATGAAAAGACCAGAGCTGAAGAGAAAATTTGACTTTCAAATACAAGACTCTAAGAGAAGCATGAAAAAGGCCAAGCATGAAACAAACAGGAAAGAGAAATCAAAAGGGACTTATTAAAGTTGAACTGTTTACATTCCTACATGAAACGATGATATTTATCACTCATGAGACCTTTCTCAGTATTAGGGTAATTAGAGGGAATATATAATAATATATTATATATTAATAATAATTATTATGGTGATGTAACAAATAATTATTATAATTAATAATATATGTAGACAGGGCACAGAGTGAGTTGAATATGAAGGGATGATATCTAAAAAATAAAATTAAGGTGTGAGAGAGAAATGTACTGCGAGAGGAAGAATGGGGTAAATTATCTCACAAAAAAGAAGCAAGAAAAAGCTTTTACAGTGGAAGGGAAGAGAGGGGATGTAAGAGGGAATGAGTAAACTTTACTCTCATCAGTTATGGCTTAAGGAGGGAATAATATACACATTCAATTGGGTAAGGAAATCTATCTTATTCTACAGGAAAATAGGGGGGAAAGGGATAAAGGAAGGGAACATGATGGGAGGGCAGACTGGGATAGAGGGTAATCAGAAGGAAAAACTTTTGAGGAGGGACAGGGTTAAAGCAGAGAACAGAATAAACAGGGGGTGGGATAGGATGGAGGGAAATATAGTTAGTCTGTCACAACATGACTATTAGGGAAGTGTTTTACATGATTATACATGTATAACCTGTATCGAATTGTCTGCCTTCTCTAATGAGGGTGGGTGGGGAGGGAGAAAGTGAGAGAATTTGGAACCCAAAATTTTAAAAACAAATGTTAAAAATTGTTTTTACATGCAACTGGGAAATAAGATATACAGCAATGGGGTATAGAAATCTATCTTGCCCTACAGGAAAATAAAAGGGGGAGGGGTGATAGAAGGGAGGACAGATTGGGGGAAGGGTTAATAGAATGCATGCAATCAGAGATGGAGAGAAAATCTGGAACTCAAAATCTTGGTGAAGTGAATGTTGAAAACTAAAAATTGATTAATTAATAAAAATGCTTTTAAATTAAAAAAAAAGTGTTTTTGAGCCAGGGGAAAATAGGTGTAAGAAGGTATAACTGTAGGAGGTTCTAAAATAGATTTAAGAAACACTGTTGCATAACAGGATATTATAATCCACCTTATTGTAAATTTTGATCAGTTGGTTAAATAACATGCTAAATAGCAGTTACATGACACAGTACATAGAGCACTGGACCTGGAGTCAGACAGACCTGAGTTCAAATCTGCCCTCAGATACTTGACACTTACTAGTTGTGTGACCCAGGGCAAGCACTTAACCTTGATTGACAAGGACAGGACAGGACAGGAAAGGAAAGAAGGAAAGGAAAGGACAGGACTGGAAAGGACAGGACAGGACAGGACAGGGCAGGGCAGGACAGGACAGGACAGGACAGGACAGGACAGGAAAGGAAAGGAAAGGAAAGGAAAGGAAAGGAAAGGAAAGGAAAG
>NW_020954570.1:8247819-8264570 GCF_900497805.2 Vombatus ursinus | reverse complement strand
AAGGAAAGGAAAGGAAAGGAAAGGAAAGGAAAGGAAAGGAAAGGAAAATTTAATAATATCAACTATACAGAATAGCCATACAATAATTAGATTGTAAATGGCCATGAAGCAGAAATGAGGATCAATCTGTTATAACTTTTTATGTAGAAATGGATCAAGTATCAGTTTCTACATAATTTTATCTGTTTATGATTTGTACAGGAGTCGTAAAAGTCTTAGTGCAGTTTTAAGATAATAAGGTTTAAGTGATACCAATCTATATTTCATGGGGAAAAATGGTGGATAAGATGGAAAAATATATCTCCTTCTATACAGGAGGTCCCCAAATTATTAGTGCAGTTTTAACCCATGATGTCTTTAAGCTGTGAAGGCTTAAAACTGCACTTTTAGGACACCTTGTATAGCAACAGGCATATCTTTACATCTTATCAACTATTTTCCCCCTACAAAATGTTTAAATGGAACTAATTTAAGAAAAAATAATTTTAAAAAAACGATCATTATAATACTGACTTGCCATGATTCAGTGAACAAAAAAGACTTAAAAATCCCATCTCTTTGAAAACTAATAGGAGTATTTTATGGAAATAGCCACGAAACACTGGAAATCAATAATCTTTTAAATTTTTTAAATTAAATCTTCAAAATGATCTCTGCCTACAGAAGTTACCCAAATTAGTGAACAACACAGGAAATAAGGAACATCTCCCTTGCTCACCACCTGAAGGCAAACTATTACCTTCAGCACTGGCTGTAGGTAACTAAGCACTATTTTGGTACACAGGCATAAAGCGCATATTATCTTTGTTTACAAAGTCAATCTATTTTACACAAACAACACTGAGAAGAATGTAGATAACTTCTACAATGTTACTTAAAAAATCTTTGAAGCTATGCATGATCTTTTTAGTTCATGGAATAAAAGAAAATAAGAATAATGTAAATTAACTTTCCATTTAGATATATATTCAGTTCTCCACAACAAAAACCCATGTAAAGAAAAAACTTTTGATAATCCTCCTGAAGAGTATAACTTTTATTTCTACCTATCTGATCCACAGTGAGGATTAAAATGAAAAGTATTTCTTTTATTTATCTTTCATTTGATTGGGTGTATATACAGGGCCACCTGAATGAAGAAAAAAGATTAATCATGTCTTTGAAAACAAAATTTTCACTTTTGAAAACTTTAGTTTATAGATCAGTAATGTCAGAAGACTTGAATTCAGTCCTCACTTTTTATTTACTAACTATGCAAGTTTGGAAGGTCATTTAACTTCTCTGGCCCTCAATTTATTCATCTGTTGATGGGGATTAATAATGTTTATGCTACTTATCACAAAAAATTGTTTACAGTTGTAAAGAACTATATAAATGCAAGTTATTTTATAATTTTTGCTTCAAAACAGTAAATATGACATACTTTCTAAAAATGGAACACACTCTATTATGAGAATCAATACAATGGAGGTCCACTGTGGGAATTTAGTCAAGCAGCCTCAATTATTCCATGATTTCAAAGTCTGGACCTATAAAGGCCGTATTATAGTAAATTTCCAGGATAGTAAAATTCCAGAATAATATATAACAGAAAGCACAAAATGAAAAAATTACTTTATTTGACCCATTATTCCCAAAAAGGTAAACCATAAAATGAATGAATTTCTGAATATAGTGACATCATGACATTTGGGAGCTTTTATTTGTAAGCTTCCAATCTAACTTATAACCCTTAAAACTAATAACTGAACAAAATCATATAATTTCACAATAAAGAGCATAAAATGATTGTTAGAGACTAGGATGTTACCAGTACTCATTCTGGGAAATAATTGCTATGTATACTTCTACACACAGATTTTCAGGAAGCCTGTTTCATTACACCAGCTTAGCACATTTGTTCCACTCAAAATTTCAGTCCTATCACATTTTTAAGGCCAAAAGATTATTCAAAATTTGATCAGCTTTCTCACTAAATTTATAAAATTCTTACTGACAAGCATATATAAGATGAACTGCTTTGTTGGAACACTTTTTATAAACTTTCAGTAACTGAACAATTGTTGAAATGCTACGTGCATTAATTCTGTATAGTCCAAGAGTTATTTCCAACTCAATATTTTCTATTTATGAAGGATTTATTTAAAATAAATTATCTTTACAACACAAAAGATGCTTATCTACGTCATTTTTACCTCATCTTCCTACAGCAAATTTTAATTGCTTTTATTTTTTATTCATGCCCACTCATAAGATCATACAGGACCTACCCACCAAATCCCTTCCAAAGAAATAAACTTCTATTTTCACTAGAAAAATATTAACTGAAGAAGAGTTTGTTCCACATTCACTAATACTTCCAGTTTTAGCTTTAGAACTTCTTTTGTACTGAAAATTATCATAGCCAATTGTTCCACAACAGAGCAGGGAGTAAACAAGAGAAAGTGGTAAAAATGCTGGTTAGGCAGTATATACTTATATCTATTCTCTTTCAAGTTTTCGGTAGCTATGAATAAGCATATGTACCCACACACGTATAAGCTAGCTGAAAAGATATATGGGTTAAGGCTATCATCTTAAAGTTCTACTCTTAGTCAAACTCCAAGAAAAAACTCTAAAATCACTGCCTTTACTTCTCCTCTCACTTACACCTCAACTCTTCACAATCTAACTTTTGACTTCATCTCTCAATTGAAATTGCTTTCTCCAAAGTGATCTGTGATCTCTTAATTGCCAGACCTGATAGATTTTTTTCAGTTCTAATCTTTCTTACCCTATTTTCTGCATTTGATACTATTGACCACCTTCTGGATACTGACCCTCATTTCTGGGCTTTTGTGACACAACGCTCTACCTGGGAGACTTCATATTCTACTTTGCTGGCTCAACATATAAAAATCACATACCCTAACTGTTAAGTGTCCTATTCTGTCCTAGGCCTTCTCTTTTCCCTCTATATTCTCACTTTGATAATCTCATCAACTTACATAGGGTTAATTATCATCTCTATGCAGATGATTCTCACTTCTAAATTGCTAGTCCTAGTATCGCCCTACTTCTTTAGTTCATATCACCAGTTGCCTATTGCATCTCAAATGGGATTTCCAGGACACATCTTAAACTCAATGTGTCTAACAACATAACTTACTATCTTTTTTCCCCCTCAATTATTCCTTATTCCAAACGTCCCTGTTTCTATCAAAGACACCACCGTCCTTCCAGTCTCTGAGTTTCCTAATATCATCATCATACTGGACTCTTTACTATCATCCCACACCTCTAGTCAGTCCCCAAATCTTGCTGGTTCTACTTTCACAACATCTCTCACATCCTATTCTTTCTCTCCACTCACATAGCTATCACCTAAATTCAAACCCTTATCAAATCTCACCTAGATTACTGCAACAGCCTCATAATTTGTTTCCCACCTTCAAATTTGTTACCATTCCAATCCATCCTAGACAATAATGCCAAAGTAATTTTCCTTAAATAGAGAACTGACCATTTTTCTCCCCTACTCAGTCAACTCCAATAGTTTGTTACTGACTTTAGGATAAAATGCAAAACACCTTGGCTTAGCGTTTAAAGCCCTTAAGAATCAGGTTTTAACCTGTCTTTCCAATGTCATTGGACATTACTTCCCTTACACACTTTATGATCCAATCAACATGATTTTTTCTCTGTTTCTTACTCAATATATTCCATGAGAGGACTGGAAATCTCACAGGAAAGTTATTTGAAAGCTAGTTAAACATCATGATATGTGTAGTTCAGTGTGCCCATAGAAACATTACATGGTTTAACTTGGTGACCAAGATTAAGTAAGCTGGCTAAAGGACTGATCTGGTAATCTATGAAAAAGTCTAGAAGGAGACAAGAAGACAGTGACCAGCCTTGGTTACATGATGTTATCAAGAGCTTCTAGGCTCTACCAGAAAGCCACTAAGAACAGATCAAATATCAGCGACCAGTCGGTCAACAAACATTTATTAAATATCTATTATGTGCCAGGTACTGTGCTAAGAGCTGGGGACACAAAAAGAAGCAAAAGACAGTCCCTACATTCAAGGTGCTCACAATCTAATGGGAGTTGCAACCAAAGTACAAATAAGGTACATACACACATAAAAAAGAAATAATTAATAGAGAAGGGACCAGAATTAAGAGAATTTGGAAAAGATTTCCTGTAAAAGATAGGATTTTAGTTGGGACTTAAAGGAAGCCAGGAAGCAGAGATGAGGAGGGAGAGCTTTATAGAGACAGGGGACATATGGAGCCTAGAGTTGAGAGGTAGAACGTATTGTTCATGGAACAAAGAGGCCAGTGTCACTGCATCAATGATTACACAGTGGAGAAAAAAGTACAAGAAGACTGGAAAGGTAGAGGGATCTAGGTTATGAAGGACTTTGAATACCAAATGATTTTTTAATTTGATTCTGGAGGTGATACGGAATGACTGGAGTTTAGTGAGCAGGAGAGTGATTGAACCTATGTTTTAGGTAAATCATTCTGGTGGTTGAATGGAGAATGGAGTACAGTAGGGGAAGAGAATGGAGACAGAGAGTCCCACCAGCAGGCTACTGCGATAGTCCAGATATGAGGTGATGAGAGGGTCTGCACTAGAGTAATGACAAAGTGGGTGTAATCGAGAGATATGTTGCAAAGGTGAAATTGATAGGCTTTGTCAACAAATTGGATGTGGGGGATAAGAGTGAGGAATCTATGATGACAACCTGAATCTGAGGGCCTGGGAGTACAGTGTTAACCTGGATAGTAATAGGGAAGTTAAGAGGAGAGAGAGAGACACCTTGAAAGGAAAAATAGAGAGTTCTGTTTTAGTGACTTTAAATGTGGGGAAAGATGGAGATGGTAATAAATATTTGGGAAAGTAGGATTCAGGAAGAAAGAATGAAAGAAGTCAAAGACTTGAAGATTACACAGAAGCTTCATGTCTTTATATCATAAATTCTTCCTTAGAAAAGAACTGGCAGGCCCTGAACATAATGGGCAAAAAAAAATACCACAAACAACAAAATAGACAGTACTACCAAAATTATTTGCTTTATTCAGAGTCATACTAAATGGGGTTACTTTACAAAGCTAGAAAAAAATTATACCAAAATTCAACTGGAGGCACAAAAGAACAATAATCTTAAGGGAAACAATGAAAAATACGGAAAAGTTAAGTGGCCTAGCAATGCCAGATCTCAAAAGATATCATGAAAAGCAGTAATCACTGAAACAATTTGGTACTCATAAAAAAAAAAAAAGAGATGATCAGTGGAACAGATTAGGTTCCTAACATAAAAGACTCAAATGAACCTACTCAACAAATCCAAAGATTCCAATTACTGGGTAAAGACTCACTATTTGACAAAAACTTCTGGGGAAACTAGAAAGCAGCCTGGAAGAAATTAGATTTAGATGAACAATTCACATCAAGATAAATTCCAAATGGATATAAGATTTAGATATAAAAGGCCATACCATAAGCACCTTAAAGGAAGAGGGCGAAATTACCAGATCCATGGATAGGGGAAGACTTCAGGATCAAATAAGGGATAGAGAGGACCACAGGACCACAGAACAGACAATTCTGATTATGCAAAATGTTTAAGTTTTCAGAAATGAAATTCATTCAACTAGAACTAGGATAGAATCAGTTAACTGGGGATGAAGAGATTTTGCAGCAAGTTTTTTCTGATAAAGGTCTCATTTTCTGATACATAAAGTACTGAGTTAAATTTATAGGAACAACAGCCATTCTTGAATTAATAGTCAAAAAATAAAAATAAAATAAAAATAATAAGAATAAGAATAAAAAAAGCTATCAGAAGCCACATAAAAATGCTCCAAATTACTAGTAATTACAGAAATACAAATTAAAGCAAATCTGAAATTCTACTTCATACCAATTAGATTAGCAAAGTTGACCAAAAAAAAAAGAAAATGACAAATGTTGGAGGGGCTTTAGAAGTTTTAATAGCCTGTACCGATGGAATGAGTAATCATATGAAACAAAATCATATTTTGAAATATTCAAATAAATTTAAATAATATCAAACTCCAGAATGTTAAAGAACAGTGATTTCATCATAATGGACCGTCTACCTCTGCTAATGCAGATGAAAACTTCTTACAATTTTGTAAAATTATCTTTATGGGTTGTTGACTGGAAAAAAAATTATCTGATGAGACACAACAAACTTGGGCAGACAGTATTAGACTCAATGTCTTTTTAGCTTGGCAAAAATTTCTAGAGTTTGTGTTCTGCTGACATAATCTTTAAGAATACAGGCTCACTTTCATGCCAAAATGTCAAATCAGAGTAAGATTTTAGTGAGGTCCTAAAGTATATAATAAACTCCCCAAACATTTTATTTTATTGGATGGAATGGAAAGAAAACAGAAAATATAGACTTCATCAAATCCCTCTATTTAAAATAGTATGCAGTTAAGATGTACCACATTTTATGTAACAAGTATGCTCCCAAAGGAAAAATAAGAAAATTAGAAACATAAAATCAAATCTCTGAAGTGGGAAAGAAGCCCATTATTTAAAGAGTTCCTATGATGACTATTTCTGTAGTATTAGAATTTCTTTGTAAGGAAATAATGCCAGATAATCCTAGATCTATGTATCAAGGCCTAGTCTCCCTCCAGAAGTCCTGTATCATCAACTGCCTATTAAATATTATCAACTAGATGCCTCATGGGCATCTCACACTCAATATGTATAAAAGAGAACCCATTATCTTTCCATCAAAGTCACCTTCCTAATTTTCCTGTTTTGAATGAGGGTACTACCATCCACCCAGATAATCAAGTTCATGTTCTTGGAGTTACCTTTCTTTCTTCTCTTTCCTTCACATGCAGTCAGCAGCCAAGTCTTGTAGATTCTACCTCTGCAACGTGCCTCATATCTACTGCCTCATCTCCACTCTACTTCAGGTCCTTATCATCTCTCAATTGGACTACTGAAACAGTCTCGTAATTGGTATCTCAGCTTTCAGGCTCTTTAACCCATTCTAAAAAGTTATTGAACTGGTAATCTAAAACCAGAGGTCTGAATATGTCACTTCTCTTAAGAAGCTTTTCTTTTTTTTTCTTTTCTTTCCTTTTTTTTTTTTTGGGCTAGGCAATGGGGTTAAGTGACTTGCCCAGGGTCACACAGCTAGTAAGTATCAAGTGTCTGAGGCTGGATTTGAACTCAGGTCCTCCTGACTCCAGGGCTGGTGCTCTATTTACTGTGCCACCTAGCTGCCCCATTCCCTCTTTTCTTGAGGACAAAATATAAATTCCTTTCTTTGGAGTTAAAAAGACTTCACAATTTGGCTCCACACTACTTCTCCAAACTTACTGCATATAACTCTCCCTCATATACTCTGCACACCAGCCAAATTTACCTATTTGCTGTCCCTACACTTGAAATTCCATCTCCTATTTCTGAGTCTTTGCATAATAGGCTGTTTCTCTGACACCTGCCAGCAATGTACCCCCTCCTCACTTCTTCCTTGTAGAATCCCTACATTCCTTCAAAGCTCAGTTCAAGTGTTATCTCCTACAGGAAGTCTATTGTGTGATTTCTCCCAAATTGCTATGTGACTCTCCCAGAAATTCCTTTTTTTTTTAATTGATTTACATCAATCAACCAAACAATAAACAGTTTGTTCCTATTATACGTATATTGTTTTCAACCTATAGAGTATAAGCTCCTTGAAGGCAGGAACTGAATTTTTTATTGTCACTGTACCCCAGTGTCTATCACCATGCTGGAATATTAGGCAATTAATAAACATTTACTAAATCGATATCAACAAGTCTTGATGTTACAGTGGGAATGATAAATGTCAATGTATTTTCAGCGTCACATGTAGCATACAATTGATGAATTATGTATATATTAGGAAGAATACTCAGTTAATCTGTATTCTGGCAATAATTGACAGGTATGTTATTTCAGTGAATATTGAAAATGAAGGTTCTAACTACATTAATGAGAGTATCACACAAAATTTAAAATCTGTCCTAAAGTTGACATTTATATCTGAAAATTGTTTTTATTACATGAAAGGGAGACACATTAAGAATTCTTCTTTTTAAAAAAACAGATGAACATACCTTAACAACAGGATTCAGCAGGACTACACCTGATTTCTTAGTAATGACTTGCTTTGTTGTATAATGATAATCTATAAGTTGAGGAATATTTGTAAACCCAGTTCCTTCAAATCGATATAGATTCTGGGAAGGAAAAAAACAAAACTATATTTTAGAAAATGAAATGCAAAAAAAATTACAAGAGAATCATAGAATTTCATACTGAATAGGAACTTGAGAGATTAGCTATTACAACTGTCATGTATATAAAGAAACTGAAATCTACAAAGATTAAGTTGTTCCAGGTAACATAACTAGTAGTTGGCAAAGCTGATATACTATGAATCTCTTCATACCTAGTTCTTTAGATTTAACAGTGTAACAATGGTATTGCAAGTTAATTTTCTAAGGTAGAAATATTTAATACATTAGCCATTTATACCTTTCACTGAATGCATTACAGACCTTTAACAAGTCAATGCTTCCATTAAGGGTAGGGAATACTGATATAATGTCCATCTGTTACCAGTTCTTGATTCCAAACTATTATAGAAGCAATCAATCAACAAGTAAATGCCCCAAATCAGGGGGAAGCTGAGATAGTCCAGCCTCCATAAGTGTTTCTAGTATCAAAGAGGGAAGAGTCAGAAATCAAATGACAGGTGACTATTTTTTTTAAAAGCCGGAACACCAGATTTCAAGAGGAAGAAAACTGAATAAAAACCCAAGTCAACAGAGAGCATTCTAAAACTCCAAATCATCCTACAAGTTAACCAATATATTTTGTGGGACAAAACTGCAGAGTGACAGGGTGGATGTAAAGAAGGATAAGAAGGATAAGATTCATTCATGCTGTACATGAATGAATAGCAAAGGGATAGTGACTCCTATACTATCTCAGCAAGAAAAAGAAAGGTGGCAGGAGAACTGGAAAGGCAGAAGGAAGTGAAACTTTTAGAAGGAATAAAGGGAGGGCATCTCAACCCAAAGGAAAAAGAGAGTGAAACACTGAAGAATAGACTCAGAGGGGAAGAGATGTATGTCAATGATAAGAGATGTCTTTCATAATCTATGAGGAGACCATGCAATGGGAAACCATTTTCTCTGACTGCCAAGTCTAGACATCCTAGTCTGGGAGAAAGGGGTAAGGAGCAGCTATTATGAAAGGTGAAAGACAAGGAGCCAGTGATATATGACGGCTTAGCAAATAGGGAAGTCAACAGTTAGAACTAGAAACAAATGAGACACAGGGCAATGTCTACCATAGGGCACTGTTTTGATCCAATATTACCTGCCTCACAAATAAATAAACAAAATATCGAGGCACAAAAGAAAAAAGGGATAATGGGGCAAGATCTATAAAGGCAATAATATAGAAATTGGTTAGAAAAGGAAAATCAAAACCAGTATTTCAAAAGTTTTAACCACACATGTAATACAGAGAGTAAAGAAAAAAGCTTTTATTAAGCTTTTATATTAAATGAGTTTTCCATTAATTTTAGCAGCTTCTTAGCTTATTATTCATAATTTGTCTTGAGTACAGTTACATCCATGTCAGGTAAGTATAAAATTGGAGCTGTGATCTTTTCAAAAAGATTTCTAGCTTTGCCTTTGCAAACTTATTATGAATCACAAAATAAAATTCCAGAATAGACTAAGTGAAGTGAATAAACAAGCTACAGAAAAAGAAAACTAGCAAATATAAGAAGTCTGAGGAGAAGGGAGGACAGTACTTTGAAAATAAGCACATAATTGAGAGGGAGGAAAGATGGCAAAAAAGAAGGGGAGCAAATAATTAACTAAATAAATTAAATATATAATTTGAGTAAAACCCCAAATTCAGGGAAAAAAATTGAAAAGTAGGTGAGAGAAAGGAGTCTGTATAAATGTGATTAAAATCATAGTACTTTAAGCAAAACTAATCACAGCAACAAAGTAAGTGATACAAATGCCTACAAAACTGAAAAGTCAGAAGAAATAAAAAATAATCCATAAAAATATAAAGGTAACAAAATTTAAAAGAATACCAAATAGAGATATTAAATAATACAATTTCATAAAAGTAAATTCAGCTAGCCATAAAGGAATTACTAAGAGAATAATGGAAAGGAAGAGCGAGAGAAACTAAAAGAACAATTCCAATAAAATTTATTAACCAAATTTTACTCAAAAATTGAGAAATTAATCTACCAAGCTCGGTTTATGAGACAAATACAGTCCTGATGCCTAAACTAGAAAAGGGCAAAATTGAAAAAAGAAAACTAGAGCAGTATCATTAAAGAATATAAATTTTAAAGTTATAAATAAAATCCCAATCCCCCAAAAAATTCTAGAAAAATTATCCAAAAAACTTTGCTATAATGATATGTTTATACCAAGGATTTAAGGCCAGATCAACTATAGGAAACAATTAACATAATTAACCATATTAAAAACTAAAATAAACCAAAACACACGATTACCTCAGTCATAGGCAGAAAAAGTCTTTGACAAAGGATTCTGGCTTATATTAAAAAACCACACAAAAATATGCAATGAAAAGCTTTTCTGAATATGATAAAAAAAAATCTATTTCAACTAAAATCTGGCATTATGTAAAACGGACAAATACTAGAAGTTTTGTTAATAAGCATATGAGTACAGCTTCTAGTATTTTCCAAGAAGTAAAAGTAAATGAAGGATGTCCCTCATCACCACTGTTATTTGTTATAGTTCTAGAACTGCAAACAATATCAATATGACAAGGAAAAAATGAAAAGCATAAAGACAGTCAAAGATGAGATGAAACTAACCCAATGTGGTTTCTTAGAAAATCCTAGAGAATCAGCAAAGAAACTGAGACAGTTAATAGTTTTAGTAAAAATAGAATGCTATAAAATAAAGCCACAAAAATAAACAGGATATCTATCTAGCAATAAGAAAACTCAGGACAGAATAAATAATACAAAGGTGTTTCCCATTCAAAAGAGAAGGGTAGACTAGTAAAGAGAGCAAAGTGAGAAGAAGCAGTAAAACCCCAGGTTCAAACTTCCCTGTTACTTTATAGAAACAGTTATCAAACTTCTTGATTTTAGAATCCCTTTATACTCTCAAAAATTGCTGAAGACTACTTTCTACTCTTAAAAATTATTGAGAACCCTAAAGAACTTTTTTCAAAATGTAGGTTACATTTTTACCATATTAAAAATGAAAACTGATTAAGTTTTTTAAACACTTGTTTAATTCATTTAAATATAATAGCAAACCCATTATATGTCAGCATGAATGACATTTTAATGAAAAATAATCACATTTTTCAAAACCAAAAAAACTTTAGTGAGAAGAGTGGCATTGTTTTACTTATTTTGGCAAGGTTCTTTAATGTCTAGTTTAATAAAAGACAGACAGATTCTCACATCTGCTTCTACATTCAATCTGTTATCAGTCTGGTTAAAGTATATGAAGAAAATCCAGACTCATATAGATTTGTAGTTGGAAAAGGAAGGGGTATTTTAATAGGCAAATAATATCATTATTATAATAAAAGTGGATTTGACCTTACAGACCCTGAAAGCGTCATGAGAATTCTCAGAGGTCCACAGAAGAAGCTTTGAGAAACATTGCCGTAAAGGGTACCATCATCCTCCCAGTCACCCAGGTTTACAACCTAATTGTCAACCTGACTCATCCCTCTCAACATCCAAGCAGTTGTCAACTCTTGTTATTTTGGCCTTCCTAATATCCTTTGTATACATCTCCATCTCTACTTTGACACTACTACCTCCCTGGTCAGGCCCTCATCACCTCATGCCTAGATTATTACAACAGCTTGCTGGTTGGTCTCATGGCCTTAATTCTCTGCCTATTCTAGTTCATCTTCTACTCAGATGTCAAATTGATCTTCCTGAAAAGTACAGATCTAACCACATCATATCCCTTTATTCAAGAAATTCCAGTGACTCCTCCAGCATCAAATATAAAATCCTCTTTTTGACTTTTAAAGGCACTCCTAACCTGGTCCCAATATTTCTTCTCCTAAATCCAAGAATTTTCATTGGATGCCCACTCCATGGAAACCTCTCAATCCTTGTCTCTAGCTCCTGGCTATTCTGGGTTCAAGTTTCAACTAAAGTCCCATCCTCTACAGGAAGCCTATCTTAGTCATCATTAAAAACCTTAGTGCTTTTACTCTGATAATATTCCCAATTTATCCTGATTATATCTTGTATGTATACAGTTATGTGCATGTTGTCTCCATTACTGTGACTTCTCTGAAAGCAGGGACTGTTTTTTACCTTTCTTTGTAACCCAAGTGCATAGCCAAGTGCCTAGCACATAGCAGCTGCATAATAAATACTCATTGATTGACTGAATCTTCATCAAACAACTCCAACAAAGATATAGGAAGAATATCAGCATGAGTAATGATTGGAAAATTAAAAGCAAAAACCAAAATGAGTCATTTTTCCAAGCCAGATTAGCATGAAGACACAGATAGAAGTATATGGGCACTGGGGAAATAGTCCAAACGGGAAGGATCGACTCAGAGTATTCCAGCACAGACACTCATTCTACAATCTAGGAGGGACAGGAAATGAAACTATAATGGGGGCAAAAATAAGAGCCAGCCCACCGATGTGTTGCTCTAGGTCACATATCTAAATTGGACCAAGGAAGAGCTCCATACTAGGAATTATAAACCAGCAACTCTATAACAAGGATTCCTGGGGATTGTTGGGTTTAGTTCAAACTAGAGACTGTGTATTGAGAAAGGAGCAGGAACAATAGTTTGCAAGAGGAATGTGGCTCCTACCCTAAAGCAAGGCTTAAGATTCAACCCCCAGTCCAGCCTGAGGCTTGCAGCTAAGTAACCAGGGCAGGTAGCTCAAGACAAGGGGGAGTCCGCAGTTCTGTTCCTCTAAATCTGCAGAGTCTTCCAGCTAGAGAAGAATAGTTTTCTTCTGGCACTACAAACCTGGGCAAGCTTTCAGTTATATTGCCTAGACCCAAATTAGAGTCGAAGCTTACAAAGCACAGAGCAGGAGGGTAAGGGTAAAACTGTCTTAAGATCAGACTATTCATGTGCAGTAAAAATTTGTGGGTCCACTGCTGGTGCTGATTCTGAAATCCTTTAATAGCATAGCACTTGATATTTGGTGAAAGTGACATCAGGACTACAGAAAATACAAATCAGGAACATGAGACCAGTTTTGTGCACATGATAAAGGCCTAATAGGGGCAGCCAGGTGGTGCAGCGGACAGAGCACTGGCCCTGAAGTTAGGAGGACCTGAGTTCAAATCCAGCCTCAGACCAAAAACTTGACACCTACTAGCTATGTGAACCTGGGCAAGTCCTTAACCCCAATTGCCTGAAAAAAAAAGGCTTAATAAATGCTATCACGATCTATGGTTAGAAATTCTCTTCAGAAATATAAAGAGCCTAGTTCTAACACAAAGTCCCAATACAGAAAGGATGACTAGAAGTACGTGGGAACAAAAAATGACTCCAATAATAAAGAGATATTATGGTGCAAGGAACATCTAAGACACAAAGCCAAAACAAAAGTATATCTCCAAAGGACCTACAAGTGATGTCTCAAAAGAAAACACAGCTTAGTGATGAAGTCAACTAGAATTCATAGAAGAAATGAAGGAAGAGTTAAAAGTAATATAAATAGGAGAGCATTCAGGGAAAGAAGTGAAAAAGAAACAGGAGGTTTTCAAACAATGCTACCAAAAATATGATACTGAAACATTTTTCCCTAATCCTAATAAGCCCTCAAAACTCCCTAAAGTAAGATTTATGCACAAAAGGTAAAGTAATTATAGGTGTCTCTACAAGCTAAAACAACAAGACCTCTAACTAGGTAACAACCCAATGAATTAACAACAGAGAAAGCTAATCCCTAAGGGCTCATTCACTATCCCCATCCCCTTGATGCCGACATTCTGGCAAGGGTATATCTGGACTTACAGAGTCTTGCTCTGGAATCCCCCCAGCAATTCCCTTGCTTCTGAAATAATCTGTGCCAACACTCAGCTTCTATATTCACCCCACAATTCATGATGACAAGCAAAGAACTCACCTCTGACCTACCTCCACGTTCCTTGCTCCCCTGGTATAGAAGAAGGGATTTGAAATTGAAGGGCAATTGAAAACTGGAAGCATTCTCTGCTTGGTATGGAAGCTCACTGCTCTGAAGAAGTGTTCAGATAATTAAAGAATACAGGAAGCTAAGTGAGGTACCAGCATGTATAGGAGGCTCTACCAGGCCCAAAGAAAAATGGAATGGCATCCAGCTAAGGCCAGTTCCACTCCTTACCCATCTCTCAAATTTACTTGTGGCGGGGACTAAGGTTAGTGAAAAGTGAATTCCCCAGCATGGGAAGAGGCCCAGACAGGAGATTCTTCCACAAAGGAGAAGGAATAAATACATAAATAATAAGGAACTATGAGAAAAAAGACTGAAATTATCAAAGATCACAGGAAGAAGAAAGCTCAATTTAAAACCTTGAGCACAAGCAGATAGATCAGCAAAGAAGTTATTAATAATATAAATGAAAACCACCTCCAAATCATCTATATGCATAAAAAAATCTACGAGTAAATATTACAAAACAAAATAAACTGAATTATACCTGACAAGGAAGAGGATCTTGGGGGCTTACAATACAGCCCTGAACTTCTGCAGGATGTTCTCAAATGATTCAAGAAAGGAATAAGAGGGGCGGAGCACTGAAAGCAGTGACTTGCTTGAGCTCTCCCCCAAACCCCTCCAAATACCTGTAAAAAAAATGGCTCTAAACAAATTCTAAAGTAGCAAAGCCCCCCAAAATCAGAGTGAAACAAATTTCCAGTCCAAGACAATCTGGATGGTTGATTGGAAAGGTAAATCGTGCCAGGCGGGGAGAGGAGCACAGTTCTGCGTGGGTGCACAGGCTGCAGCGAACCTGGAGCTTCAAAGGGCTGAATCATGGGCAGCTGTGACAGTTTCCAGACTTCTCAACCCATGAACGCCAAAGACAACTTAGAAGGTCAATGGGAAAAGTCTGTGACTGCAGTGAGAGAGAAGCTAGGTCTCAGCCACAAGTTTCAAGCGCAGCCCTGGGGTGGCGGCTGCCTCCTGAGATTCCAGCCCACAGACTGAGGGGGAATCGAGTGGCTGATCAGAGGGGGACTGCAGGAATCTCTTTGCCAGTGCTGAGGCCAGAATCTCTTGCTTTGCCCATGCTTGGATCTGGGTCACAGTTCTGAGGGGTGGTCCTGGGGTGAGGAGTGCTGGTGTGGCGGAGCTTGTTGTGGTGGTGAAGAGGAAACACCTCGCCCCTTATCATACCACCTTGGAAGAATTGAAAATTTACAGGTCCCTAGAAATACCTCTGAAAACAGCTGTACAAATCACCGAAGCTTGGGACAGTACATTCTCCACATTGGAAGCAGACTCTTACCTGAACAAAGAGTTTAAAACTCAAGTAATTGGCCAGGATCATGAGTAAGCAGCGCAAAAAGAGTCAGACTATATTATCTTACTTTGGTGACAAAAAAGATCAAAATATACAACCAGAAGAAGACAACAAAGTCAAAGCTCCTACATCCAAAGCCTCCAAGAAAAATATGAATCAGTCCCAGGCTTTGGAAGAGCTCAAAAGGGATTTTGAGAAGCAAGTAAGAGAAGTAGAGGAAAAACAGGGAAGAGAGATGAGAGTGATGCAAGAAACAATGAAAAACAAGTCAACAGCTTGCTAAAGGAGACCCAAAAAAATACTGAAGAAAATAACATCTTAAAAAATAGCCTAACCCAAATGGCAAAAGAGGTCCAAAAAGCCATTGAGGAGAAGAATGCCCTAAAAAGCAAAACTGGACAAATGGAAAAGGAAGTCCAAAAGATTGCTGAAGAAAATACTTCCTTAAAAACTAGAATACAGCAATTGGAAGCTAGTGACTTTATGAGAAATCAAGACACTGTAAAACAAATCCAAAAGAATGAAAAAATAGAAAACAATGTGAAATATCTCACTGGAAAAACAACTGACCCAGAAAATAGATCCAGGAGAGAGAATTTAAAAATTATTGGACTATCTGAAAGCCATGATCAAAAAAAGAGGCTAGACATCATCTTTCAAGAAATTATCAAGAAAAACTGCCCTGATATTTTAGAACCAGAGGGCAAAATAGAAATTGAAAGAATCCACAGATCTCCTCCTGAAAGAGATCCCCAAAAGAAAACTCCTAGGAATATTGTAGCCAAATTCCAGAGTTCCCAGGTCAAGGAGAAAATATTACAAGCAGTCAGAAAGAAACAATTCAAGTATTGTGGAAATACAATCAGGATAACACAAGTTTTAGCAGTTTCTACATTAAGGGACCACAGGGCATGGAATATAATATTCCAGAGGGCAAAGGAGATAGGATTACAACCAAGAATCACCTACCCAGCAAAACTGAGTATAATCCTTCAGGGGGAAAAATGGTCATTCAGTGAAATAGAGGACTTTCAAGCATTCTTGATGAAAAGACCAGAGCTGAATAGAAAATTTGACTTTCCAATACAAGACTCAAGTGGAACATGAAGAGGTAAACAGGAAAGAGAAATCATAAGAGACTTATTAAGGTTGAACTGTTTACATTCCTGCATGGAAAGATGATATTTGTAACTCATGAGACCTTTGTC
>NW_020954570.1:7959227-8247719 GCF_900497805.2 Vombatus ursinus | reverse complement strand
TGAGAGGGAATGAGTGAATCTTATTCTCATAGGATTTGACTTAAGGAGGGAATAACATACACACTCAACTGGGTATGGAAATCTGTCTTACCCTACAAGAAAATAGGAGGGGAAGGGGACGAGAGAATAGGGTGATGATAGAGAGGAGGGCAGATTGGGAAAGGGGGTAATCAGGAGCAAATGCTTCTGAGGAGGGACAGGGTCAAAAGAAAGAATAGAATAAATGGGGGGGCAGGATAGGATTAAGGGAAATAGAGTTAGTTTTTCACAGCATGTGTACTATGGAAGTGTTTTGCATAACTGCACATGTATAAGCTATACTGAGTTGCTTGCCTTTTCAATGAGGGTGGGTGAGGAGGGAGGAAGGGAGAAAATTTGGAACCCAAAGTTTTAAAAACACATGTTTAAAAAAAATGTTTTCACATGCAAATGGGAAATAAGAAATACAGGAAATGGGGTACAGAAATCTATCCTGCCTTACAGGAAAATAGAAGGGAAAGGGGATAAGAGAAGGGGTGAGAGATAGAAGGGAAGGCAGACTAGGAGAAGGCATATTCAGAATGCATGCCATCTTGGGGTGGGGGAGGGGCAAGATGGGGTGAAAATTTGGAACTCAAAATCTTGTGGAAGTAAATGTTGAAAACTAAAAATAAATAAAGTTATTTTAACAAATTGACATTAAAAATAAGTATTTTTTAAAAAAGAAAGGAATAAGAATCATGAAAGCAGAATTTATGGCTGACATAGCAAAAATGGCTGACAGAAGAGAAAAACTTTTTTTAGGCAATTGGGGTTAAGTGACTTGCCTGGGGTCACACAGCTAATAAGTGTCAAGTGTTTGGTCTGAGGCCGGATTTGAACTCAGGTCCTCCTGACTTCAGGGCCAGTGCTCTATCCACTGCGCCACCTAGCTGCCCCAAAGAAAAACTTTAATTTTCTATGGCAAATGTTATCAAAGAAATAAAAGACAAGACAATTGACTGGGAATTGTAAATACATAGGAGTGAAGGACAATCTGGAAGAAGAGAAGAAAAAAACAATAAAGAATACATGTTCTCTATACAAACCAACCATATTTATCTCAAAAACAGGATACACACAGACAACTTAAGAGTCATGTCTCCCAAAAGAATACAGCAGGTCAAATAACCTGAACACCATAATTCAAATAATACAATACAATATTCTAGAACTTCTGAACACAACAAAGTGCCAGTCCACAGAATCCTAAGATCACATCCAAAAAAAGAACAGTAACAACAATAACAACTCTATGTTACAAACTCCAAGATACATTGTGATTATAGGTAACAATTCCACTGAAAAACAACAAAATCTAAAAGTAACCAGGAGAAGGACTTTCAAATTTTAAAGAAAAGGAAATCTGAATAATACAGGGTATTCTGCACCTGAAACTGCAAAAGGGAATATAAGTGTCCTGAAGAGCAAAGAAGCTGAAGCGCACTACAAAATGACATACTTGCAAACCTGAGTTGTAATTATCAATGAAAAAATACAGATATTCAAAATCCAGAGGTACTTTTTATAAAATACTACAAAAAAGTGAGTAGATTATTTATTTTATAAACACAACAGACAAATGTTGTTACCAAGGAAAGCATAAGTTACATTAGAAATAAAAATGGGAGGGGAAAAAGAAAAGCTAGAAAAAGATACTTATGTGATTAAAAAAAATAAAAAACAATAAAAAACCAACAGTGTGACCAATAAGAGACTTCTTTATAAAAGAATATAAGGGTAAAGGCAGAACTTAAATAGAAGTGTTGGTGGAAGAAAAGATTTAAAACAACAGAAGTTTAATTTAACTTAGAAACTTTAATTCCGTGAGAAACAAAAAGAATCAAGTTTAAGGATCATGAATCAAAAACTAAAAGTCTAGAACAGACAAAAAGAATTAAGGAAGAGAATGAAGGAGAGAAAGCTTTTTTAGAAAAGGTTACAGAGAGGCAGATGGCAAAGTGGATAGAGTACGAGGCCTGAAGTCAGGAAGACCTGAGTCAAAATCTTGCCTCATACACTAACTAGCTGTAAGATCCTGGGCAAGGAGAGAGAGAGAGAGAGAGAGAGAGAGAGAGAGAGAGAGAGAGAGAGAGAGAGAGGGAAGGAGAAACGGAGACAAAAAGAGGGAGGAAGGGTGGGAAAAGGAAGGGAGGAAGGGAGGAGGAAGGAAGAAGGAAGAGAAAAAAGGCTACAGAAAAAAAATTAAACCACTAACAAAAAAAAAGGAACTTAAAAGGGGAAGATGAGAAACAAAACTATACTTAACTCCATAATGAGAGAAAAAAAAGAAAAGAATTAGATAAATAGAAAAAATGAAGAAAGGAAAAGGAACCCATGGGCTAAGTAACATGACAAAACTAAGGAAAGGTATGAAAAAAGAGTACTTGATGGTGAAGAGAGAAGAGGTTGTGGGAATAGAGTTGCCTTAAAGTAGATTATTCAAAAATAATTGAAGAGACAAAGTACTATCTTAACAAAGAAAAAGCAACTGTATATTTGTATCAAATTATTCAGATAAGGGTTTGGTATCCAAGATATAATAATGACAAATAACAGATTATACACAAACACACAAATGTATACATACATGCATAAAACAAAAACCATTCTCCAACAGATAAGTGGTCAAAGAAAATGAACAAATACTTCTCAAAAAAGGAATTGCAAATCATATGAAAGAATACTCCAAAACACTAAAATAAGCAAATTGCAAACCAAAATAACCGGAGGCAGTTAGGTGACTCAGTGGATAGAGTGCTAGGCCTGGAGCCAGAAAGACCTGAGTTCAAAAGCAGACTCAAACACTTAGTAGTTGTGTGACCCTGAGCGAGTCACTTAACCCTGTTTGACTCAGTTTCCTCATCTGTCGAATGAGCTAGAGAAGGAAATGGCAAACTGCTCCAGTATCTTTGCCAAGAAAACCTCAAATGGGGTCACAGAGTTGGACACTACTGAAAAAAGACTGAACCAATATTCCATTAATTCAGTTATCATATTTCATTCATTGGGCATATATTTTATCTCAAATTTTATTAAACAAATAATTTTCCTTATTGGTGTCCAAACCTGTTTTTATCATCGTCAGGAACTACCTTCACTGATGCAAATGAATCCCCTTACTCTTTGCATGACAGATAGATTTGTGTTCTTTAGCTATTTTAAATGGAATTTTTCCTTCTATCCTTTCCTTCTGGGTTTTGTTGGTAATGCACAGAAATTTCAATGATTTATGTGGATTTATTTTATAGCCTGCAAAGTTGCTGAACACATTGTTTCAAATACTATTTAGCTGACTATCTAAGGTTTTCTAAGTATATCACCAGCTCAGCAGCAAAAAACTATAATTTTGTCTCTCCTTTATTTATGCTCATTCCAGCAATGTCTTTTTCTAATCTTATTGCTATAGGTAATAATAATTGCTATAGGTAATAGATATTCTTATTTTCCCTGATCTTATCAGAACGTCTTCTGGTTTCTCCTCATTACATATGATGATTCATCCTATAAAACTTTTATTATTAAGGAAAGCTCCATTTATTCCTATGATTACTAGATTACTGCTGCTGTTGTTTTTATCAGAAATAGGTATTGTATTTTGTCAGATTTTTTTCTGCCTCTATTGATATAATCATATAATTTTTGTTATTCTTGTAATTAATATAGCAAACTAGGTCTATGTTCCTAATAATTAACTCTATATTCCTGTTATAAATCCCACTTGGTCATTATATAATATCTTCATGATATGTTGTTCTGATCCCTTTGGCTAATTTTTATTTTAAAATTTCCTATCTATATTAGAGAGTATTTTCTCTTTCTTTCTTTTGAATTTCCCTGGTTTAGGTATTAAGATCATATTTGTATAATATTAAGATTAATTGTTCTTTGAATTTTTGAAAAAATTTACTCAAAAATCCATCTCTTTCTGGAGTTTTTTTTTTCCTTTCAGAGATCAATTATGATTTGGTCAATTTCTTTTTTTGAGACTGGATTCTTTGAATTGTCTATATGTTATTCTGTTAATCTGGACATTTTGTATTTTTGTAAATCATCCATTTCATATAAGTGTTCAGTTTTATTGGCATATACTTTGTCAAAATAGTTTCTAATATTATCCTTTATTTGTTATTTTTTCATGAATTCCCTTTTTCATTTTTTATACAGGTAATTTGGTTATCTTCTTTCCTTTTTTGAATTAAATTACCTAATGGCTTATATATTTTTTTGTTTTATTTAAGCTGCTATATTCATTTATTAATTCCATTTTTTTACTAGAAATTTCATTAGTCTCTGATTTTACAGCTTTTCTATTTTGGTGTTTCAAGTTTTTAAAATTTAATGGTTTTCAATTTGTTTTAGTTGCATGCCTGCTTTACCTATTTAGTCTTTTTCTCTTTTACTATTGAAAGTGTTTCAAATTATAAATTTTCCCTTATGTACTGCTTTGGCTGCATTCCTCAAATTTTGGCTTGTGGTCTCACTATTATTATTATTATTATAATCTTTAATGGAAGTATTTATCATTTCTATGAACTGTTCTTATTCTTTGGGGTAATTAGTCTCCAGTTAACTTTTAATTGTTTCTCCAATGGCCTGCTATTGAATAGAGTCAATAAAGGATGTGTTTCATAGTTTTATTTTTTTGTATTTCTTTGAGGTTTTTATGACCCAAATACATGGTCAATTTTTGTAAAAATGCCATGGACTAAATTAACTGCTATTTATTCCTATTCAGTAATTGGCAGAGCTCTATCATATTTAATTTTTCTAAAATTCTATTCACCTACTTAAATTCTTACTTGTTCATTTTTTGCTTAGACTACGTAGATCTGAAAAAATTGCACCGAGTCTTTTCTCTCCATTACAATTTAATTATTTTTGCTTGTCAGTCATTTATCTTTTACATGAAATATTTAAATACTATACCATTCATAGCCTGTATCTTACATATTGAAATGAATTTATTGTCCATGGTATCTTTGTAGTTTCCCTGTTCCTCTCCATTAATCAAATCTATTTTAGCTTTTGCCTTGTCTGTAACACTTACTTAAAAGTTCTTTAAAGAACTTTAGCGTTCTGCTGAAGTGTAACAAATTTTGTGCCAGTGTTTGTATGCCTCAAGTGTGTTTCTTATAAACAATATATTGTTAGAGTCTGATTTCTAATCTAATCTGCAGTCCTCTTTAATCTTATTGTTTATTAGGCAGAACTGCAGATACATACACTACATTCTCATATACTTACATATATGGGAAAGAGAGAGGGAAGGGGGAAAAGAGAGAGAGAAAGCGAGAGAGAAGAAAAAGGAGACTTAGACGTTGTATTCATGACAGCCATTTTCAAATACTTGAAGGGCTATCACCTAGCAAAAAGATTAGACTTATTTTGCTTGACTGTAGAGCAATGAAATAGAACTAAAGGAAAGAAGTTTGAAAAGAAACTCATTTCAGTTTGATGTGCAAGGAAGTTCCTTATTAGGAGAGACATTAAGAAACAAATTTCTAGAGAAACTAGAGTTAAATGACTTAGGCATCTTGTAAATGGGACTACCAAAAAACATACATACTTCTCAGTATCACATGAAACTTAAAAATTGACCATGTACTAGGGCACAAAGAATTGCAAACAAATATAAAAAGGCAGAAATAGTTAATACATCCTTTAAAGACTATAATACAATAAAATAGAAATTATTTCAGGGACCACAAACAAAAGATACAGACTCAAATGGAGACTGAACAATGAAATTTTAAATAATAAGTAGGTCAAAGAACAAATCATAGAAACAATTAATAACCATGTAAAAGAAAATTATAATGATGAAACAACATACCAAAATTTCTGTGATGTAGCTAAAGCAGTCCTCAGGAGAAAAATCATAACCTTACAAACATACATTAACAAAATAGAAAAAGAGAGGATTAATACACTGAATGTGCATTTTTAAAAAATTAGAAAGAAAAAAATAAACCTAATATAAGCACAAAAGGAGATATTAAAATTTTAGAGAAGAAATAGATGAATTAAAAAAACATGTAAATGATAAAACTAAAAATTAGTTCTTTTAAAAGCCTAATAAAATTGATAAGTCTTTAGGCTAATCTGGTTAAAAAGAAGAGGGCAGAAAATCAAATCTAAAAAATTGCAAATTAGCAAGGTGAAATAGCAACAAAATCAGAAGAAATAAAGAGAATAATGAGAACATACTATGAACAATTATATGCTAACAAAACCAAGAACATAAAAAATAGAGGAATATCTTATAAAAATATAAAATATCCAAACTCTCAGAAGACTAGAGAGAGATATCTTAAATAATCCTTTCTCAGAAAAGGAAATAGATCTAGCTGTAAAGGAACTACCAAAGGGAAACAAATTCTCATCCTTACAGATTCACAGAATTCTATTAAGTTTCGAAAGAACAGTTAGTACCCATATTTCACAAATTATTTTCAAGAATTTAGAAAAAAAGCACCCTACTAGAAACAAATATAGGCCTAATACCTAAATTAGGGAAAGATAAAACACAGAAAGAAAACTGTAAGTCAATATCATTAACAAATAATCACTAAAAAAATTTTTAAACAAAATCCTGTCTAACAAACTATAATGATTTATTGAAGAAATCATTCCTTATGACCAAGTAGGATTTAAACCAGTAATGCAACGATGGTTAAACATTAGGAAAACAATCAACATAATTAATTGTATTAACAACCAAAACCACAGGATCTATTCAGTAAATACAGAAAAAGCCTTTGACAAAGTAAAATACTCTTTTATACTAAAACCCCCTACAAAGTATGCACAAAGACTTTTAAAAACATCATAAAAAGCATCTAAAAACAAAGCATCATATGTACTGAGAATGTACCATAATTTATTTCAGTAAATACAGGAGTTAAGTAAGGATGCACATTCTTCCCTCTATTATTTGATATAGTTCTGGAAATGCTAGCAACAGCAAAAAGACAAGAGAAAGAAATGAAAGGCATAAAAATAGGCAAAGAGGAAATAAAAGTACCCCTTTTTGCTAATGATATGATGATTTACTTGGAAAACCCGAAGGAATCAGCAAAGATACTGAGACAATGAAAGGTTTCAGCAAAGTTGCAGGCTATAAAATAAATGCTCAAAAATCTACAGTATTTCTATATGATAACAAAACACAAGAAGCAATAATAGAAAGGCAAATCCCATTCTAAATAACTACAAAACACAAAATATCTGAGGATTAACCTACCAAAGCACCTAAACAACTTGCATATTACAAAGTGCTCCTTAAAGAAATAAAAAAAAAACAAACAAACCTTAAATAGCTGGAATAATATTTAGTGATAATGGCTAGAACATGCCAATATAAGAAAATGAAAAATACTATCAAAGTTAATTTACACTTTTAATGCTGTACCAAATTACGAAGGCATAAAATGATAAAATCCATTTGGAAAAACAAAAGATATAGACTATTGAGGGAAATGATGACAAGAAGTAGGGACGAAAGGTAGCACTTGAAGACCTAAAACCATATTATAAAGCAACAGTCCTTAAAACCACCTGTTATTAGTTAAAAAATATGTCAAATAAGGGAAAATCAGAAACTGTAGAACTCAGTAACCCATGTTTGATAAAGTGGAAAACATAAATATCTAGGCAAAAAACTCCTTAATTGACAAAATCTGCTAGGAAAACTGGAAAGCAGCCTGGCAGAAATCAGGCTTAGACCAACACCTTATACCATATTCCAAAATACATTTTAAATGGATATAGAATCTTAATACTAAAGATCATATTAGAAAAAAAATGGAAGAGAAAGAGATCATGTATCTTTCATAGCTATAAATAGGACATGTATTTTTAAGTAAATAAGAGCTAGGGGACAATTACAAAAGATAAAATAGAAAACTTTGGTTACTTGAAACTTAAAAGCTTCCACAGATGACATTAATGCACTTAGAATGAGAAAGCAAGTGGGCAAATGAGGGAAAAAAATCTTTATATCAAGTTTGTCTGATAAGGGATTGGCATTCAAGATATATAAGTAATTAATTACATATAAAGATTAATAGCCATTCCCCAATAGATAATGGTCAAACAATATAAACAAATGGTTCTCAAAAGAAGAATTGCACGTTATTCACAACCACATAAAAGAATGTTCCAAATCAATAAGAAGAGAAATGCAAATGAAACACTGAAGTTTCACCTCACAACCTTCAAATTGACAATAGTCAATGTTAAAGGGATTGTGGAAGAATAGGCACATTAACAAATTGTTGGTGGAGCTGTGAAATGGCATAACCACTCTGGAAAGTAATTTATAATTATGCAAATAAAGTGATCAAAACATTCATACCCTTTCAACAAGATACCCCAAGGAAGTCATCGACAGAAGATGGCTACTCCAAAATATTTAAAGCAGCATTTTTTTATAAAATGCATTTTTATATCAAATATAAGCAGCATTTTTTATATAAAATAGATTCTCAACAATTGGGGGATGTCTAAACAAATTGTGGTACATGAATGTAATATTACTGTGACATAAGAAATGATATGTGTGATGAATAGAGATAGGAATGGAAAGATCTATATAAACTGATGCAATATGAAATAAGCAAAACTAAGAAAACAACACAGTAAAAAAAAATGTATAAGGAAAGAACAATGACATTTAAAAAATAAAAAATAAATTAATAAAATTATAAAGATCAAGTGGGGCTAGCATGAAGACATATAAAACGACACCCCCAATCCATCCTTTTGTAGAGGTCAGAAGGCCACAGATTGTACATATTGCACATGTGTTTCACCTTTTCAAAGTATTGATTCATTGTGTTGATTTTTTTTTTCCTGAAAAAGTACTCTTTCCCATATGGTTGGCCCTCTGTGAGAGTGAGGAGAAGGATACAGGATACTTGAGATAACTATGATGTATAAGAAACAGAGGATAAATAAAAATTTATCTAATGAAGAATTTGTGCCTATTCTGTTTAAGGTAAATGTCTTAAAGTTCACTAGATAAAAACTGCTGCACACTGTCAAAAATAACCATGAAATTTATTCAGAAAGTTTTCAATAAAATATTTCATCCCAGACTTTAACTGGCAGCACCCATATTTGTTTCAAATGAGATCATCAGTGATACCACAAATTTTTCAAGTATAAATAATGAGATTACAAATTAATAATATTACATTCAATTTCCCTATTCTATATCTTGAACACACAAATGCTAATATATAATTTTATAATGCATTCTAATTATTGTTTTGTAACAATTAGAAGAGCAATCCATATTTACGTGAATGTCTTCAGGCCAAATGAAAATTCCTGTAAACTTTTTTTTAGATGTTGAATATTAATTTTTTCCTTAAATAAAACCATTAAATGATGGTAAATTATAAACAACCAACAACATTTAGTACTAGTCTATTTATATTGCTGCCTCTTTCATAGTCAAAATCGTGAGCTAAGGAGCTAAAAAAGAAATCAATCAATCAATAAACATTTATTAAGCACCCAGTATTTGCCAGGTACTGTGCTAAGCACTGGTGATACAAAAAGGGGCAAAAGACAGCCCCTGCCTTCAAGGAGCTTGCAATCTAATGAGGGAAACAATATGCAAACAAATACATACAAAACAAGCTATACAGAGTGTAAATAGGAAATAAATAACAGAGGAAAGGCACTAGAATTAAGAAGCCTTCCCATAAAAGATGAAATTTTCATTGGGACTTAAAGGAAGCCCAGGGAGGTCAAGCAGAGGAGGGACAGTGTTCGAGGCATGGGAGACAAAAAAGAGAAAATGCTCAAGAGCCTCCGAGAGATGGAGCAGAAAAGCCAGGAGGCTGCATACATTTCGGAAGTAAGCTTTAAGAAGATAGGAAAAGGTAGGGGGAGCTATGTTATGTAGGACTTTGAATGCCAAACAGATGATAATGTATTTGATCCTGGAGGTGACAGAGAGCCACTGGAATTTACTGAGTAGAAATGACATGATTGGACTTGTGCTTTAAGAAAATCACTTTGGTGGCTGAATGGAGGATAGATTGGAAAGGGAAAAGAGTTGAGGCAGGCAAATTCACCAGCAAGCTATTGCAACAGTCCAGCAATGTGGTGATGAGGGCCTGCACCAGTGGTAGCAATGTCAGAGGACAGCAGGTGGTGTATTTGAGAGCTGTTGCAAAGGTGAATACTTCTTTACAGGGTGTTTCAAAAAGTCTTAACATAACTTTAATCTACTAACACTTAAGCTCTTTAAGTTTAAAACTGCACTAAGACTTTTAGAACACTGTATTATAGAACACTGAACTTTACAAAATGAAAATAAAAGGAACTCTTTGGCTCCAAATGATCTCAGTCTTGACACTCTTGTCTTTTCTTTCTCTATATGCTTTTCCTTGACAATCTCATCCTCCTCTGTTATTTCCACTGTTATTTCTACGCAGATAATTTCCAAATCTTTTACCTTCTGTCCCTATCTCTGCATTGATTTCCACCTGCCTAAAAAAATCTCCTTCTATATGCCCTGCAAAACTTCTAAGTCAACTAAAGGCAACTCAGGGGAACAGTGTATAAAGCAGTGGGCCTGGAGTCAGAACAACCTGAATTCAAGTTCAGTCTCAGATACTTACTAGGTGTGTGACCTTGGCAAGTAACTTAACCTCTGTTTGCCTCTGTTTCCTCCACTATAAAATGGGGATAATAGCACCTGTTTGTGAGAGTTATTGTGAGGATCAAATGAGATAATCACTGTAAAGTGCTGAGCACAGTGCCTGGTACATAGTAGGCATTTGATAAATGCCTATGCCCTTTCCTTCTCTTCCCTTCAAAATTTTCCTAAAATTGAACTTACCATCTTCTTTCCAAAGATTGTCCTTCTTCCCAAATTCTTTATTTCTGAAAATCCCCGTCTTTCTCCCTAGCTATAAACCTCAGTGTCATCCTTGATTCCCTCTCCATGCTGTATCCTGTCAGGTCTTCATCAAATCTGTTGCTATCTACCCTCTTCTTACTATTCAGGCCATCAAATTACTATTACCTCTTACCTAAAATATTATAATAGTTTCATGAGCTAATTTCTTATTACCTCTTACCTAAAATATTATAATGGTTTCATGAACTAATCTCCCCACTTCTCATCTTATCTCTCCCCTCTCAATTCAACCATAATGCTACTGCCACAGTAATCTTTCTGATGTATGTCATTTTTCTGTTAAAAAAAAATCTTCAATATCTTTCCCTTAACTATTGAAAAGAACAGAAAATTCCTTACTCAAATATTTAAGGCCATCCACAATCTAGCTCCAATCTACTTTTCTAGTTCTGTTTCAAATTATTCACTGTGACAATTCTGGCCACACTGAACTAAATCTCATACTGCCTCCTCCTCCCTGTGTTAATTCACAAGCCATTCCTCATGGAATAAATCAAACGTACATGATCTACATGAAGGAGGAACTCCTTAAACATCTCTGATTACTGAAAGCATTATAGTCATTTGTGTAGAGGCATTATGGCAGTAAGAGCTGTGACTTTTGAATTCAAATCCTGCTTTTGCTATTTACTCTAACCAAGGTGAATTAACTTAACCATTCAGAGCCTCTGTTTTCCTCATAGAAAAGTGCTTAACAAATACTGGTCTTAGCTCCATGAAGGCAAGTATTGTGTTGCTTTTCACCCCTGTCTTACCAGGCTGTATCATACTACTTCACATATAGAGTTCATTTGAAAAGTGTTTAATAGAATTTAACTAATTGAATAGCCTAACTTTCTAAGAAAAATGTTTGTTTAATAGAATTTAACTATTTGATTAGACCAATTATAGATGCTAATAATATCAATAATCAGGTGGCTGAAAACCTGTGAATTTCATTGAAATGTAAGAATACATTATCAGTAGATGTCTCAAAGAAAATTTCAATGACAAAAAGCAAAAGGTTCAAGATAAAATCATAAACTTCCTAGATGCTTCATTTTCAACAAGTTTACTGAATATTAGCCCTCTTAATATCAAAACAAGGTTATTAGAAAGAGGTTTGCTACAGTGGAAAGAGAGGCTAATTTGTAGGTGAAGGACCTGGGTTTAAAGTCAGACATGGCTATTTAACATCAGTGTAACCTGAAGCAAGTCAGTATTCTCAGTGATAAAATAAGAAGGTTGAAAGAGAAGACCTCTAAAATTCCTTTCAGACGCTATTAGTTCAATTATTATTTGCAGGTCTGTATTTCCCCATCATACTAGTTCGAATGATCACATCTATGTTTGAACTTACATCAGGCATCCTTAGTAGATAACTAATTGAACAGTACTTCAAGGTTTGCAAGGTGATTTATATATGATCTCATTTGATCCTCATAAAGGTTAATGTTATTATAATATGTTATATTGTTATCACATAGTATGAGGTTGTGATGTTATTATTCTCATTTTACAGATGAGAAACCTGAGGCTGAAAGAAGTTAGGAAACTTGACCAGGATCATATACCTAATAAGAATCTGAGACAGAATTTGAAATCAGGCTTTCCTGACTTCGTATCCAATGTTCTATCATTAAACTACTTAGATGTCTCCTAATAATCATAGAACAATTGTCATTATTGTTGTTTTTATTTACTCTCGGACAAGTTTCAGTAAAGATTTTTAAAAGAAGTAATTTAGTAAATAAGAGCAAATAAAAAACAAGCCTTCAGTTTGCTTCATAGGTTGCAGTTCGGTCCGCTAAAAATCTCATGCCATTTGATTAATAATAAAAACCATAAAAAAGCTTCAAAAAACATTGCCAATGATATTGCTATGGCCATGAGGAAGGACATCACTGTTTCTAAGTAAAATGCAAGCCTTCTTGTTCTTGTCGAAGTGAGAAAAGATACAGATATACCCTTATTTCATCTGAAATACATGGCAGATTTATGGTTACAAACAGAATATAAATATCCAAGTTCAGATATGAATAGAACACAAAACTTAATAACTATCATTAAACAAAACTGGCCATATAGAATGATCTGAAAGGCAACTTTCTATGTAAATATATATCTCTGATCAACCTGTGATTAATTAGCTCCCAGTGGCTTTCATCAAAGAGTTATACAGGGTAAAGGTCATGGTTTGATTACCATGTAGATCAGGTAGTTTTATTCTATTCCACAGACAAAGACTATATCACCAACACAAGGACTACTCATTTTCCATTCAAACAAATTCATTTAATTCAGCACAAAACATGTTTATTAAATGCTTACTAGGTGCAGAGCACTATAATGGACTTTAGGAAGAATACAAAGACAAGTGATATAAGAAACACAAACAAACAAGACTAAAGAATATGGTAAAGGTAAAAAGCCCTACATGGTATAATGATGGTGAAATAGAAAGAAAACTGGACAGACCAGAAGATGGCAGAATCAAAGGATATAGACAAACTCAACTATCTTTACTAAAACCTCCAAAATATTAAGAAATGTACCACATGAAGCTAACTAAATTAAAGGAGGTAAATTAAAGGAAATTCAATGAAAAGAAACACAGGAAAGGAAAAGGAAAAGACAAGAAGAGGAAAGCCATCAAGGGGCCACAGTATTTCCCCTCCATCCCAAGGCATAAAGCTAAGAGATCTTGAGATCAAGGATGCTATCACTTCCTGGCTGGTGGTCCCAACCTATACCCAAAGTTGAATGACAGATGACAGTACAGTAGCTGAAGAAGTTATTGAATCAAGTTAAATTTAGAAATAATAACAGGTGACAGGGCCTTCAGCAGCCATCAGTAGCAGAGTCACACCCTAAGTAGAAGTATAATCAAAGACCTTCAACTCCCAATAATGGAAGCTGAGAAATTAAAATTTCATGGGGATAGAAAATAACAGAGAATTTGAGGAAAAGACATTGCATAATAAAACTCCTAACACAATTGAGAAATGTTTGTGGATATAGCATGGATATAAAATGTTAGTGAAATTGTAGAAAGTCATTTTTAATTGCTACGAAAAAGAATTAAAATTGCCTTAAAATGATTATTCTACACGGGTGCCTGATATTTATAAAAACTCATTTGTGACTCCAATATTGCTACCTGATGTTAATATAGGAATTTAACAGAAACTATCCATTACTATATTATTTCTTTATATTAAAATAAACAAACTACAACACCAACATACATCAGCAAACTGTATAATAAAGTGTCTTCGTTGTCCATCTGAAAACACAGACAGGACATATTCACCAGGTTTCCCGTGACTCTCCCGAACCAAGAAGTCTCCTTGTTGCTTTAAGAGTTCCTGTGCTTCTATTCTGGGAATTGCACCATGGTACCAGTCCTGTTCTACCAATGGCTTGTCACTTGCTGATATTACATCACAGAACTTGAATAAACATTAAAGAGAGAAATAAATTAGAAGTAATAATGTTGAAGCTTTTTTTATTACAATAAGTATCAACACTTTATTTGTATTTTTATTGATAGCCTAAAACTTCCCCGATTAATATATTAAAATTTTCAGAACAAAAGTAACTGCTTTATATATTACTTTTATCTAAACAAAATACTTAGAGTTGTAAAGAATCTCAGAGGTCATCTATTCCAACCCCCTCATTTTATAGATGAGGAAACTGAGACCAAAAAAAGGTTAAGTGACTGGCACAAAGTCCTGTAGAAAGCAGTAGAGCTGAGATACAAATCTAGGTACTCTGTAAATCCTACACTCTTTCTACTATACAATGTTGCCTCCATTTTTTCAATAGACATCTTCAAAAATGGTCAATTTATGTTTTTACTAAGATAATTGTAAGAAATCCTATACTTATAAAATTCTGCTCATTAAAAGTCAAAAAGTATATGGAAGAATAATATCATTAGAACTGGTTTTGTTCAGTTGATACTACAAATTACAAAATTAGATTCCTAACTTGTAAATAGAAAAAGGAATAGCAAAGATATTCATCATAATACACACTTCATGTTTACTTGTAAATAAAGTTGTATTAATTATTTTACATAGTCAATTCAATTTATTATATTGTCTATTATCTATATATTCCAAGGTCAAGTTTTCGTGCCAACTGCAAATCCCAGGCTTTATCTATTACTGCTTTTAGAGTTATCATTCCTGTGTCTTGTCATGGATTCACCACTACTTCCATCTCTATCAAGATTTCCTCTATTGCCAACTCTGCAATTTGTTTGTTTCCATTCTTATGAAACTACTGAATAAAACCAGAAAAAAAAATCTTGTACATGAAAAACCTCAGTGGTTTATATTATGCAAAGCTTCAGAAATTGTGATCAATGCCTGGAAGACAGGACCCTAACTAAAAAAAGTTAAATGTCTCCGATCTTATAAAGATACTAAGATATTAAGATAGCCAAGGGTTGATACCACTTTCTTGATGTATCTCTAATTTCTGGTAAATGGAATCTTACATTTTCTCACACACTGTGAAAGGATTTAAAACTTTCATATAGTTAATTGAAGGAATATGTCACAGTAAACAGAGACCTAGCCTTGAAGTCAGGAAGTCCAGGATTAATCCACCTTTAACACATACTGGTTGTGTAATTCCAGGAAAGTCACTTAACAACTCTCGTTGTTCCAGGCGTAATACTAAGTTGCGAGAAAGTGCCTACCTAGATCAGTAGAGGTAATTTCCTCATTTAAGCGTTCCCTATATCACTGAAATCATGGATTGGTATCTATGCCCTATCCTTATTTACATATATTCACATATGTGAAAAGCTTTTCAGCTCCATATATACCTACATGTGACTAAACACAAATCATTTAACCTCTCAGTATCCCATAACAACTCTCAAAAGCTATTGGAGAGAATTTGTAGGTTTGCATGAGTAAATGAATTTTGACATTTTGAAGTTACTGACATAGATGAAATGGTTCAGATTGAACTTCTCATCCTTCTCCTCCACCCTCCATAACCTGACCCCTTTCCCATACACATAGCCATTTTTTTCCCAAAAAACATTCCAAGTGTGAATGAGACACCTTAGTGTAACATTTTTGGGGCCTTAGGACAGCTATATGTCTAATGCATAGAGAATAAATCTCCATCAATTATAATGTGTAATTAATATAATTATATGATTAATATACAATTAAATTATATAATATATCTAATAAGTGAAAGGTAAAGCTAATTTAAATTATCTTTGTTAATGCAAAATTGAGGCGCATCATGGAGACTTAAAAATTTTAAAAATAGGATCTCTAGGCAAAACTATGCCTAAAAGACAGCACAGTATAGTGGAAAGAGCACTGAATGAGAAAACTTGGGTTCAAGACCCTGCTTTGAAAATTATTTCAAGTTAATCTCAGGCAAGTTAATTGGCCTGTCCGAAACTCAGTTTCCTCACCTGTAAAATAGGAATAACACCTATTTCCTCATAAAATCATTTCCTCAAAAACTTCTTACTAAAATAAAATGATATAATGGAGGTGAAAATTATTTTTAAACTTTACAGTGTAGCTAAATAAACATATTATCTTTATAGTACAGGAATTTAGTTAAGCCTGCCTGCAGTCTTTGCACCACTTCTTTTTTTTTTTTAAAAATTACCTTTTTATCAATGACATGTAAAAACAATTTTAACAGTTTATTTTTAATTTTGAGTTACAAATTCCCTCCTCCCCCCCACCTTGAAGAGGCAAGACAATTTGATACAGATTATGCACTGCACCATTTCTGATACCTAAAATCAACCTCCCAAGGGATCAACATTTTCCATTTGAAATGAAAAGTGCAACAAAACTTATATTCAGCTATTACAGCAATATTCAATATAGTATATTATAGAAAATGCACTTGAAACCACACTATAAGTTTATAAAATCTTTGGTTCCCCACCTCTGCACAAAATGTTTTAAGTATAGAAATATAGCTCAGAGTTTCCACAAAGTTCTTCTGACATAATATTTATCTATTTGGCCTTTAATAAGGGTATCAAAAAAGTTATAAATCTAGTCACTGGTAGACTTAAACTAATGGTTTGAGCCATTTCTACCACATGGAAAAGGCACATGGTTTTTAAAAAGCCTAAGAACTATGTCCAATAAGGCCCCCACAGGAAACCTTAGTTTTGTGCTATCTACCCTTTAAATAATATTTACTGAGCATATATACGGCTAGATATTGAGAAGTCTTGTCATTTTAACAGGAAAAAAATACTAGAACACTACTAATTATTCATTCATAATTCCTTTTAATTAGATTTATATCTCTAAACATTAAAGGATTCAACTGAGCCTTTAATATCCTTCTCTAACTTGATTTTGTAGTTCATTATATATTATAAGATTCTTTCAAGTGAAACAAATTACCCATCTGAACTTCACTAATTTTCCTTTAAAAATGATGAAGAATTTTAAGACTTTTATTGTTAATGAACAAAAAGAAACTGCTAATTACTTTAATTACCTTCTTTTAAATGAATGATATTTCTATATTTTTTCATTTAAACCAAATTCTTCAATTTGAAAAATAATGATAAACAATATTAAATGCAAATCCAACTCAAGGTTTTTTGCAAACACTTATATATAATTTTAATGAATAAAATGTAACTGGTCAATCATTCCTTCTTTCTACATCATGCTAACTTGTA
Source organism: Vombatus ursinus (assembly GCF_900497805.2). Taxonomy (NCBI): domain Eukaryota; kingdom Metazoa; phylum Chordata; class Mammalia; order Diprotodontia; family Vombatidae; genus Vombatus; species Vombatus ursinus. Next base: position 8,230,077 of record NW_020954570.1, on the reverse strand, counting down.
CATTTATTCCCATTTACTTTTCCTGTTACATTGTATTAATTAATGTTTACTCTGTCCTCTTGGTTGTCCTTTAATGCCTCAGTTTGTTAATATATTCAAGTACATTTTAAAATGGAAAATTGGTTATAAAAGTCTTTCTATTCTAATATAAACTTTGATAAACACATTATTTTTTAAAATGTATCCAAAGAATATGTTTTTAAGGAACAACCAACTGCTGAGAAAAGGATGGAACACTGAAAAGTTTTACAAATCGGAATACAATAAATATATTAATAACTGAATAACTTGTAAGTGATATAAAGTTCAGAATTCTAAAGGGGTGGGTTTTCCAAAATGATTAAATGTTACTTTTCCCTCAAGTTTTAATTATGTCAGATCCCATTAAAAATAATATTTTTTTATAAAGGTAACTAAAATGAAAAGATTCTAAGCTCAGCCAATGATTCATTACAATAGATTTTGGAAGAATCTGGTCAATAAAAATTACTAAAACAATTCAGTGTAACTTTCTCCCTTTCTTTGGCAAATGAATGCAATGTGGTGCAGTGGAAAGAGCACTGGACTTGGAGTCAGAAGTTATGAGTTTGATTTCTGATTCTTCTACATACTACTTGTGGCAACACTAGGCAAGGCACTTAACCTCTCTTGGCCTCAGTTTCCTTACCTGTAAAATGAGGGGGCTGGTCTACATGACCTCTAAGGTCCCTTCCAGCTCTAAATCTATGTTCCTATGAAAAATGTCATAAAAAAAGAAATCAACATAAGCAGTAATGTCCTAGGCTCAGACATTTATTTGCCTTTGCCTTTCTAATCATATTCTAGTATGGGTATGGAGTAGTATGGCATAATGGAAAGAACACAGGTTTTCTCTCAGAGTACCTGTGTTCAAAGTCTCATTCTGCTACTTACTATCTCTGTAACATTAGGCATGTCACCTCATCTAAATCCTTATCTTTAAAATGTAAGGGCAGCGGTGGTAAATCTAGATGATCTCTAAGATCTGTTCTTTCTCTAAAACCTATGATCCTTAGCCTGCAGAGAAGATAGTATAAGGAATTCTAAACAGCAGCTAGACACACTGAATGAGCGAGCTGACTATGATACCTGGTAGTGATTTGACACCTAACAGCAATTTCAGAGTTTGCTTAAATTGTTGCTTCTTTAATCAGGGCTGTTATAAAATTTTCTTCTAAGACAAGGATCTTCCTACCTTATTTTAAGAGGAGCAAGGACAAATTGTAATATATTCAAAAAAAGATGGCCAGGATGTTAAGAGGTCCTAAATGATGGTTAATGGCTAAAGGAAATTGGGCTGTTCCACAGGAGAAGGAAAGATTTAGAGGGAATTCCACTGCTATACTCAAATATTTCAAGTGCTTCTACCTGAAAAAGAAATGAAACTTATTCTCTCTCCCTCTAAAGGGCAGAAGTAGGACAACTAGGTCAAAGGATCATAGATTTAGAGCAGGAAGGGATCTAAGGGCATCTACTCCAACACCCTCATTTTACAGATGAGGAAAATGAGGTCTAGAGAGGCCAAACAACTTGTCCAAGGTCACACAGATAGTAAGCCTGAGCCCAGAGTCGTTAACCAAGGTCTTCTGAATCCATATTCAGGGTTCTTTCCATTGAACTATATGGTAGAACAACAACAGATTTAAACTTCTGGTATGGAAGGATTTTCTCCCAGAACTACTCAAAAACAAAATTAATGAGTTTTCCACCATAGGGAGTATTCCTAAACTAGGAAGGAAGTTTGATTAGATGACCTCTAAATTCACTTCCAACTCTAAGATTCTTGCTTGTTATATATAGCAAATAAATTTTACTTCTATCACTTTGGGAACATATACTCACTTGTTTCGCTAATTAGTTTTTGCTGGGAAGGAAGACTAAGTGGCCATCATCCCAATAAATTAGCCTCTTTCCTCGCTAAAGCTAAAGGCACAAAGGTGTTGTGCATCCTGGGCTGAAGTTTATGTGGATTTACACAAAGGAGAGGGGTTCTATCTTCATCCCTGACCAACTCAAATTTGCTTCTCTATGACCATCCTGGAAAGAGAATTTTTGGCAATATTCACTTCAATAGAATCCTATATATTTTGAGGTTGGTTATAATAGCATTTAGCATGTATAAAAAAATATTATTCAGCATCCTTAGTCCTAAGGGCTCTTAGAATGTCCACAAAGTGCCCAAATGTTTATTATCACATACATAAGTTGGAAAATTATTTTGGGCAAAGTAGCTGACACTTTGCTAATGTCATAGAAAAAAATTTCATGTTTATACTTTAAAAAAAGTTTTTCTCTTCTAGTAGTCTGGTCTTCTGAATGGTCATTTTCTTACTAAGGCTAATTGTCACAAGACAAGGCAGTATAAAGCAGGCAACTAAAGAGTCTGGTTCACACCAGAGAATATATGGGAAGTACAACTGAAGAGCAACCAACTTTCTATTTGGGGGATAGGCTGGGTAGCCAATGCAAGGAGCAAAAGAAGTGTGATAAAGAGGTACATTATCTATTCTAAAAAATTCTGATGAATCACCAAAAATGTAATAAAGAAATCAGTCTTTATCACAGTTTAATAGAAAAGGTAAGTACTCTTTTAAAGTTAAACATTTTGAAAATAAGGATTCAAATTTTATAGAATATGGAAAAGAATTCAAGTAAAATTCCCTGTGTAATTCTACCAAAGAATCAAATTTCAAAGCTTACTTAAATAATCATTATTTTTCATTTCTTTATTTAGATCTAACATTGGATCAACTATTTCTTGGCATGTCATGAAATTCTAAAATAGAAAAAAAATCACTTTACTTTTAAAAATTAATGTCACATAGAATTCTTAGGAAGGACTTGGAAGGACTGGGTAATCAGATATAAAATGGTGCTGGAACTCTAGGAATGTGAAGGTTGAGGAATAGGAATGTGACTCATGAAGCCAAAATTATATTTAAGGAAAAGAAAACAAATCAATTTAGAAAGGTGATAATATTGCAAAACCAAATTTAATAATTATATGTGTAAGTTATGAAACTAAAATATCAAATAAGTTATGAAACTCTGAGTAGCAATATTCTCCCCTAAAATATGAAAAATAAGAATATGGACCTAAAATTTTTAAATGATCCAATTTTAGACACAGTAAAAATTAGAAAATATAGGCAAACTGTATAGCTATCAGAATCCTTCTAAACAAAATGTCCTTGAATAGGGACAACAATTAGAAAATAATTAAAAGATCTATTTATATTCCTATTGTCAACTAGCTCTGTTTTCTTAATTAGTGCTTATCAGGTAGTTCACTAGTATGAGAAATTAATATTTCCTATATGAGTATAGGAAATGAAAGTGGAAGTCTTTAAGTTAAAAAATTATTATGTGCGACAAATATTAATTGAACTTTTATTTATCTGTCGCCAAATGCTCCTGCTTGTTGCAGTCATTACCTTCTCTTTTAGTCTTTATTCATAATATAAACACTATTTACTCTATGTTAGGAAGCAAAATTCAAATACAATAAAATATTCTAATCTGGGGAATCTTCTTATAAACTTAAAAAAAAGGCAAGATGAAACATGACTAGGTTAAAAACATAAATTACCTTACATTAGGCAACTTCACATTTCTTTGGTTGCCTGTCCTGCAGTATTCTTGTGTGATGAGACACTCTCTAGAGAAATATATTTTCTTTACCTTTCATTTCTTGTCTAATACTTCTGCTGCCAGCACATCTTCTGTTTTCCTGTGTCTTCTCTTTTTTCTGACTTCTTTTCTTCCCTTATTCATCTATCTTTGTTCCTTAATTCTTAGCATTTTTCCTCCACTTTCTTTTCTGATTCCCATGTTATTATTTCAACTACACTTGCCACACCTGTCTTTTCTTTCTCTTCTTTACTCTCCTACCATTGTAGTATCTCTTCTTCTATATCTACCTTTCTTCTCATATACAACATATCTCTCCTCTTAAACATTTTTTGCTACCCTATAACAACAAAGTCTAAAAATGTGGCAAAATAAATGTTAAAATTTACCACTTTGGGGAAAGAAATCACTTATAATTCAATTAATTGCACCCAAGTCTATTTCTTACAATACTCTTGAACTACAATGAGTCAGTATAGCATTCTTTCTCGGCAGGAGAAATTTGGGATTTCCTAACCAGAGCATTATCAATCTGAAGAGATCTCTGTCACTTATTTTTAAGATCCAGCCAGGATAAGAAAAAGACAAATCTGCTCCCTCAAAATGAGATATATCTTGTTAGCCATCCTTTGTTTATCATGATAAACTTGAATATCGGTTATATCACTAATAAAATAAAACTTGCTTCTGACAGTGTAAAAACTAGGTCAACTTTTTCTAAGGATGGTTACACAAGAAAATATTGGATATGGCAGTGATTCATATGACACAAGAAACTTAACTTTTTATCCTCCCTTGTTTCTTATTCTTTGGATCTTAGAGCCTAGGCAAAAAGTGTAAATAAAGACCTTAAGAATAATAAAAGATAGCTAACATTTTAAAAAAATACATAATAGTTAACCTGGGCTTAATAACATGCCTTTTTAGAGGAAGTACAAGGTTTCTCTGCTACTTTCGATGGAGCGCACTAAAAAATACAAGAGGTTTCTTATGTTATGCAAAATAATAACTCCATTTCCCTATACTAAGTGTGGAAACTAAATACTATAATACTGCAAATATTATATGCAAAATATCAATATATAATATAAACAAATGTCCAAATTGCCATTCATAAAAATAGACAAAAAATATCTTAAGAGATTACTATGCTTCATAGCAGAAAAACATACTTTTCTTTTCTCTACATTTTTATATTAAATTGTGAAGCAATAAAAACCTAAGGTGAATAACATTCATGTCAATCAAGTGTAAAATGAATAAAAGTATTAATTATAATATATTATCTCATTGGTTGTCTAAGTACTTTTCTAGTGTCTAAAGTGCATATGTCAGTTTTGTCAAAAACATAAGCTCATTAAAGCATTCTTCAAACAGCACTCCCAACTCAGCATTTAGAATATACCTCATAAACCAAGGGCCAATTGGCATTATGAGGCAAATCACTTCACCTTTCTGGGTCTCAATTTCCTCATCTGTAAAAAGATGGAGTAGGAGTTCTACATAAAATGTAACAAGTAAGCCAATCAATAATTTATTACCAAAAAATCACTGTAAACAACAAAATGTCTATTTAAATAATGCGAGAGTGTATTATGTCACATATTTGGAAACAGATTTTATTAAATACAGTGTGATTTTAATGCAATCTGCTTGAAATAAACTCTAAATGCTGTCTTCAGAGGATGCTTATTAACTGGTTTCTGCTTTAACCTCAAAGGAGTGCTCTTTGAAAAATTAGGTTTGTGGGGCCTTGTCTAGGTTTCCTGAGGCCTAGTAATTGAATCATAGTATTTTGGCACACTTGGTACTTCTTAAAAAGATGTCTGTACAACATATAACCATTTATAAAGGACCAACCTATCACAAAAATAAGTGTTAACTGTTCATAGACAAATATAATTTATAATTTATTTAACCTTAAATTCTTTAATCTCTCGCTATGAAATTAATCTAAGTATTAAGTTTCACAATGCTTTTAAAGTCAGGTTCGGATTCTAGTTCCACTGGTGGACAGATGAATTTAGATCCTGAGGAAATTACCCAGATAATTCAGGGGCACAAAATATTCATAAAAACATTTTTACTTGAAAATATATCTAAATTTTCCACCCCATTTTGATAGTTCAATGCAAGTTTCTTTATAGACTGTGAAAATCTGCCTTGCAAACTTTTTAAATTCTATCTACCCTTTTTATTAATGTAGCAAAAGGCTTCTTGCAAAACATGCTCACCATTTTTACTGATTAAGCTCTTATTTATATATAGGCAAATTAGGGTAATCATCTTTCAGAATCTCGTGAAGATGATAAATGTCTTAAAAAACCCTTCCAGAAAAATCTTCTTATAAAACGTGTGCCCATCTTTTTTTGATGTTCCTCTACCTCTTTTTTATCAATAACTGTAAATTATTGATGATGTGCTTTGCATGGAAAACAACACAAAAAGAAAATTTCATAATTTTCTTTGAGTCTTGAGGGGTAGATTAGTCCTAATTTAAACTAATTAGTAAGTGGTAAAATCTCAATAGAAAATATTTAGTAAGAGTGTCTTTCATAGCTTACTCATGGGATATCTTAATAGTGAATAAAATCATTAAAAGTATAAGTCATCTGACTCTTTTTTCTATTCTGGTATAATCTCCCAGAGAATTTTTTCAATCAAATATATGTAGCAAGATCTATAAGGCTCATAAATACTCATATTTTCTTTTGTTTCATAAGACTGGAATTTATCTTAAGGAAATATTACAAAATAAGGGAATTTTGCAGTATTTTTCCACTGAATGGACATCAGTATTATGTCCATACAAAAAGCTTCAGCTTAAACTTTTCTTATATTATTCTATTCCTCCTATTATTTCTTTCTTTCAAATCTGAAAATGATTTATCAGTGTTTAAATCAAATGATTTCTAATCCATGATCCCATCACACTACACTATTTTCAAAGAAATGACACATGGGCACTGCTAAAATTATTTTAGGTTCTTCATTTTACTTGCTTTAAGTTTTCTCCAAAAATTTTACTTGACTTAAAGTTTCGCCTTAATACGTGTGTGTGTGTGTGTGTGAGAGAGAGAGAGAGAGAGAGAGAAAGAAAAGAGAGAGAGAAAAGGGGGGAAGGAAACACAGAGAGGGAGAGAGAGATTGGGAGAGAGAGGGAGGGAAAAAAGAGAGACTCCAGGTTGTTGTAGTAATGAAAAATGTTTAAATTTATGCAACCAATTGTCAGAAAAAGGTCATCTTATTTTCTTTAAAAAAATTTTATTTTATAAGATCTTATATACCTTTTTTACATAGCTCTCAAATGATTTAGAATACCTTTTTGTATATTATTCTTAAGCAGAAAAAAGTTTACAAATAATCTAAGCAACTTTATAAATGCTAATCTTTATTATTTAACAAATTGGTATTAAAATGATAGACTTTTGGGGGAGGGGATATTGTGGTAAGATGAATGAAGTCATTATGCCTAACACCACTAAAAATGCAGACTTAAATCAAAATTACATGGCTTTAGTTAATAATACTAATAATTATAATAATGATAGTCATAATAAAGACAACTATGACAGCTAACATTTATACAGTGTTTTACTTTTTTTTTTCTTTTTTTAGGCAATTGGGGTTAAGTGACTTGCCCAGGGTCACACAGCTAGTAGGTGTCAAGTGTTTGGTCTGAGGCCGCATTTGAACTCAGGTCTTCCTGACTTCACAGCCGATGCTCTATCTACTGCACCACCTAGCTGCCCCTATACAGTGTTTTATGGTTTACAAGGCAAGTTCTACAGATAATCTCATTTGATCAGTCAGAAAACCTCTGACACCAGACTGAAGTAGTGTATTTATAAGCACATAAGTAGGGCTTCTCTAGGTATACTTAATTCTTAAGAGAAATATTTCAATTCACTAGTTGATTGTGTCATAAGCTTACAAGGAACACACATAGCCTCTATTATTTTACTTCAGAAGCTCACTAAATGTATCAGTGAATTGAAAACCTTTGGGCATTTAAATGATCTAAGAACAGAGGGTCTTCATCTGCTAGAGGGATATCACTTGTTAAAATTCTCAGATGCATAAGAACTCTTTTCTTTTTAAGAAATACGTTTTATGCCTAATAGAGACTTTGAGGACTTAAAATAAAAATGGGAAACTTACTAGAGGGAAATGGATATTTTAGTAGTATGTATGATTTTTGAAGAATGCAATTCAATCAAATTAAGGTAAAGGCAATTCCTAAAAACTGAATTTTGCTTAAACGATTGTCAATGTATATGCTAAAGATTACTTTAAGAAACATGGTTGGGGTGAAATGTTAAGAGATTAAAAAGTTATGTTTTTATAACATTAACTCACTGACACTGCAAATAAAAGGCATGATATATACTACATAAGAATGTAACTCAGTATATTATTGACATAATGAACACTTTGATTTTCCCGTTTGTCCTTCAACTCCCTCTCAGCTACCCTCCTTTGGACTTCATCACATCCCCAAGAACCTCATGATCCTGCAAGATTGAAATCAGACATGATACTCACACCTACTTAGTATCCTCTTCCCCTGGGACACCTCTGATTGGAAGATTGAGCCAAGAACACCTCTCAAAATTTCTGTTTAAGGAGGGCCCCCAGGTCAGCCATCCCTTCACATTTCCCACTGGCTGCATACTTGTAGATTTCTCCATGGTGCCACAGATGCCTGGTATCTTTTTCAGTTTCCTTTTCAATGTTGTGTTCCCCCATTAGATAGCAAGCTCCTTGAGGACTGGGACTGTCTCTTTTTCATATTAGTATCCCCAGCATGTAGAACAGTGCCTGGCACACAGTAGGTACTTAATAAATGTTCACTGACTAACTGCCCACTACTGTATACACTACTACCTAGTGGAGCAATGAGAAAAAGCTCACTCTTTCTACCACTTTTTTGTTCCTGTATGGAATTCGAATTATTGACCTGGTTCTATCACATTAGGTCCTGAGTTAGTTTCAAAAGCCTATATCAGCTTCAAAACATCTGTTTTTACTTCAAAGAAATGTGACTTACTAAAGTCTCAGGAAAAGGTATTGGGCACATGTAACCTCCAATAACCTCTGGCCATAGGAAAATTGCAAAAGTAGGAATTAGCTCCATTTTCTCAAAGAGGAATTTTGTTTTCTCCTACCCTTGTACACTTTTAAGGGCATTCATTCCCTTAGAAGGCTGAAATAAAAACTCAGATTCATATCTCTGGGTTTGAATTTATCAACAATGTTGACTATTTTAGGTTTAGGTGAGTAAATTAGGCATTGTAAGAAGGACTATTCATAAAGCAAAATAATAGGCATTTTTCCTATTACCCTAATATAAACTGCTACTAGCCCCTGACACAGGTTTTCAACCCATGAAGTGAAGTAGAAAGTGAGTTAATGTTATGAAAAAACATCAAGACTTTTTATTAGTTAATTTTCACATTAAAATATTGAGGGAGAGGGTTTTTTATATTTCACTATTTCTTCTTTTGCATTTTTATCATTACTTCTTTGAATCCCAAAGACTATTTATATTGTATCTTGAACAAAATAATTTTTCCTTTCCCAAAAAATCATTTATAAGTGTATGATTTATTTCATATTTACAAAAAGTTCTCAAATTCTTGAATCAGCTTTCCGTACTCCTGGCTTTGGAAAATCAAATCATTGTAAAACTAAGTTACAAATGGACTCTTACTAATTGCTAAGTCCAAAAGGATCTATGGCTTCATAGTGAAATTGCTATTCTGAAAAGCAAGAAAAGGATATGAATTTTGGTAGACATTTCCTGAAGAATAATTTTTGCAAGAATGTCTGTGTGATATATGGAATACAATGCTGGTCTTGAAGTAAGAATGGCATAGGTTCAAATTTCTGACTCCCAGCTATGTGAACTCAGGCAAGCATTTACCTCTCAAAGTCCCAAGACAACTCCCTAGAAATGTAGTAACAAATGAGTTGTCATTTGCAATGGGAAAGCAGGATTTCCATACTTCCAGGAAGAAATCAGTGGGAGGACTCCTGTCCCATTCCTAGTAATTGTTTTTGTTTGAAAGTAACTGTTTTTCCCCCCAATGCCATGCAAGATAGCTACCATTCAGTTCACCCCTACCTTTTAGTTCCCACAAAAATGATTCCTTTTATTGGAATACTACTAGCAATAAAAGCTAAAATACATTGAAGAATTTTTTTCTTTTTCCTTTTAACTAGTAGCCATCTGAACCAATTATTTTACTAAATTAAACATCAAACAAAAAAACTCATATGTATCATTTACATTTCTTAAATGGTTCTCAAATAATTTGAAACAGTACTTTTAAAAATTATGTTGCAACAGGAAAAAATAAAAATAAAGTAAGCAACAGTACATAATTCAAGGTTTGGTAATCTTTTCAGTGGGGTTTTGTCATTCTTTGATATGACAGGATTTATCTGATACATGCAGCAAAAAACTACTCAGTTGCTTCTCTGGGACAGATACTACTATATACATGGAGTGAATTCAAAAGGTAGTTGTGCTATTAGTCTAGAAAGCTAGGAAGCAGTCTAATTTCTGATTTTTATAAATATGATCTTATTTCCCTAAAATGCAAACTTTTTAATATATGTATATATGACCCCTAATCGTATATGTGCATACTAACATATACTTATAATGCTCTTTAATAGTCAGAAAATTACAGAAATACAACCAAAAGTTTTTTCAAAAGAATAGTAATTAATTTGTGTTGTACACTGTATGCATATTTGATCAACAACCCAAAAGAAACCATATTAAAGCTTCATTGTGGATAGTTGAAATGAGTAATTGGTTTCTTAGAATTAGAAAATAAACAAAAAATAGTTTAAAAAAATATGGCATGGGATAAGAACATTCCCTAATTCCCTTAGTCAATGAACGATTGCAAATAAGGCAACTTGTTTCGGACACCTTTCTGCTAGCTATATTTATATGATAAATTTATATATCAATAAAGCATCATGTACTTTTGTAACTGAAACAACATTAAAAACTGCTAATACATAGGTAGATGAATACTTTGTCAAGTAATAATTCCCATTGTAAAGTGATTTAACATGTAACAAAATTGATCCTACTATTGGTCAAATTAGGCCCTTATATACCTTTCAAGCAAAGAGTCTCTCTTTGGGTATAGTTTACAAATTACATATTTTCAATCAAATTCTCCCCTGATGACTGAGGTATAACAAAATGGAAAATCATATCCTACTTCTAGAATAAAAGGAAGATTTACAAAAGCACAGAATAATTAATCCTACTTACGGATGAAGAGCCCAACATAGATTTGGGAGATCGAATCATTCCAGCAATGGAGTGACGAAGTGACTCGAATTTAGATAACTTCTCCTTCCTCTCCTAATTTGGAAGAAGAAAAAAAGTTGTCAGTACAGATAAATCTTCATAAGAATATTGTTATAAGATCCTTAAATTCTAAGTTAGGAAAAGAAAAGTCCATGATGATAGACATTAAATTCCCCAAATATTCAAAACCAAGATTTTTCCAAACTAATTTTCACTTTGGGGATTGAAATTATTAACTGAAGTAATTAATTTGAGGGCTAAGGGTTAGGGGAAGGGAGATCTTGTGGTTGTATGGAATACCCTTAGGATAATGGAAGCAATGAGTAGAAGTTACAAAGAAGCAAATTTAGGCTTGGTGCCTAAATGAAAAGACAGAAAGAAAAAGGAAAGGAAGACTAGTAATGGAACATAAAAGTAATAGGATTTGTCCCATGTTTAAATGTCCCTAGTCCAGCAGATCTTTACAAGGAGGACAAAAATAAAGTAAACCAATGATATTACATAAAACCAAACAGCTGCAAAGATGTTGGGCCCTCTTTTTCAATTCTTTATTCTGACAATATTTTAAGAGAAATGAAGAAACTACTTCAAAAGAAATGGAAAACTAAGGAGGTTATGTCTCATAAAAGGAATCTAAGAATACAGTGCTTTCTTTCTAACTTTTCAAGAATAATTTGTGTAATGTTAGTTCTAATTGTCTTTGTGAGTGTGACGGAATACTCTTGTGAATCTATCAGGACCCACAGCTCTGTTCTTTGGCAATTCCTATATAGCTGGCTGTACTTCTTTTTCTGAAAAAGGATTATAAAAAAGCACTATGTGATCTTCTGTTAATTTAGATGTTTTATAACTTGAAGACTTTCTGAAGGAGGGGTAGTAGGAGAATTTTGGTAATGTAAAAAAAACAATAAAGTTTTACTTTAAAAGAAAGAAATGAAGAATTTGTTCCCCTATTGCACAATCCCACATATCTTATTGTCCATTATTATGCTCTCTAGAAATCAAATCACCTGAGGTATTAGTGATACCCTAAATGGATAATGTGATCTTTCTGTTGTTGAGTGACTTTCAAAGTTTTCTATTTATTTAAATGTTAAGAATATTCCATAAGTAAGGAAAGGAAATAAATTAAACTGAAAACAGTAATCAAAATATTAAAAATAATCCAAGTTCAAAGACCCCAGGTTAAGAACCTCTGATTTAGAAAAAGTATGTTATTATAAACAGAGTAGTAGTGTTAGACCAAATTTCAAATCTCACCTCTTACTAGCTGGTAATGCTAAAAAAAGTTACTTAATGACTACGTGCCTCACTCAACTTCCAAGAGCTACCAAGGGTTGAAAGAGATGTGTTTACTTTGGTGGAAGGGGTTCTCAATGGAGAAAAAAAATCACATAACCTCTATTTGCATAAATTTCAGGATGCCAAAAAACATACATATTTTAAGATGATGCGATTGTTAAAGGCTGTTAAGGGGTCCCTTGAACTTGTCTTTTTGAGTCGCCAATTTTCCAGAAACACTGGACCCATAGCATGTGGGAGGCCCTGAATGTGTCGAGGACAAAAGTTCCCTACCACCACTTGGAGCTGACATAGTTTGCTGTTTGCACCCCATGCTGAATTCCTTGTGTGTCCTTGAGAAGCAAGACAGGCACCAGCCAGTCTGTGCCAGGCTGGAAAAATGCTTGTGCAGGTGGGGTCCTCAGATAAGAGAATCCTCCCATCTTCATTGTCATAGTCATAGTCTTTTCCCAAAGGAAAAGAATACAGCCTTTGCCACCACCTTTCTCCTCCCCTTCAGGAAGGTTTTTGTCCTTTCTCCTACCTTTGCTGCACCTTTCCCCTCCCATGCCACGCCCCTTCCTGTTTTTTCCTCCTTCTGTTGTATAGTCACAAATATGCAAACTTCTGTAAGGACTCTGAACTGTTTGGATTCCACATGCATGTTCATTTCTCCTGTGATAAACCTGGTTTTCACATAAGTCTCACAACATGATTGCCTGCTGACAAGATTTTAGCATTGGAACAGACTTTCAGAGATCATGTAGATCCAATTCCCTCATTTTACATGTGAAGAATATTTATAAATAAAATGTTTGTGTGTGTGTATGAGTGTGTATATGTGTATCTCAGAGCAAACTATCCAAGATGGTGAAGTAGAAGAAAACCTCAGATCATGTTGTAAATGGAAATCTTAATTTGCCTGGCAAATGACCAGGGCAACGATCCCAGAATCACTGTGAACCAGAACGGGGCTGACTGCAAGGGGAAGACTGAACAATTAGCCCTCAGGCACAGAGACCTCAGTGCTGTCACTAATCCAGGAGATCAGAATCTCAGAACCAGATCACTAGAGGAAAGAAAGAACATGCCACACTCCCTCTAATTCAGGGGAGTATATTTTTGAACTAGACTTCAGGGCCAGAACATTGCAATAGGGCTACAGCTGTAACCCACCAGGATACCAAATAAGACCAAAACGGGAAGGTGAAAGGGAAAGGTGGAAGCAGAAGGGAAGGAAATAAGCATTTAAATAGTGCCTACTATGTGCCTGGCACTATGCTAAGCACTTCATAATTATTATCTCATTTGATCCTTACAATCCTGCAAGGTAGGTATAGTTATTATCCTCATTTGACAGTGAGGAAACTGAGGCAGAAAGAGGTTAAGTGACTTGCCCATGATGATACTGCTAGTAGGTGTCTGAAGCCAGATTTGAACTCAGTTCTTCCTGACTCCAGACCCAGTACTCTATCCACTATACCACCTATCTTCTTTAATTATAATCAATTCTCATCATTCGAAATAGTTATGGTTCTATAAAGTCACCATGAATGCTGAATTTGTGAATACTTAACCATTGCTCCTAAGGGAAATAGGGGATTAGAGTCCTACAAGCCTCTGGTCACAACATTTTCATCAATCAATAACACAAAAATTTGTTTCATGTATGTTTCTGTTTAAAGAAACCTTTCTGTCAGTACTTAATATCTGTGGTTGTTGTTCTTGAAGCAACATGGAGAAATTCTCAATGCTGTAAGTAAGTTCACTTACCCTGGCAATATACTTTCCAGTGATGTACACATAGATGTTGAGGCTGACGCACACATTGCGAGAGCTAGCTCAGTGTTTGGGAAGCTCTGAAGGAAAGCGTGGGAGAGAAGAGGTATTAGGCTGCCTACCAAATTGAAGACCTACAGAGCCACTGGGCTGACCTCATTGTTGTATGCCTGTGAAACCTGGACAGTATGGCAGCAACATGCTAGGACTGCTTCCATCTGAATTGTCTTAGGAGGATTTTGAAGATCATCTGGCAAGATAAGGCACCAGATACTGAGGTCTTTTCTCAAGCTGAACTGCCAACAATTCAAACTCTATTGCAGACAGCACAATTCCATTCCGATGGGCCGGCCATGTTGTTTGAATGCAAAACATAAGTTTGCCTCAAAGACTATTTTATGGAGAACTCGCACAAGGTAACATCACATGGAAGTCAGAAGAAACAGTACAAGGACATTTTCAAGATCTCTCTGAAGAACTCTGGAATCAATTGTGAAACATGGGAGACACTGGCACAGGACCACCCAGCATGGTATGCCTGCACTGAAGAAAGCGCTGTGCTCTTTGAGCAAAGCAGAATTGCATTAGCTCAAAAGTAACATAGGATGCACAAATTGAGATATCTCCTCTCCAAATGTTCATATTTGTATCTGAGCTGTGGTCGAGTCTTCCAACCTCTTACTGGTCTGATCAGCCACTTGGACACACTGCACCTTGACCCTGATATAGTGATGTCATTTTGGTCCTATTCGAGCATGTAGGAAAACAACCAACTCCACTGTACTGTTATTGTACTACCTTAACTCTCTAATTCAGTAATACACAGTCCATAGTTAATATGAAAAAGTAGGTTTTTCACACTGGTGAAACTGGCTTGTTTTATAAGGACATTGGCAAATAAATCTATATAATGCAAATAGCCTCTAAAGCTTCTGGCTTCAAATCATTCCAAAATCACGACACCTTGCTATTGTGCACCAATGCCACTGGTCATGTGCTACTGTGTAACTCTCAGTTACTTAGTAGCTATGTTTTCGGTTCTTCCACAGCCTCCTGATCTGCAGAACCTGCCTCACTGTAAGTTTAACAGTTTTCATGCCACACAGCTTGTGAGCCAGCCAGTACTAGTCTCTGCTAGTTTGACATTGTCCTGACACTGGGTAATGGGACAGTAAATTTCTTTGGCTTTCAGCCTCACAACAATTCTGTCCACTCTGCTTTTTTAATAATAATCATCTCATGCATCTGACAATTTAGCCATTTTTCCATCTTTCCCATAGCTTCCTCATATACCATAGAAGTTACTTTAGCACTTTCCAAAGTGGCGTCATATACAGGTCAATGAATTTCTTCTTCCTTTTTCTGGACGTATCCCATTGTTGAGTCATTAACACCAAACTCATCACCAATAGCCCTATAACTCATGCCTGAACGAAACTTATCCAATACACATAATTTCTCCATAAGGCATATGATAGCCTTCATGCACTTAGAAACACTAGACAGCATTTCAGCACTATACTCAGGGCACATTTTAAACTGGGAAATTACAACAAAAAGCCCCAAAATACCAAATACTCGGAACTAAATAGACAGGAAAATGGACACTTGTTTGGAGTATGAGAGCTGAAACAATTAGGCAGAGCATCACTTTATCTGACCTCAAGAATTGTGCCTGTCTATGGATAACCGCAAAAGCACAGCAAGTACTAATTTTCAGGTTACAAATAAATTTTAGCAAGTTCACAAATATGGAATGTACAAATAATGAGAATCAACTATATTATGTAAGGTCCAAAGAATCCAGCTAGAAGTGTTCAGAACCTTGCCCAGCTGTATGATGGTACTAGCTTGAACTTGCTTGTGAGAGTCAATTGTTAAATTTTCAATGTGAGCATTTACACTTTGGAAATCTGTAAACTCTCCAAATCAGGTTATGATTTATTGTTTTATTCCTTGTCTAGACTTAACAAAGTGAAGTGGAAAATGGGAGATTAAATTAAGTGTGCCCTGAATTTTCAGAGAGCCCACTGTTTAACAATTACCAGCATACCCTGGCTTAGTCCTAACTCAGGAAGTAAGACTATTAGAATAGGTAAATTAAAAAAAAAAAGATAAAGAGCTATCATGATGCCAGGGATCCCCAAGAAAAACACAGTACTCAAAACCCAGAGAAAGCAGTAGCAAGACCCCAAATAATACTGGTTGAAGTCAACAAGACTACATTCTCTCCAAGAGTTCACACAGACTTATGCAGACAGTCTCAATTTGGAATGAAAAATGGTTGGAAAAATGAGCCAACAAAGAAAAGACATTAACAATAAGTACCAGGGACCCCCAAAACACAAACCCAGAAGGGAACTCCAAATCATTTACAAGCAAAGCATCAAAGAAAAACACAGCTTGGTCACAAAGTCAATTATAATTTCAGGAATAAATGAAGCAAATTTTGAAATGTTATAAATTATATAAAAGCTCTAGAGGAAACAGGTGGAAAAGAAATGAGAGTTCAAAAGGAATAACTTGGAAGAATTAACAGGTTAGAATAAGAGGTACAAAACCATACCAAAGTAACAGACCTTTTGTTCATTAAAATGGACCCCAAAAAAGAAAACAAAATTAAAATAAATTAAAATAAAGTCAAAAGAATGTGGGGGGGGGGACTGAAAAAGTAAATCAATTGAAGTGAGAAATAAGTCAAGGACAGAAAAAAAAATCTAATGCATATGTATAACCTATATCAAATTGCTTTCTAGCTATTTGAGGGGGAAGAGAAAATTTTGAAACTAAAACTTTTCAAAAAATGGATGCTAAAAATTTGTCTTTGCATGTAATTGAAAAAATAAAATACTACTAAATTTTTAAAAATATAACCTCAAAAAAAAAGAAAAAGGAAAAAAAATCTAAGAATTGTTAGATTACATGAATGCTGCAAACAAACCAAAAGAGCCTAGATACCATATTTCAAGAAATCAAGAATGAAAACTGTTCCAGACCTATTAGGACCAGAGGAAAAAGTGAAAATAGGAAAAATTCACTGGTCACTTCCTGAAAAGAAAAAAAAAATATGAAAACTCTTAGGAACATGATAGTTATAATTCACAGCTTCCAGTTTAAAAAAAAAAAAAACCTGCAAGCATCCAGAATTCAACTACCAAGGAGATATAGTCAGAATCACAAAAATATTTAAGAACTTGAAATTGATATTCCAAAAGGCAAAAATACAGGCTTGCAACCAAGAATAATTTACTCAGTACAAGCGAATATAATCCTACAATAGGAAAAGTAGACTTGTAATGAAATAGAGGTCTTCTAAGCATTCCTGATAAAAAGAGACGAGGCTAAGTAGAAATTTTGAAATGCAAACATAGGAGGAAAGAGAAACATAAAGGTAAATGAGACAAATGGGAAAGGACTATATAAGGATGAAGCTATTACATTCTATTAGGAGGAAAAGGAACAAGTGTACAAGTGTCCTCTCAAAATTTTAATGCTATTAAGGGTCTGTTAGAGGATTAAATAAGACAGATGACTTGGGAGTGATTTTATTATGTTTTCCTGAATATCTACTAGTGCTATGTTAGCTAAGGTCCAAGTGTGACAGTTCCACTGTCTCTGATGGGGAAAAGTGCTTGTTACACGAACTTCTTACAAATCTTTACACTTTTTTTTCTGTTTGTAGTCCTTTTTCCATTGTCACCACTAAATGCCCTCAGGCTGAATGCTGGAAATCTAGCCAAGTTTTCTTTAAACTGGTTTTATGCTCCACTTTTTTGTACAGATATATCAGACTGACATTGTTCATAGTTATTTATCATCCTTCCCATGTAATTGAATTATAAAGCCACGTAATTCAACAATGCTAGTTTAGACCCTGTTTACATGCTACTACATTATCTATTCTGTAAAACTGTGAGGAACTCTACAATGATTAGTTGTGTCCTGTGGCCCATTATATTCATGTTTTATAACATGTATTGTAGGTTTCTAATTTCTACATATCTGTATAAATTTTATTATTTTTTTAAATTTAGTCTGCATAAGCAATACAGCATTAATATGGAAGATACTTAATACATAAGGGAAATTTTATAATGTTTCATCTTTGAGATTTAAACTAAAAACAGTCATGATACAAAATTAAATGTAAAGTTTTCTTTATAAACGCTAATAATGCTTCACATCAATGATGCAAATCTTCAAATCTGCAATGTTACCAATAAAACGAAAAGTCCAAGGGCATGGAATAATAAATTGCCTCTAACTGAAATCTCTCCCACTCCAGAATATCCTAAGTACTGTTGCCAAAGTGATTTTCTGTAAGCCAAGACCTCACCGTGTCATTAACCTACTCAAACAACTCCATTGGCTTCCTATCGCCTCCAGGATCAAAAATAAACATTTGTTTACCTTTTAAAGCCCTTCATAACCCGGACTCAACCTACTTTTCCAGTCTCAGACATTATTCTACCTCCTGCAATCCAGTCAAACTTACTTACTCTCTAACAACACTCAAACATGACAATCCTCCTACATCTGTGACTTTCCAATGACTGTTACTAATGAATATATACATTCCTTATTGACATTCATATCACTGGATCTCCCTTTTAAAGATGCACCTTCTATATGGAGCCTTTCTTGATTCACCCTAACTCTAGTGCTCTCTCACTTTCAAACTACATGGTATTTCATTATTTACTATTTATTTGTATTTATTCTTTCTATATTTCTATTTATGTCTCCCTCATTACACTGGAAGCTCCTTGCCAGTAATGATTATTTTATTCAATATGTTTGTATTACCTAACACAGTGTCTGCTTTGACTAATGGACAGATTTAGATGATAAAGAATCTTAAAGGTCTTATAGGCCAACTTGATCATTTTACATATGAGAAGAATGGAGGTACAGAGATGTTAAGTGATGTTCAAGATTATATAGACATTCACATCGTAGCACCGGAATTCCAGTCCAACCTCTGACTCAAAATTCAATGCAGTGAAGAAGTCAACTAAAGCATTTTCTACTCATATGTGAAAAATCAGTTGCTAAAATCTGATTAGCATTTTGAAAATGGAAAATATTTTCATGCAAGGTATTTATATAATTATTACATCTCACTTTTAAAACACAAGGATTTTTTTTTTTCCCTCTTCTGGCATTTAGCGCCACATACCAGTAAGTTTCTTCAACAATTTTCAGATTACAATAACACAACATAGGATACTACGAGGAACTAGTAAAGTCCTAAAATATGTTAAGGTAGAATATGGCCACAATCATGAGAGTGCTGAAAGTCTCCAAAGTTAAAATTCTCCTTTTATATATATATATTAAAATATAGAATATATTGCTAAATTCATGAAGCAAATGATATAATCCCTGTATATATAATGCCCTGCAATATTTTTTTCTTCAAATGTGTATAAGCGTTTTTTAAAATTTGAAGAGCTGTTAAAAGAATTTACTTTGAAAAATCCCCTCTCCCTCAAAAACACGACTATAATATGACTTATACATAAGCCATATATCACTTATTCTTTAAACATTTTAAATCAATGCAAAGTTTATAAATTATGTGCATAATACCAACAAAGGAATTATGGTTCTCTCAAAAAGCAGGGTTAGAGCAACAAAATAGAAAATATATGTCTCACAATCCACTCACAATGCCAATAAAACTGACAATCTAAATGAAAAGGATGAATATTTACAGAAAGATAAAATGTCCATATTAACAGAACAGGAGATAGAGGACTTAAATAACCCAATTTAGAAAAAGAAATTGGACAAGCCATAAATGAATTCACAAAGAAAAAATACCCCAGGGACTATCTGTATTAACAGATGAATTCTACCAAGCACTATTAGTTCAAACATTACATAAAGTTTTTTAAAAATAGAAACAAAAGGAGTTCTACCAAATTCCTTCTATGATACAAATAAGACATCTACAATTAACCAAGGAGAGTAAAAATGTGAAAGGAAAATTGTAGGCCAGCATCCCTAATGAATATTGATCCAAAAATTTCAAATAAAACATGGCAGGAAACTACAGCAACATATCACAAGGATGATACACTATGACCACATTGCATTTATATAGGAATGCACAGCTTGTTCAATATTAAGATAACTATAACTATTACTGGCTATATTAATAAAAATAACAACAAAAATAATAATATGTCAATAAATACAGGAAAAGCTTTTGACAAATACAATAATCATTCCTGTTAAGAGAAAGAAAGAGAGGAAGAGAGAGAGAAAACATAGAGATAAATGAATCTTTCCTTAATATAAGTAATATCTACCAAAAACCAAAAGCCAGTAACTAGAGCTTTTCCAATAGTTAAAGGGTAAAGTAAAGATTTCTATCATCGCCATTATTATTCAATATAGTACTAGGAAAGGGATGACAAGATGGCAGAGTAGTAAGAAAGCAGTGTAACAAGGAGTTTTACCCACCACTCCTCCAAACAGATCTACAAAGTATACCAGACTGAATCCTACTAGGGAAATATAAGAAAAAGTCACAGAGGGTCATTTTTCCATCCAAGTTTGGCATAGGGAGACAGAAAAGCTGGCACACAATACAGATGATATCTAGTGCACAGCACTCTCAGCAAAGAACACCCTAGTACCCAGGGAAAGGCTGTGAATTAGGGGAAGAAGGGGTCCCAGACCTACACCAGGACACTCCTAGACCCATACTACCCCATATTACAGCAAGGACACATGAGTGCTAGCAGCTTTTACGATGACAATTTTGATACCCCTACTCAAATTCATCAACATTTATTCAGTTTATTGTTATCTGATGGGTATTAGTGATTGTATTAGTGAATTAAGCAGAATAGAATTAAGTTTGAGGTAATTATGTTACTTGACGCTATTAGGATAAGAGTTATGAATGATTGATTAATCTACCATGTAGTGATGATTATATTAATTGTATTTCACTTATCAGCTGGATTCATACTCTTAGAAATGTAGTAAGAATGTAAATGTGCACTATCCCTCCACTCCCACTCTGTAATGGGCTGTAATAAGGTCCATTTGCTGGTGTAATACCCCTTCACTCCTATGAATCGTCACCGTCCACTCCCTGGTGACCTTTGCTTCAAACCCACAACTTCCTTGAACTCTAGGATACTGTTGGTCAAACATTAGGTTTTTATTTCTTGTGGAAGGCCTTGAGATGTTGAAAGGGTCTTATGACCTTTGGAAAGCCCCCAGAGTTGATGCCCTGTGGAATGTCTGTTGACAAAGTGGTTATGATTGATGGACATTTCTCTTAGCCAATCATAAGACTTCCCCCTTTTGGAATTGGCCAAACAATGTACTGCAGCACCTCATTCTATTTTTAGCGATCTCTCAAATTGTAGAAATCCCTCAAAATGAAGCATAGGGGTTCATAACTGCAGAGGAGAGTCTACAATCCAATTTCTTAAGGACTACTAGATTCCCTAATAAACTGAATCTGCTCATACTGCTTCAGTGCCCTTTTGTTGCAGATTGGAATTATGGGGCCATACTGTGTTGCTCACTACCCAGTCTGACACATACCCATGAAGGAATGATGAGGGGATATGTGCCTGCTTCCTCTTCCCTCAGTAGTCTCAGGACTTAGTGGTAAACCATGAAAGGAACAAGTTCAAAAGCAAGCAGCAGCTGTGTGCCTCAGACCCCAGGAGCAGAGCAGAGTATCACTTCTAGACTCTAGCCCTGTCATAATCCTACAAAGGAATAACCAGGACAGGAACCCTAGACCTAAAGGAGCTTGCACTCTGAATAGCAGAGCTAGCTAACAGTGAGAGTCCAGCTGCAATCCATCGTTCCTCAGATCCAAACTAAGGTCAAGGTCAGAGTTCAGAAAAGGGGAATGGGGAGGTGTGTGTCCCAGCAGGAACTAGACTTCACTGTGGATTAGACCACTTTGGTAGCTGAGGATCTGGATTCAATACACCAAGAAGCAGCAAAAGATCAGTTCAGACCTTCCCTACAGCTTGACTGTACAAGTCTGTAACAAGGGTTCTCTTTTTCCTTCATTCTCAAAGGAGAGGGAAGAGAGGAGGGAAGTAAGTATTGGGATGGACAGAGAAGAGAAGGATTTTTGCTAACTGAAAAAACAAAACAAAAAATATCGTGCTAGAATGTTAGGCATAGCAATAAGACAAAAAAAAAGATTCTGAGAGAATAAGCATGAACAATGAGGAAAGAAAGGATCTTTTTTTTGCAGGTGATATGATAGTTTACTTAAAGAACTTTAGAGAGTGAACTAAAAAACTAAGTGAAAAAATTAAGAACTTCAGCAAAGTTGCAGGACATAAAATAAACCCGCACAAATCATCATCATTTATGTATACCAACAAAATCTAGCAGGAAAAGATAGAAAGTCCCTTTAAAGTAACTACAGGTTGTATAAAACACTTGGAAGTCTATCTGCCAAGAAACACATAGAAAATGTAGGAAAACAATCAGGAAACACTCTTCATACAAATAAAGACAGATCTAAATAACTGAAGAAATATTAATTATGAGTAGGCCAAGGTATTATAATGAAAGGTTTAATACCAATCCTAAATTAGTTTATTTATTGAGTGCCATACCAATCAAACTACCAAAGGATTAGTTTCTAGAACCAGGAAAAATTATAATAAAAATCATCTAGAGGAACAAATGATCAAGAATAAAGAATAAATGAAAAAAATGGGAAGGAAAGGGGCCTTACAATACCTGATCTAAAACTAAACTAAAAAGCTACATCTATACAATTTGGTACTGTGAAGAAACTGAGAGGCTGACCAATGGAACAAATCAGGAACATAATACACAGAAAGAAATGAGCACAGTAGTCTAGTGTTCGATAAATCCAAAGGTCTCAGCTATCAGGGCAAGAACTCACTATTCAACAAAAACTGTTGGGAAATTTGAGAAGCAGTCTGCCAAAAACTAGGTATAGATCAACATCTTATATCATATACCAAGACAACCTCCAAATGGGTATATGACTTCAACATAAAGAGTGATATTACAAAAAGATTAGAGGAACAAGGAAGAAATTACCTGTCAAATCTATGGATAAAGGAAGAGTTCATGACCAAACAAGGGACAGATCAGAAAATGTAAAATGTACAATTTTTATTATGTAAAATGAAAAAGATTTTGCACAAAAATAATTCAGCTAAAATTAGAAAAGAAGCAGGCAAATGGAGAAAAAATATTTGTGCCAAGTTCCTCAGATAAAGGTTTCAAATAACAACAATCTTGTAAATACAATCCACTTTGAAAGTCTTAAGAACTCTGATCAACACAAACAATCAGCCTTAATTCCAAAGGACCCATAATGAAAGTCTACTTACCTCCTAATAAAGGTGTGATGGATTCAGAGTGCAGTTTGAACTGTTTTGGTTGGGGGTTTTTTGGGGGTTTTTTTGGACAGGGCCAATGGGCTAATATGTTTTGCTTTACTATTCATGTTTAAAACTTATAATTTTGGTATTCATAAGAGAAAACATCGCTGTAAAACAATGCAAATATATGTAAACCAATTGCTTAAACACACTGCCAATTAAAGTTATTCGTATATTAAATATCTCATAGTCCACAGAAAAAGTGAAGGACATCAAGGCAGGAAAAATGTAAGTATAAAATATGCATTGAGAAGTAGTGTGGCTTACTGGATGGATAAAGAGCCAGCTTCAGAACCAGAAAGATCTACATTCAGTTCCTGCCTCCTACATATTATATAGTTGTGTGACTCCAGGCAAATTTCTCCATATTTCAAGGCTCTAGGCAAACTTCTAAGAAAGTAAGTTGCAGAGAAGACAACAACCTGCACTGGTAGGGTGGAACTTTCTCATCTGGGAGTTCCATACACCAATAAAAACATAGTTCCAGAATTCAGTTTTACATCAAGCTTTATTTCACAAAACTCCTACATTCTGGAACATTAATCAATATATTGACCACCCTCCCACCCCACCCCAACCCCTGGCAGCTTTAGCAATCACCTCCTCTGGTTATTACCAGTGCAGATCACTGCTCACTTACCATAGATGTAACTGATCTAGCGTCTTCTTCATAATTGAAGACGGGAGGTGGCTCTTTTCCCTCATTCTCTTGTACTTTTTGTTCTAGGAGTTCTTTCTGGGCTGTGAACTTGGACTCAGCACATCTTAACTGCTGGACTGATTGCTTTATCTCTTCTAATGCCTGTTTTTGGCTCAGCAGAAGCACAATACTAAAAGAGAGCAAATGAAATAGAAATGATTTCAAAACAACTATGCTGAAGATTATAGCCATGCCACAGAAGAAATATAAGAAAATCTTCATAAATCATAGAGCTTTAAAAAGCAATCAGTAGGGATGTATTAAGCACCTATGCACCAGACTCTGGCAATGCAAACACAAAGATTTAAAACAATCCTTACTTACAAGGAGCATATATTCTAAGGAAAGAGATTAAAGTCACACACACACACAAACATGTATAAAGATACATAGAATAAATGTAAAGAGAATCAATGCAAAGTAGTTAGATACTATGTAAGGTAGTTTGAGAGAAAAAGCTTCAGATACAAGGTGGTGCCCAAGCTGTGTCCTGAAGGAGGAGAGTCACACGGAAGAGGATGGGCATTCTTTCTGGGATGGAGGTTAACAAAGTATAAAGACACAGTGAGAGGAGATAGACAGTCTCCTCTGAGAAACTGAGAGGTGGTCAGTTTGGTTGAATCACAGAGTAAGGAAGGAAGAGTAATGTACATTGAAAATGAAGGACAGGCTGGAGCCAGGTAGTGAAGTGCTTTAAAAGCTTTAAAAGTGCTTTAGAAGCAGGGTTTATATTCAACCCTAGAAACAACAGGAAGCCACTGATGTTTACAGAGGAGAGAAGTGAAAAATCACTTTGAGGGAGGCAGACAAATTAGGAGGCCATTGCAATAATCTAAGCAAAAGGAGATTACGGTCTAAACCAAGGTTGTAGTTGTATGAGTGGAGAGAAAAGGTTGGATTCAAGTTATGGTGAAGAGGCAGAAATTTGGCAAATGATTAAATATGTGGGGTAAGGGAAAATGAAGCATCCAGAATAATTCAGGTTATAAACACAGGAAATGGGGGAAATGGTAGGAAGTTGGGAAAGGAGGTAAATTTGAGAAGAAAGATTTTCTTTAGGACATTTTGAGGTTGAGATGTCTCTTAGATATTCAGTTTAAAATATCCAACAGGCAATTGGTGTGGCAAGACTGAAGTTCAATAGATATACTGGGGCTGGATATAGATATCTGAAAGTAATATGCATAAACATAATAATTAAACCGAAGGGAGATGATTAAATCAAAAATGAGATTAGCTGTGATGCAAATTATGTTCCTTTAAATATCTAAACTAGAAGAGGAAGGAGTTTTGAAATCAGCTGAGGTTTAATTAAAATCTAAAGCTCCTATACATATACTCATCTCATAAATTCTGACCACCTCTCCCTGCTAACTAGCTATCATACTATATCTTTTCTCCTTGAAAAGTTCATCTACAATCAGTGCCCCCACTTCCCCTCCTCTCACTGTCTTAACTCCATGTAGTCTGGCTTCTGACATCATCATCCAAATGATCCCCTCTCCAAAATTACCTATGATCTCTTAACTGCCAAATCTAATAGCCTTTTCTCATTCTTCATCCTTCTTGACCTGTTTGCAGGCTTTGATATTGTTGATCACCTTCTTTTCTAAGATACTCTCTCCTCTCTAGGTTTTTGTGACATTGCTCTCTCCTGATTCTCCTTCTACCTGTCTGATCACTCTTCTTTTTCTCACTTTTAGGACTGAAAACATCCTCAAGTCTTGGTCGGCTCAAGGTACAAAAGATTACAGATGTTGACATTTCCTGGTTGTCTGAGTACAAAGAAGCCATAAGGAACTCCAGGGTCATGCCAACGCTTGGGTGGTAGGTTGGTAACATGGGTAAAGAAGCTTCATTCCCCTGAATAAAATGAAAGTATCCTCAATGCCTATCTTTTCTGAATATCCTTCTCCTGCTATGACTAAGTAAAAGTCTTTTTGTTAACTGCTGAATAACTTAAAAGTGTCTCAAGGTGTTCTATCAAACCAAAACTAACAAGGGATGGCTCTGAGTCAGTATGTGTCTATGAAGTAGCCTCTGTTTGTAAAGTAAATTCCAGGAATGCAGAGATTATTTCACTTTTGCCTTTGAATCTCTGGTACTTAGCTCAGTGCTTAATGAATTTAAATGATTAATTGATCCTCCTTTACCCTGGATTCTATCTTCTAAATTCTACCTTTAAAAATGTTAAGTTGGATGGTGGATATTCACATCATTCTCTTCAGTCACTAAGGTGGCATGGTGGATAGAGTACTACATATGAAGTAGTTGAAGCTGAGTGTGAATCCTTCCCCAGAGACCTAGGAGCTGTGTGATCCTAAACAACTCACTTAACCTTTCTTAGATTTAGTTTCCTCATCTGTAAAATGATAAAATAATAACTCCTACTTCACAGGGTTTTATGAGGTTCAAATAATGTGATACATTTAAAAGAGCAATGTAAAACATAAAAAGTGAAATATAAACATGAACTATTATTCTTAAGACAAACACCATTTTTCTTCCTCATTGGAATGCTTTGCAGATCAAAGCATACTTTTTTAAAAATTTTCTTTAATTTCCTTGGGGTTGGTTTTTTTTGGTCTGTGTTTTCTTTTGCAACATGGCTAATATGGAAATATGTTTTACATGACTAAATATGTATAATCTATATCAAATTGCTTGCCTTCCTAAGGAGATGTGAGAGAAGGGAGGGAAGGAGGGAGAGAATTTGGAACCCAAAATTTTTAACAATGGCTAAAAATTGTTCTTACATGTAACTAGAAAAAATATTTTTAAAAAAATTTTAAAGAATCAAGAAAGCCAAGGAACCCAGGAGTCTAAACAGAAAGTCAAATGGAGAAGATAAAGGCCAAGATATGCTATGATAGTTCAAGAAGCTCATAACAGGTAAACCTTGCTACCTTATAGTTAGCTATTTTTATCCCTGTCCTAATCTGCCTGGTGAGGGAAGGTGGAGGATATGATAAGAAGATATCAGGATGTAGTGGGAAAAGCATGGAATTTGGAGCCAGAAGATCTCACCTGGTTACGCTACAAACTACCTGTGTAAACCTGGGTAAGTCACTTAACATCCACAGCTTCAGTGTCCTTCTCCATAAAATAAGGGAGATAGACCAGACAATCTTAAGATCACTTCAAGATCAAATCCTATGATCCTATTGCAGTAGACAATCCCTCAACAGGAAAGACCTAGAAGTATTCCAGTGACAATGAGTCAATTGGCCTGGTAGAAAGTGTAAAGGCAGAAAAGCAGATGCAACATTTATCAGTCACTTCCTGAAAGAGAACAACAATTTTTGGTTGAAATGATGGCCAGGACTGGTCATAAAACAGGTAGATTATGTTCAAAATGTGCTGTTTAGGCAATCAAGGAAGGGCAGAAAGCATTTTAGAAAGATTTCTTTAAAAAATAACTTACATAAAAATAATCTGATGACTAAAACAGTCTCATTTATCTAGAACAGCAGTTCTGAAACTTTCTGATCTCAGGACCCCTTTATATTCTTAAAAATCATTGAAAAGACTCCTCCCTCCCTGCAAAGAGCATTTGTTTATGTGGGTTTTATCTATTGATCTTAACTGTATTAGAAATTAAGACCTCTTAGTATTATTATCTTAGGTTATGAAGAGTCAGACAGATTGAAACACTGAACAACAAGCATTATTATGAAAATTTTTAACATCATGGACCTTCTGAAAGGGTCCTGGCATCCCAGGGATCCCTGGACCATACTCTGAAAGCCACTGATGTAAAAGACTAGCTTTTGTAGAAGCCCTCAATCTCCAATAGATGACAAATAAATGCTGTTGTACTGTTAAAATAATTACACTTCTTTCTTTAAGTTGTTTGTCTACTTACTCAGACTTCTTTTCACAGGTCTTAGAAGATTCTTCAATACTCTTTTCTAGTTCCAAGACAACTTCCTCCTTGTTTAAAAGCATCTGCTGTGTTTGGATCAATTCTTCTTCGACAGTTTTCAACCTAGAATGAATATATGCTATCCAATCAATTAATGCATGGACTTTATACATGAGGTACAGGGATAAACAATATGTAGATAGATATTCTCAAATATTTGAATGTGTTGTGGGCAATTTCTATTTCTTAGTCTCTGAATATACTCGATTTTCCTTTTCTACATAGATTTTATAGACACTTAGACATAAGATAAATATTATAAGAAAAATCTATGCTAGCAAAAAATAATTTCTATTAATTAAAAAATTTATATTACCAAATTTGAAAACACTACCATTGGTAGGGATGAAATTTTTGTTTTGAATCTTCTGTAGCATAGTACTAAAGAACATTAATTTTTATGCACTTTGCAGGCCTGGCAGATGAGTGAAGTCTGGGAAAGGGGCATAGGCTATATAACAGTGCCCAGGGTAAGTGAAGGAACACCGAACTAGTCCCTGCTCAAAATCTCTTTACATATTCCACCAACAGGAGATTAATTGTGATTAATAAGCTCCTCCAGTTTGAATACTCCAAGAGCAGCACAGGGAAGGGGGGAAAAGAAGAAGAAAAAGAAATGAGTTAGCTGCCTGTCATGGGGAAAAAATAGTTAAAATCTATTTTCAGTGCCTCCTTCAATTCATCTTCATTCGGAGAATTCTGGTTTATTTGCTCTAGGGAACCTCTACAACTCCCCAAAATGTGATGGGCCTTTAGTATAATTACTGAACACAGTAATCTACATTCCTGGAGATGTTCAATAAATGTTGACAAACCACTGAGAAGAAATGTTTACCCAAATTTATTGGTCAGTATCATACACTGAGAATTTATAAAATCTGTATATCTACAAAGGTCTTCATATTTTTACCACTGTTTATTCCCTACAACAATACTATAAAGAAATATCACTTAGGTACAATTTTAACTTGTTACAGTAATTTTACAGTCAACACTTAAGATGTTTAATCGTTTCCTTTTGCTTCGAGGATAAAATACAAACTCTTCTGTTTGGAATTTAAAGCCCTTCACAATCTAGCTCCAACCTGTCTTTCTGTACTGCTTACACATTAAAGCCCCTGAAGTATACTCTGATTCAGGCAAACTGCTTACTTGTTAGTCCCCACTGTGGTGACCATACTCTCCACCAAGGCTGGAATTTTCTCCTTCCTCATCTATCCCCCCTCCCCCTGAACCCTGGTCCTTTCAAGGGTCAAATCAACTGCTACTTCCTACAAGTGAGCTTACTTGATTCTCCCAATTATTAATGCTACCCTCAATCGGCAGTACTGTCCACAACAAAAATTATTTTCCATTTATTTTATAATTACTTATCTGTGGACTCTGTTAGGAAAGGCAGATTCAGGGCTCTGAAAGAAAGCCAGCAGAAGAAGTTACAACACAGACCCAAAGGGAACATCATAAACATTACAAAGGGAGCAAAGGACTTCAAACAACCAAAAGCTGCAACACCATGAACTGCAAAAGGTCAGAATGTCTTAAGTTTTTAATCAGGATGGGCAATAGCGTCCCCAGAGCAGTAGTGACTAATGTCAGAGTTGAGACACATCAAGGTCAAATGAGACACATGTAGTAAAGGCAGCTTCAGGCCTCTATCAGGTCTCAGAACCCGACAAAGACCTACATCAAAAGAGAGAACTCCATGAAGGGAGAAATGGATTTCCAGTAACTAAGAGATTTCTGTTTGGTCTCAGCTCTACCACCAAGATGTAGCTCCCAAGATAAACTGATCACTAGTTGCTATTTAACCCAGTCTTGGATATATGCAGCCCCTAGCCTCTTCTCCCCTTTGATTGCAGAGCCAGAGGAGGTGAGCACTAAACTCCACCCAAAGCTTTCCTTTATAGAGGGCAGAACCTGGACTTTGAAGCTCCCCCCACTTTGGATCTGTACCTCTGTTAAGTCTCAACTCCATGAATCCCCTACAGTATCCTTCTCCCTTTCTCCTCCCCTTTCCAGCTTCCTTTTGTATGCTGTCTTCTCCATTACACTACAAACTCCTTGAGAACAAGGACTGTCTTTTTCTGATTTGTATCCGCAGTGACTAGAATATAATGTGAATCACAACACAATGTGATGAGTCCTGAAGACCTTCTTACTTGTCTCCTGAGGAACCTGTATGCAGGCCAAGAAGCAACAGTTAGAACCAAACATGGAACAACTGATTAGTTTACGATTGGAAACAGAGTACAAGTCTGTATATTGTCACCTTATTTATTTAACTTATATGGAGACTACATCATGCAAAATACCAGGCTGGATGAATCAAAAGCTAGAATTAAGGTTGCCTGGGAAAATATCGACAATCTTAAAGTATGCAGATGATGCCACTCTGATGACACACAGTGAAGAGGAATTAAGAAGCCTCTTGATGAGAATGAAAGAGGAGAGTGTAAAAATTAGCTTGAAACTTAACATCAAAAAAAAACTTAGATCCTGGCAACTGGTCCCATCACTTCCTAGCAAAAGAGGGAGAAGAAATGGAAGTAGTGTCAGATTTTATATTCTTGGGCTCAAAGATCACTGCAGATAGGGACTGCAATAATGAAATTAAAAGATGCTTGCTCCTTGGAAGGAAAGCTACAACAAATCTGGACAGCATACTATAAAGCAGAGACATCACCTTCCTGACAAAGGGTCCATATAGTCAAAGCTATAGTTTTTCCAGTAGCAATGTAAGGCTGTGAGAGTTAGACTATAAGAAAACTTAGTGTTATAGAATCAATGCCTTTGAATTGTGGGGCTGGAGAAGACTTTTGAGATTCTCTTGTACAGCAAAAAGGTCAGATCAGTCAATATTTAAAGAAACTAATTCAGGCTATTCACTGGAAGGTCAAATACTGAAGCTGAAGCTTAAAAACTTTGGCCACATAATGAGAGGACAGGACTTATTAGAAAAGACCCTGACGCTGGGAAAAATTGAAGGTAAAAGAAAAAGGAGATGGCAGAGGATGAGATGGATAGATATTACCATGGACACAACAAACATGAACTTAGACTTCAAGAGATAGTAGAGGACAAAAGGGCCTGGCAAGCTATGGTCCATGGGGTCACAAAGAGTCAGACATGACTGAACAACTGAACAACTGAACAACAACAAATGTTTACTGAATTGAAGAAAGTGCACTGTGCTTAGAGTTAGTGGACCTGGGTTCAAATCCTGACACTGATACTTACCTGTGAGACCTTGGGCAAGTTATTTGACCTTTCTGGGCCTTAGTTCCTCAACTGATCTAAGGATTCATGGAAGAAAACATAAGTATCATCAAGAAGGTGGTTAATAACTCTCTGATAGTTAATAACTATCTTTTGACCTGAGACCTGACCACAACAGAAGTCTGGTGTCTTTTTGTGGTATCTATACAAAACACAATAAAGAATTTCAAAAAACTTGTTGAAATTGATAACTCCTATTAAATTTTTGTGATTTCCAGCAGAATGTAAATTCTTTAACATCAGAGACTTCTCAATTCTTTTTGTATCCTCAGCTCACAGCACAATTCCTTACAGTTTCTGCCTACTATAATGGCATTTAATAAATGACTATTGATTGGTTAATTTAAAGGAGAAGTGATAGTCAGATGAAAATTTAGAAACAATTTCTGAAGATTAGAAAGGCTTGGTCAAAAAAACTGAAGATCACAGGGGCAAAGAATGGTTATAAAGATGTTTGAGATCGGTACTTGGATTTCTGAACTATAGCTTAAAAAATGGGAATGATAGGATTCTTTGAGGGATAGAGTTCACCTAATAAAGGCTCCTCAAGATACATTCTAAGGAGAGGGGATTTAAACTAAAAAGCATGGAGGAAAGAAACTGCCTAAGTATATCCACCAAGAGAGAAACTAGAATGAAGGAAAAGTAATAGTTCAAACACAAAGAAGTTCATAGGAGATGAAAATCCAAGAAAGTAATCATTGATAAAACCCATGATCTCTAATATCTGTACAAAAAAAATACCCAAAGGTAGCAATCAAGATGAACTAGAGGGTCATGAACAAGATGAATCAATTTAGCTACTACACCTTGGGCCGCTTCCAAACTGTCCTGATCCTCCCTGCTGCTCTCCTTTACCAAATTATCTTGGATTTATTTTGTACATGTTTTATACATATTTATGTGTACACACACTGTCTCCCCTGAAAGAATGTAAGCTCCTTAAGGCTGGTGTTTGGCAAATAATGAGCACTCATTGATTGGCTGGTTAAAGGAACTGGGGATAAGTAGCATGAAGAAGGGAAGGTTCCTGGGGAATGTAGTAGGTGTCTTAGACTTATCCCACATAGCCCCAAAGTTCATAGCTAGAAGTAGGGGGTAGAAGTTACAAGAGGGCGAATTTAGGCTTGATATCAGTCAGTCCACCAACCAACAAGTATTTATTAAGCACCTACCATGTCCCAGGCACTGTGGTAGGTTCTTGGAATACAAGTACAAAGAAAGAAGCAATTCATATAAAATTACATGCAATATCATAAAGTGAATAAAGACAAATATTTAGAAAGTTAAATACAGTTCTCTCTTCCACAGTGCAACTTTCCCCATTGAGGTTTTGATTTACCATAGGTCGGCATAAGAAATTAAATGGGAATTTTGGGAGAGTTTTGTGGAAGCCACAGATGACACGCAAAGGCCATCAGACAACACAGAGCCTTTGACCAAATACTTAATCCAAATTTTGCAAAAAGATAACTGTAAACACCCCATAAAAGAAAAAAAATTCAGACTTCACCTCTGGTACAAAGGGAGGATCAAAAATTTTTACACAGATTTTCCATATTGCCAGGGCGCTGCGCCCCTAACCCTCCCCTCACACACACACAATGTGGAAGGGACAACTGCATAGACTGATCCTCAACTTGCATAAATTACTATGACAAGAACCTTTTAATTCATCTAGCTCTATTTGGCCAGGCCAAAAGAAATCGCAACCATTCCTAAGAGCCAGCCATAGGGTTTTATAACCACTGCACCCAGAATGATCAATCAGCAAGAAACTACCATGTGACAAGCACTGTACTAAGCACTAGAGAAAAAAAACGAGTTTACATTCTACTGGAGGAATGTATTGATGTTAGCATATGCAAAATATGTACAAAATAAATACAAGGTAAGTGGGGGTATGACAGTGGAGAGAAACTAGCAGCGGGAAGGGAATCAGCAATGGTCTCATGTAGAAGTTGTAATTTTAGTTTGGTTCTAAGAAAACTAAGGATGCCAAGAACAAAAGAAGAAGGAATATATCCCAATTATGGAGACTAGCCTTTATTTTCTTTCTTTCTTCCTTTCTTATTTCCTTCTCCCCACATGGGGCATTACACCCTTAACTGTTGGTGCTCTGCCCAAAGGGAATGTAAATTTTAATCTCTGAAACTTTTTTTTGGTTTATTTTTTCTCTTAAAGACCAGATCTTAACCCCAGATCACCCTGGCTCCCATTGATTGGCCAGCAATAGCCTGGCCAAGACCTACTTGGTCATTGTTTGGACCCTGATTGGCTCAGAATGAATGTAAATAACAATTATTTCTGTTCAGGCATGAAACCCAGAGGATCTTCCCCTCCCAGATCTAATTTTTTAAGAGGTCATTCTCAGCCTCATTTCTTATTAAGCCTTAATCACTGAATGGGTGTTGCTTCAGTCAAACTGAGACCTGATAAAGAACCTAGCTTGAAAAGGCCAAGGTCCCCCACTGCATCCTGGGCCATTGCCAGTTGTCCTGATCCATTTCTGGCCACTAGACCCAGATGGCTCCGGAGGAGAAAATAAGACTGGTGACTTTGCACAGCCCTCCCTCACTTAAATTCAATTCCTTTCCAAGTCATGGCATCACCTCCCTGATGTCATGGTCCTCTTCAAGAAAGACAAACAACAGTCTTTATAAAAGTAAAGGTGAAAAGACAAAGTCTCAAGTATGAGGGCGGCAAAAACAAAGGAAATTCTTTAATTCTATCAGATAGAGACAAAGTAAATAAATAATAATCAAATTCAACCTTTTGAAGTAAGAGTCTACAGATGAGCCCCAATAAAAATTTCAAGCTTAAAGAAATAACATATAAACATGAGAACAGGTTCATTAGCAGCAATGGTGCGATAAAGGGATAGATCCATATATTTATCCAGGAACTTTCTTTATAATGTTTATAGTCAATCAAAAGATTGGCTAAATAATTTTTTAAAAGACCCAGTACTCTGCATTCCAAATTGAATGTTAATTATTAACTGCTTGGTGAAAGAAAGCACTGATAGCACATTAAGAAAGATCTGGTCCCCATTGTTTCTGTTATCTCAGTAAGCACAAGTGAAATGTCTGGAATTCATTCTCATCCTATCTTCACCTTGGAGAAACCCTAGCTTC
The DNA here is from genome assembly GCF_900497805.2 of Vombatus ursinus. Classification (NCBI taxonomy): domain Eukaryota; kingdom Metazoa; phylum Chordata; class Mammalia; order Diprotodontia; family Vombatidae; genus Vombatus; species Vombatus ursinus. Next base: position 8,195,573 of record NW_020954570.1, on the reverse strand, counting down.
TTCCAAAGCACAGTTTAGTTGCCACCTCTTCCATAAGGGTTCTCCTGATTCCTTAAGCCTTCAACATACTCTCTCCCTTGACATTACTTTACATTTATTTCTGTGTTAATTTTTATATACTTTATATTTACTTATATCTCCCCCAAAAAGACATAAGCTCCTTGAGGGTGGGAGCATTTTCCTTTTTTTTTTTTGGCTTCATTTCCCCCAAGATCTAACATGGTTACCTGCACCTATCACATACATAATCAACATTTGTTAAACTAAATTGAATTTACTAGAACCTCTAAAGTTTAAAAAAAAAACTGAAATCACACAACTGAGTAAATCTGATTTGAAAGAAAATAAGAGACAGAATTCTGTAACAGAAGGAGCATTTAATCAAGAGTCAGAAGATGTGAGTTATAGACCCAGTTCAGTTCTAGTTAGCTATGTGAATACTGATAAAATCACACCACCACTGTGAGCTCATTTTTCTCATCTATAAAATGAAGGAGTTAAACTGGTAATCTCAGAGTCTCCTAACAGCTCAACTAAAATGTCCATCTGGAAAATAGTGATAATAATCCCTTGCCCTGGAGAACTGTTTTGGAAGACAAATGTAACGATACAGGTAAAAAAAAATTTAAGACCATCATATTCCTTTTCTTCATTTAAAAAATAAAATTTCAAAACATAAAATTCTTCCTCAGATAAAGTTAGAATACTGACCTAAATAATATTAGAAGAAAACCAAAATTGACTACTAGAAATTGTTATTATATAAGTAAAATATATGTTAAATAGAAGAATGGATATAGGAGTAAGATAATAGTATATTTTATAGCACATTATACAAAAATAAGCATTTAAAATTTAGCAAACCACTTAAATCTAACATAAAAATCAAGACTATCCTATTAATCTATGAATAGTTTGAATTTTCTACTTACATTATTTGCAAACTCTCTGCTGTTAAATTATTCCACATGATCTCATTAGCCTGAAGACTTTCATTTTCTTCAAGTAAAGAAGCATCAAACTCAATTTCTTGCTCCTCAACAGCTGGTGATCTGGTAAAACACGGAAAATAGTTGTGATTGAGATTGCATGTACCATTCATTATATATCAAGGACAAATATACATCATGGTATGACAGCTAGAAGGAATTACAGAGGCAACTTGTCCAAACCTCTTATTCTACAAATGAGGAAAGTGAAGCTGAGATATTAAGTGATTTGCCCACCCATAGAGGTGATAGTTGAACTCAGGTCCTTAGAATTGTGAACTTTTCCACCACAGCTTGCATGGCCAAATTCTTGGGACAGATCAAGAGTATATTTGCTCTATTCAAAAATGATATTAATAAAAATGTGTTTTATTATACTAGATAAATTTACACACAAATAACTAAGAACAAATTAAACCAATCTGTTTACTTTCTTCTGAATAAACTGAAGACATAAATTGTGAAAGAGAAGATACATTTTCACGTATAAAGGCAAAGTATTGCTCTAAGTGATGTTATGGTGAAAACTGAAAATGCATTACTTCAAAATGACTAATAGCAATTATATATTTGAAATGTGTATATAATTATTAGCATTCTCTCCCTTCTCAAGTTACCTATTATCTACTTATACATGTACATGTTATACACTTGTCTTTGTACTCTCAAAGGCTAGCACAGTGCCTTGTCCATAGTATGCATGTTAGTTGAACTGAATTGGATTAAAAAATGACTTTCAAAATAACTAAAAGTCAATAATTAAAATAATTTTTTTGCCTTACAATGCTTTTACATTTGTTCAACTGTATTTCAACCTTTTGACATAAATGATGAAAGTAGAAGAAAAATCTCATACCTGTAAACATCTATGAAATTGTTGTATTCCGTGCTAGGATCAATCTGTTCAACTGATGTCTGAATCTCTTTATGGACATTAACTATCTCCTCTGTAACAAGACTGGTAATCTGGCTGTATTCATCAAATATACTTTTTCTAAGAACAAAAATATAAATAATCAACAATTTTCAGTTTTGAAAGAGACTGAAATGAAAGCAGAATAACAAACATTAAATTTATTATATCAGTTGTATCTCAAAGACTATTTATGAAACTCATTTCAAATACCTGAAGAATCAAGTAAAGGATTTTATAATGGAAAAGAATAAAGTAGACTTTGAAATCTTCAGCCAATGACATGAAAATGGTTGAAAATAACTACGGATTACAGATGTAAGTTAACAGAAGGAAAAAATATGATTGACTAGAATAGTCAGAGGAGGCCTTGAAGAGAAGACTTAGAGAAGAAAGGGAGGATTTACTAGGCAATAGAAAGAGCAAAGACAAAAATTTGAGAATAACGTGCAGCATATTTGGAAGACTGTAAGGAAACTGATCTAGACTTAAGTAGAGTAGGGTATGCCTGTTGGAGAATAGTGAGAAATGAGGTTGTACAAGAAGATCAGATGTAGCTTTCCCTTACTACTCTGGAATATGAAGAGTTTATAAGCCTGGGGATAGTGAAACAATGGTGGGAGAAGTGAAAGTATTAGTAGGGGAAACTTGTTTACTTGTTTATTTAATTTTGAATTGTACAGCAGTAGCACACTGAAGAGGAGATATCCTATAGGCAGCAATAAATATGAAATCAGAAAGTTTCTACAAGACTAAAGATTAGTGCACTGAAGAAAAGGATACAGCATGCTCTAAGAGAAGGAATACTGGCTTGTGAGTCAAGAGGCCTCAGTTCTAAAAGTGGCTCTGCCACCAGCCACTTGTGTAGTCTTAGGCAAATCATTTCACCTCCCTAGCATTCAGTTTTTTCATCTTTAAAATTAGGGGCTTGGACTATATTCGTCACCCTTTTCGGGTCATGGACTCACTGTTTTGGCTGACTGATAAAGTTTATGTACCCCATCTCAGAAGAATGTTTTTATATTCCTAAAACAAAATACATAGGACTATAAAGGAAATCAATTATATTGAAATAGCTATCAAAAAAATTTTAAGTACATGGGCCCCCAAGTTAGGGACATGTGAACAAGATGACTCTAAGATCTCTTTTAATTTTATGTCTCCACAGCATTCTATTATTATCCTGTGATCCTCAGTGGTTTTATGTAAACAAACCAATTAATACTTCAGTTGAGAAAATGGAAAGAGCACTGGGATTTGGAATCAGAAGACTTGGGTTCAAATGTTGGTCTGCTACTTATTACAATATTTCATAGGCTAGGTGTTTCTATTTTACTTATTTTATTTTATTAGTAATTAAATTTATTAAAGTGATTTTTCCCCACTGTTTTCTAGTTTGGGCTTTTTACATTCTACTATGTGCTATGTTACCCAACAACTTTCTAATGGGAAAGTACTAGAAACTAGAATTTCTGATATCCTATAATTCAAATAATCAACCTAATTATTCACCAAAATTATCAATTATTACATATTATATAACTTTTATAATTATGCATTATATAATTATTTATAGCATATGAATATAATATGTAATGTGTGTGCTGATATATACTATTATAATTATAATATAAATTATATACTATAATTATAATTAAATACTACTATAATTATAACTAAATAATAGTATAATTATAAATAAATATTATTGTGCCAAAATTAACTAGAGCTTCCAGTAGGTTTTTTAGAGCAGAGGTGTCATAGTCTCTACTAAGGAGAAAATGTTTACCAAAATAAATAAAAATACAACAAAACATAGGTAATGTCAATTTGTGGTTTTATAAGTCAGTATGTTGCTTCAGGGATCCATTTCTATTTGAATTTGACACCATTGATAATGTTTTGTGGGTGAAGAGTTTCTAAGTTTGTAGAAGAAGTCAGGGGGAACAAAAGACTTACAAACAAGAGTGACTAGCCTAGGTAAAGCCTTTCAATTGTTTAAAAGTCTAAAGGTAAGAAATTAAGGGAAATAATTTTAAAAGTTTCTGGAAAAACATGTATTAAGCAACCCTAGAACTCTTGATTCATCAGGTAGTCCATCACTCCCCCAACATACCAGATAATAAAGCTGTTACTATATATAATTAGTAAGTAAAACACATTATATTACAGTATATTTTAAAGTCACAGTAATCATTCACTAACCTGGGACTACATACAATTAAATTCAAAACTGCAAACATATTTGAACATTCAGAAACAATAAAGCAACAGAAAATCCTCAGAAACTAAACTGTACTAATCACTAACTTTTACCATCCAAAAACCACAAGAGAAGAGGTACATAATCTGCCTGAGATGTACAACTATGTAATTTGTATATTTTCAGTGTCAAAAAATAAAACACAGATTACAGAAGAAGTGTAAAAGCAAATTGATTAATTTATCCATAGTTTTTAAATAAGTGTCAATAAAAATTTGTCTGCATAGGTAGATGAAATACTAAAACAGCAATAAATTGAAATATCTTTGAAAGATTTTCTGCAGTGTCCAGAGATTATAACCTTAAACAGTCAGAGGGGTTGTCAAATATTCTAGAATATCTAGAACATTCTCACAAAATATCTAAACAACCAACACATGTAAAGACTTTAAGGCACCAGTCTGTGAGGAACGAGATACCACAGCATGCATAACTTGATGTGAATGCCACTCTAATACCATATTTTTTAGAATTGCTTAACCTGCTTGAATTCTGGCTGTGTGGGTTCACTCTTAGAGGCTTATATAATCATAGGGTTGTTACAAAAGGTAACTGGGAGGCTAAGTTAATTCTAAAGGAATCTTCAGATTCATAATAGCCTTGGCATTAGTGAGAGGCATGGTGGAGAAAAGAGCAAAAGAAGGGTAAAGAATAGAACACATCAGAATTACAGAACTAGACAGGAATTCCAATGGAAAGTTTCTCAGAAATGATTTAGGCTACCATTGCTTCTTAGGGGCAGCATAAGATAGTGACTCCAAAGCCAACATTCTGGCCTTAGAATCAGGAAGATCTGGTACATACACTACCTGCATGACCCTTGGCAGGTCACATAAGATCTCAGTGTCCCAAGCAACTCTATTATTAACTGATGTAATCACAAAAAGTGAAAGATAAGAGAGGTAGTAAGATATTATGTGAATAAAATACAAAGACTTGTCTAAACCTAATCATTCTTTTACAAAGTGTAAAAAAATATTTTGAACTGGAGGGAGAACTTGGCATTGGCTGACAACTGACCAAACTCCAGCTGACCTTTAAAAGAAAAGCCTAGAAAGAGTCAGAGAGTTTGAAGTGCAGTTAAGATGTATCTAGGAAGGAACAAAGAAACATACTTTCTAGGGAGGCCCAGGCACAAAGGAGCAGCACTCCATTCAGGAAGCAATTTCAAGGAACAAGACCTCTGGCAACAAAGAAGATAACCAACTATGGATTTTAAGACATAATTAGCCTTGAGAGTTGAGCTGCAGTAAGGAAGATCCAGATGAGCATTCACAAGTAGAACAAGAACATTGGATCTCTGTAACACTCAAGCAATAAGTTATGTTGGTCACATGCATTCCCTACATTTATGCCTCTCTATGAGAATACGCTTAAGTTTATTCTTAGTCATCAGACAGATGTATATATTTGTAGAAAAGTGTATACCAGGTTTATGGGGGGAGAGTTTTGTGACTACTAACTGACTATGCCATCTTAGTAAATGCCTTTGCTTGAAGGTAATTACATCCACTGGTTGACTATTAAAGGTAATCTCACTGGTGGAGGCTAATGAGTTATAGTTTCAGGGACCTTGGAATCTATTAGAGTAGTCACTCTACTCAAGGACCTAACATGAAAACCCATGACATTAACTGTGCAGTGAAGTTAATACATAAGAGTACTTCTGGTTCTTAGAATTTTAAATTTGCAAATGTTATCTTCCCTCTGGGGAATACAAATGAATCAATAATGCTTGCTACAGAATATATACACTGGTACATATGTTTATATGTAGCAGTATGTAGTAATTATTTTTCTTCTCCTTGACAGAATTTTTGTGTGCTAGAAAGTTATTCCTGACCTCCTATGGAATCTTAATTAGCATTCAGAGGTAGAATTCCAAGTGAAAAAACCATAAGCATTCCCATAAATGCTTTAATTTCCATCTCTCAGCTCCAGGCATTTTTTTCTTGTTGTCCCCCACGCTTGGAACACACTTCTTCCTCTGTTCCAACTATTGACCTCCCTAGCTTCATTTAAGTACCAACTAAAATCCCACCTTCTACAGGAAGACTTCCCCAATCACTCTCAATTCTACTGCCTACCTTCTGTTATCTCCTACTTATCCTATATATAGATAGCTTTGTATATATTTGTTTGCATGTTGTCTCCTCCATTAGACTGTCAACTCCTTGAGGGCAGAGACTGTTTGCCTCTTTTTATAACCCCAACACTTAGCAACAGTGCCTGGTGTTCTTAATAAATGTCTAATCAGTTAGCTAATCAGAGATACAGGGCTGTATTTCTGATACTTCTCACAAATTCGCTGGGAAGATTCACACCTGTGTCATTTAACTCTCTCCCTCTTCATATATAGATATGTGTATATGTATATATGTACATATGCATATATAGAGAGACAGATAAGAATATCAGTATATAGATGTACATATCTTGTAAGATTTGGTAGTTTCTTGCTTTTATCCCTACAAAACAGCTCTTAATAGTTCTCTTTTGGAGACATAATGTACATGACTTCCCTCCTTTTTTCCTTTACCTAGTTGCCACATAACTGCTTATTTGAAGTCATTTGCTGCCAAATACAAGAACTTAAATGGGCAGAAGAAACTATCCAAATTCCCTTGTTTTAAAACTCCTTAAAAGACTCTCTTTCCAACTGCTACATCAAGTGGCCCTAATTTATCTCCACAACTAACATTTCTATAGGACAAATCTACCCATATCACTGCCCTACTCTAAAAAGCTTCATTAGTTCCCAGTTGCCTAAAAAACAGAACACAAACTCCTCTGTGTAGCATTTAAAGCCATTCATATTCTAGATCTTTCCAGAGTGATGATAGAATACCTTCTCTCACATGCTTTTCACTCCAGTCACACTGTCTGCGTGCTATTATCTGAACATGGCTTTCCTTTTCCTGTCTCCATGCCTTTGCCCAGGCTGCCCCCAAGTCTAGAAATGTCTCCCTCAACCTGACCTCTTGGTCAATGCTCAATTCAATTTGCCACTTCCTTCAAGTAGCTTTTCCAGATTGCCTCAGTTGTTGTTCTCATCACAACCACCTCAGCACTGTATTTTTTGTATACATGTCCCTCGACCTCCCAGTGTAAAATGTAAGCTCCTTGAGAGCAAAGACTCTTACATCCTCAGGACCAAGCAGAGATAGTAGAATATAGCAGTCAAATGAACAAGGCATGAGGTGCTTTTATTACTTTGATTAGTTGGCAAAATTATTCAAAGAAATGTAGAGCTGAGGGCAGCACTTTGAGTGGAAAAAAATAACATCACTAAACTAGAATTGATGTTAGTTATCTGGGTTTAGTCCCATTAATTGTTTGACCTTTAGAAAGTCACTTCAATTTTCTGGGTCTCAATTTCCTCACCTGTAAAATGAGAGATGTGGTTGAGATAATATCTAAGTTGCCTTCCAGCTCTGATATTCTGTGGTTATAAATTATAAATGTGGGACCTAAGAGTGGACAACAAAGGAACAAAGGGGCTTCTGATTCCTGATTTTGAAAACCCTTTTTCTCTACTGATTGTCTCCACCACCACCATGCCCCTTCTTCCCACAGAATTTAAGATCCTAGAGGTCAGGAGCTTTTTGTTTTTGTCTAAATATTTTCAATCCCTACCACATAATAAATGCTTAACAAATGGATGCTAAATTGATGCATGAATTAATAATAGCTTTCAATGTACCCCTTAGCAAAGAATCAACATTATCAGAAAACCAACAGTTGCCAATTGTCCCAAACAAAGTCCTTTCACCAGGCAAGCCAAGTCACATGACCCCCTTGCTCTAAGGATATCATAGAATGGAAGTGACCTAATACAAGTATATTGACCGGATGATGAGATAGGGCATCACAGGGTGAAGGCTGAAGAATTGGGTTCATGAAATAAATAAGCAGAGACCCATGCAATAGAGAGTGCTTCTCTCTTCCTTCTTTCTTATATTCGTTCAAATAAGTGTTACACACACAATATGTGCAAGGCACAATGCTAAAAACTAAAAGAAATATAAAAGCAAGATATAGTTATTTCCTACAAGAAATTCATGTACTAGCATAACATATTTATGTGTTCTTTCTCTTTGTATTATCGTCTCTCTTGTTCTTTACTTCTTCCCTATTACATCATGATTATTACACTTTTTGCTAGCCAGATTATTTCAGTTATTGTACTTGTATCCACAGTGCCTAATACGTAGTAGATGAACGCTTTATTTAGCTGTACTAGTCCAGAATCAGCTGTAATTACTTTACAACGTGTCACTGCAATTAAGAAAGCTATCACATCTCTTTTACAATTCTCTTAAGCACAGAAGTAGCTACTCCTCACTCCCTGGCTTTGGCCACTTTCTAATAAGTTACATATCATCTCAGATAATGCATTATATGAATGAGTGGAGTCTAACATTCCTGGTCTTACTCAGTTAACTCCAGGGCTGGTTCTGTCACACCTAGCTAACCCCAGGAAATTCACTGTACAATTATTATCTTAGAGGAAGTCACACTTCTTTTGTGGAATCTTACAGCAGGATAATCTTAAAGACTATCAAGTCATAATTTTACAGAATAGTAAACTGATGCTCACAAAGGTAAAACTGTCACTAGCCCAAGGATACTCAGGTAGTGAATGAGCCAGGACTAGGGCCTCATATAACCTGCCTCTGTAGCCAGTTCTCTTTCTACTATTCCACAACATTTTTCTGGTCCTTCCTTTCACACTTCCTTTTCCATTCCCCCAAGATTCCCAGTAGCTGATACAAATGCCCTTTATCAACTCTATTCAATGGAACTGAAGCAAATACTAAATTTCACACAAGGGAAAATCAAGTCCCTTAAGAAAACTTTCTGGCAGAAGATTCAGAAACTAAGCAGAGTCTAGCTACTGAACCTCCAAGTAATCTTTCTGAAGGCTACAGTGGTTTTACTATTTAAAAGATTCTTAATCCTTTTAGAATGGGCAGCTAATCAATTGTATTTAATTGTTGGCTAGAAGTGGGACTTTTATTGTTGTTCCTATTGTTTTGGGCAAACAGGAGATACAGAAAATCGAACACTGACTCTGTGTGTTGTTAGGCTGGGCAACCCAGAAGAAGAATTATCAGATTTAGGAAATAGCCGAAGTTATAAAGATGATGATTATACTACTAATAATAAGCATAATAAGCATGTGGCACTTTAAGGTTTGCAAAGCATTTCATATATATTACCTCATTTTATCCTCACAACAACTCTGTGGGGTAGATGCTATTATTATCCCCATTCTACAGAGGCAGGCAGAGGTTAAATGACTTGCCCACATTCACATAGCTAGTTAAGTGTCTGAGGCTATATTTGAACTCAGATGTTCCTGTACTCTGGCCACCATATTATTAAACTGCCTCTAGCAAAGGGAACACATGAAGGGAAATAAAGGTAAAGAGAAGGAAATATGTAAAATCAGCATGGGTAATGCCCTCCTTTGTATGGAGAATCCAAATCAATCCAAAAAGCATGTATTAAACTCCTACTATACAACAGACAGGGATACAAAGAAAAAATATATATATAGCTCCTGCCCTCTAGAAGTTTAAATTCCACTAGGTGGATACAAGATATACACAAATGCATAATATGATCAAAATAAAAGCAATGTAATTGGGGGGAGGGGAGGGAGGGGGAATGCTGCTACCAACTGAGAGAAATCAGGAAAGGTCTCCTGAAGAAGAGGGAACTTGGGTTGGGTTTGAAAGGAGCCATGGGTTTCAAAAGGCAGAAATGAGGAGGGAGAAGTTTCCAGGGATGCTGCTTATCCAAAGGCAAAGAGGTGTGAGATTATGAAGAGGACTGAGGTAAGGTAAGGAGACTAGCATGGCTAGAAAACCTAGTACATGAGAGGGAGGATATGAAACCCATCCGGTGAGATTCGCCCAAACCAAGCTATGAAGGATTTTAAAACCCAAACCAAAGAGTATGTGTTTAATCCTAGAGGTATTATTTACAGGGATTAGGGTGTCCTTGCAGTTTATTCATAGAGAGGCACCAGGTTTCTGAGCAGGGGAATGACTGGGTCAGACCTCTGTTTTAGAATACCAGTTTGAACACTGTATCCCAGATGGGAAAGGCTTCAATTATTGTTTTTCAGACATGTCTGATTCTTTGTGACCCCATTTGGGGTTTCTTGGCAAAGATGCTGGAGTGGTTTGCCATTTCCTTCTCCAGCTCATTTTACAGATTAGGAAAACTGAGACAAAACAAGTTTAAGTGACTTGCTCAGGGTCACATAGCTAATAAGTGTCTGAGGTTCGATTTGAACTCAGGAAGATGAGGCGGGAACACAAATTAGGAAGTATTACAATACGGGCAAATGGGTAATGATCTCATGGCTCTGGCTATGTGAACTGAGAGAATTAGATGGATGCGAGATGGAATTGAGATATAATCAAAAAGTCTCTGCAAATAACTGGACATGGACAGTGAATGAGAGTGAAGTGTCGAGGTAAATACTAGATTCCAAACCAATGTGAGCAAAAGAATTGTGGTGCCCTCCACAGAAATAACAAAGTTATAAGAAAAGATGTACATGTCTAGATAGATAGACACATAAATATACATATACATATGTAGTATAAACATATATGTATATATTGTGTCCCAAAAGCATTAGTGCATTTTAAAGGTATGATACCTTTAAAATGCACTAATGCTTTTGGGACACCCTCTGTATTGTATGAGTGTGCATGAAAGTTATCAGATTGGAAATTATATCAGTAATTGGAAATTTGGAATATATTGGAAATTATATATCAGTAAGAACTGATAAGATCACTAAGAGTGATTATAGAGATAGACTAGACTAGAATGAAAAGATAGAAAAACTAGAATGGTATACACATTACTTGGGAAAAAGTAAAATAATAAAATTTATTTACTTATATGATAAACTTCACAACTTTTTACATCATTGAAGGGCTTTTAATATGCAGTACTTTGCTGTAAATGCTTATTTTAGATGATCAGGCATTAAGTTTCCAAAATTGATATATATTCTTTAAAATCATCTTAATGAAACTACACTTACTACATAGGTTATTGAATGTATCTTTGACAAATAGTCCATTTTTCCAAGACTATCCTTTATTATATTCCATAGGTTTTCTATGGGGTTTAAATCATGTGAATTGCCAGGTAACTGAAATATGTTTATCTTTATCTTTTGGATACTTCTTGACCTTTCCTGATATGTACAATGGTAAAAGGTAATATTCCATCTCCATTTAGGTATTTCTGTAAATCCAGAACAATTTTGCTTCTCCATATAGCAATATAATTATCAAAATTCATCATTCTCTCAATGGAGACAGGGAAGTTTAAAAAACAAGAAGTTTAAAACTTCCCAAAATATTTTTAGGGTGGATATTTTACAGTTTTGATGAAGATGTTCAAAGCATAAAGGCTTACCTACACTTGTTCTGATAATGACTTTGGCATTAGCTTGACTTCAAGAGTGAGTAAAATTTGCCTTTTTCCAATTTTAATTACTTTAGTCTCTGTATTGCCTTGCCCATAACAAAGATCTTTTCTTCATTGTAATGAGTAGCAGAATTTTTTTTTACCTGGACTTCTCACTGTTCTTCTAACTTCAAGGAGACTATCCTTCACTGCTAAGAAATCAATAACAAATTCTGTGGCTGCCAGATCCCTTTAAAAATCTTGGCTTATTTCTGGATAGGCTATGTTGCAGGATTAGCTTGCCAGTTCTTGCTTTTGCTTTTCTTTGTTTTCATCCAAAATTTTCTTTTCCTTTTGATAAGACTAATCTTTTTCTACTAATCTTTGTGCTTGAATGACCCCTGAAATGCTTTACCCATACCAGAAAGATCCTGCAGTATCTCTAAAAATCATTGATGTTATTTAAGAGTGACAATATTTGCAGGTTTCCTTGGAATAATTTACATTTTTTAAAACCACAAAATTAAAAGCACAACAAAAGAGCACGATGAAACATGCATAGCATAAAATCCAACACTAAAAAAGGTGAGGAAACAGCTCAGTTTGGTCAATGTCTGACTTTGCAAGTAAATGTAGTATCAGTAGAAAAAAATATGAATGAATGCTGTCACAAAATAAAACCATATCGAAATTACTGACTGTTTCAATTAATACAAACACTACTCTAGAACAGAGGTTTAGGGAACACTCAAACATATGGACAGGATATGAATGACAATCTTGCAAAGGAGACTGAAAAGAACCAATGTGACAGACAGGAAGAAAACCACAGCACTATCAGGAAAACCCAGAAAGGAATGACTATCCAGAAAATATTACTGGTCAAGAGTGCCAAATGCTTACAGAAGGTTGGAGAAGGATGTGGACTGAGAAAGACTTTTGATTTAGCAATTAAAAGATAACATGTCACACCTGAGAGAGTAGTTTCTATTGAGTGGTGGGAAAGAAGCCAGATTGCAATGGGTCAAGGTGTGGGAGGTGAGAAAGTTGAGATCAGTAGCGTAAACAGGTTTTTCTAGGAGTATGGTAGCGAAAGGAGGAAAAATAAAGGACAATATCTTAAGAGGATGGAATAGAGTCAAATGATGTTTTTTTTAAGGATGGTATGTTTGCAAGCAAGGAAGGAAGGAACCAGTGGATAAATAAAGACTGAAAGTTGGTGAGGAGGACGGGGAATGACTGAAGTGATAAACTCCTGGAGAAACACGATGGGATGGGATCAAGGGCACAAGCAGGGTGGCTGGCAAACAGCAGGATCGGTTCTTCTCTAGCAACAGAGAGAGGAGATAATGGGAGGAGAACATTAAGATGGTCTGACATGTTGAACTGAGAAGAACTCTTGAAGGATGGCAATTGTTTCAGTGAAATATGAAGTGAGATCTTTGGCTAAGGAGGAAAAATGGGACAAAGTAAGTGGGTTAAGAAGAGAAGAGGTTTCATACAGAAACGAGGGAGAATTAAATAAAAAGTCAATCAAGGAAGAGTAAAAGCAACGTTAAGGGCCCAGTTGAGATTAAAGAACGTGTCTGTAGTGGTCTCAATCAGCAAAACAATATGACTTCCTCCATTAATATTAAGAAGAATGCAAGAAAAGGTATATGATTAACTATAAGAGAGGAAAGAGAGGCCAAAAGAGAGAATAATTGAGTGTACAATAGAATAATAAAAACTTTTGTATGGTATGTATTAAAATATCAATGGCATAGAAAATAGCAAAATTATTTTAGAAGATCGATTCTGAACAAAAGGAAGTTTATCTTACAGTGCATTGATCATTTCTTCTTGCATTTTTTGTAATGAGTCCAGGAGTTGAGGAAGTGTAGTATCATAATACTGATGCTGATGAAGCTGTGCCCCTTTCAAAGCCAATACATATTGATTATGCAACACATGAAGTTTCATTGTTGCTTTGTCATAACGGTCTTTTGCCTTCTCTGTTTCCTTCCCTGAAGAAGAGTAGAGAAAGGTTAGCAAAATTAATTATCATATCATAAAAACATTTTATCATTACTTCATAAGATCGATATCAAGTGTATTCAGTATCATTTGATGTTTTACATAAATCAATTAACAACTGTTCATCATTAAGCCTGTGCTCAGGCCTGTCCTAGATACTTTTGAGAATAAGAAAAAAAAATTTTTTTAATTAATTAAAATCCCATATCTGATGAGTATTTTCTTTGTAACCTTGAACAGGTCACTTAACCAACCTAAACCTTAGTTTCTTCATCTGTAAAAAAATGAAAGGGTTAGACTAAATGGTCTCCTAATTCCCTTTCAGCACTAGGTCTATTATCCTTTAATCACCATCATCATCACCGGCAGCAGCATCATTAAATAAGGTGACAATGATAACAGTTAAAAGAATAAATGATGAGAACAAGACAGCAGAGATAATAAAAATAATACTTCATATTTTATAAAGCACTTTAAGGCTTACAAAGTATTTAAGTGACTTGTTCATGATTACACACAGCTAGTCAGTCAGTATTGCAACTGAGATTTAAGCATAGGAATCCTAATCAGGTAGTACACTGTTCTTTCTTACAACCTGTCTCACTGCCTTAAGATATAGTACCTGCCCTCAAGCCTGAGAAAAAAAAAGTCACATCAAATGAAAGTAAATAATACAAAACAATACCTAATTAAATGCTGAATTATGTGTTACAGGCTGTAAAGGCTATAAAAGTATAAAGGAAAGAGTCAGATTTAGTAACAAGAGTAGAAATTAGGGGCAGCTAGGTGGCGCAGTGGATAGAGTACTGGCCCTGGAATCAGGAGGACCTGAGTTCAAATGCGGCCTCAGACATATAACAATCACTAGCTGTGTGACTCTGGGCAAGTCACTTAACGCCAACTGCCTCAAAAAAAAAAAAAAGAGTAGAAATCATACAACTTTAGCACTGGGAGGCTAGCGCTGTCTAGGCTAATTCTCTCATCTTAGAGGTGAAGAAACTGATGTGCAGGGAAGTTAAGTAACTTGTCAAAGGCCTCACCAGCAATTTGGTGGAATAGCTAGAAAACAAAACTCTTACTCTGCTATTCTTTCCATTACACCATGAACAGTTAAGAGAAGTCATCATTAAGGATGCAGGATTTGATCTGGGCCTTTAAGAATGAGTAAAAACAAGGGGCAGCTAGGTGGCACAACAGACAGAGCACCAGCCCCGAAGTCAGGAGAACCCGAGTTCAAATCCAACCTCAGACCAAACACTTGACACTTACTAGCTGTTTGACCCTGGGCAAGTCACTTAACCCCAATTGCCTTTTAAAAAAAAAAAAAGAATAAAAATTAAAAAATGGATAGGTGCTGGAGATGGATAGGAGCAAATTATATATGGACTGTAAAAACAGGAATAATTACAGTAAGTCTACAAGATAGTATAGAAACTAGATTAATGAAAATGAGGGCTGCTTGATATGGAGTTGTGAGAAACTGAGGAGTTGGATATAGACAGATCATGATGAGCCTTGAAAAAAACAGGAAGAACAGTTTGGACTAGATACAATAGAAAACAGCCAAGGAGAAGCACAGTAAAAAAAAAAAATCATTATTTTAAAGTATTTGTAGTTCATTCACAATAGATTGTCACATCTGTTGAATGAATGAATGAATGATAAAAATCAATTATCAAGCATAATAAAAAACCATTTTTGTTATCTTTTACTTGTTTTTTAATTAATAAAGTTTTAAAAATTAATCTCTCCCTCCAACCACCTTGAGCAAATTTCAGAAAATTAAAATAAAAGCCTTGATACGCAGATGCCTAGTTCAGCAAAAGAAATATCTCCACTTTCCATGTCCAAATTTGTATGGATCTTTCGTCATTTCAAGTTCACCTCTTCTTGGTGGTAAGTTTTGTCTTCATTCTTTCAGACTCCTGATTTATAGTTAAATTATCAAAGTTCTAAAGTCCTTCAAATTGGCTTTTCTCTATAATGCTATTATCTTTGTATAAATTATTCTCTGATTTCTTCTCAATTTGACCTGCATCAATTCATAAAAGTCTTCCCATTTCCTTTGAAATTATCTATTTCATAATTTCTCTTGGTATTCCATTATGTTCAAAAAGAATGTTTAGCTATTCCCCATCAGAAAGATACTCCCTTGGTTTCCAATTTTGACTGCTATACATATAGATTCTTTTCCTATTTCTCTTAATTAATTTGGGGTACAGGCCTCGTAGTGGTATAGCTGGGTCAAAGAGTATACACAGTTTGGTAACTTCTGGGCAGAGTTCCAAATTGCTTTCCAGAATGGCTTGCTTCAAACTCACAAGTCCAACAACAGTGCTCTAGTAGCTATTTTCCCACAGCCCTTTCAACATGTGTCATTTTCCTCTTTTATCATCTTTGCCAGGCTGACAGGTATAAGGTAGAACCTCTAAATTGCTTATTTTGTATTTCTCTAATTATTAGTGGGGCAGCTAGGTGACACAGTGGATAGAGTACAGGGCCTACAAGACTCTTTCTGAATTCAAGTCTGGCCTCAGACACTCACTAGCTGTGTGACCCTGAATAACTCACTTAACCCTGTTTGCCTCAGTTACCTCATCTGTAAAATGAGCTGGAGAAGGATATGGCAAACCACTCCAGTATCTGTCAAGCAAACCCTAAAGGGAGTCATGAGGAGTCATACACAACTGAACAACAAAAAATTATTAGCGATTTAGAGCATTTTTCATAAGAATGTTAATAGCTTGGATTTTATTCTATGAAAACTGACCTTTTCACGTCCTCCACTTATCTGCTGGAAAATGATCCTTATTTAAATTAATTCCCTATATAACTCGGATGTAAAAACTTCATCAGAGAAACTTATTGAACAGATTGTTCCAAGCTACCTGTTTCCCTTTTGATTTTGACTAACTCTTTTAGATACAAAAACTTTTTAAATTTTATATAATCAAAATTATCTATTTTATCTTCTGTGATTCTCTAACATTCGTTTAGTGATGAACTCTTTTCCTATCCATAGGTGAGAAAGGTAATTTCTTCCTTGCTCCTATAATTTATTTATGAAAACCTTTACATCTTGGTCACATATCCATTTGGAGCAGAACTTATTGCATAGTGTGAGGTGCTGGTCTATGCCTAATTACTTCATGACTACTGTCCAAATTTCACAGAAGTTTTTGTCAGTGAGTGCTTACTCCAGTAAGTGGGGTTTGGGGATTAAGCAAACACTATGCTACTGTTATTTATCTGCATGTTGTGTATCTAATCTGTTCCACTGAAGAAACATTTTTTTTTATCTGAACAAAAATGTTTGAAAAATTACTGCTTTGTAGTACAGTTAGAGGTCTGGTACTGATCACTATTACTTTTGAGATTCCTGACCTTTTGTTCTTCCAGATTAATTTAATTATTTTTTCCAGCTCTATAAAATATTATTTTAGAAGCTTGATTACTAGAGAACTGAATGAGTAATTAGCATTATCATTTTAATTATATTAGTTCAATTTACCCATCAGCAATTATTGTTTCTCTATTATTTAAGTCTATATTTTTATAAAGAGTATTTTATAGTTAGATTCACCTAGTCCCTAGATGGATAAAACCCAATCTGGTCATGGGGTACAACTACGCTATTATGTTGTAGCCATTTACCACATTTTAGGAAAATTTAGGGGCCAAAGTTCATCAGCAATATTAAAATTTTCTTTCTCTACCTTATCTCTCCCTAGTTTTCATATAATGGCCATATTTGCATCACAGAAAGATTGGGTCATTTATTTTATTGTCACTTCAAATAATTCATGTATTTGTGAAATTGAAGGTTTTGTTAAGCTTATTTTAAATCCATCTGGTCTGGGAGTTTTCTCCACCAGACCTGGAGTCAAATATGACTTCCAGAAATCCTTTTTCTGATATTGAGCTATTTAAATAGCTATATTTGTTAATGAGCCTTTTGTATTTTTACAAATATTCATCCATTTCTTCTAAGTCATCAAAGTTCTTTTTTCATTTTTTGATATGAATAATATGGTTTTCCTCTTTTTAAAAAATTTGATTATTCATCAATATTATTAGACCTGTTTAAAAGTGGCTCACAGTTTATTTATAAATTCAATATTATCTTTTTGGCTCTCAATTTTATTGATCTTCAATTTTCATAATTTCTACTTTGTTATTAATTTTTATTTGTTGTTGAAATTCTTTAATTTCATGCTCATTTCACTGATTTGTTCTTTTTCTCGATTCAGAAATAAACATGTTCCCCTCAGAACTGATTTATTTGTATTGAATGCATTTTAGTATGTTATCTCATTATCATTTTCCTTAATAAAATTTTCTGTTTCTATAATCTGTTCTTTGACCCACCACTAGTTCTTTAGAATTATGTTATTTAGTCTTCAATTAATTCTTAATTTTTTTATGGGCTTTTTGTTGAATATAATTTTACTTGCATTATAATTTGTAAATCATGTGCCCACTATTTCTGCTTTTCTGAATTCTTTGTTGAGGTCTTTTTGCCTCAGTTTTTGTAAAGGTGCTATGTCCTGTCTAGCTATATGTGTGTATTATTTTCTATTCCTATTCAGTAGTCACCAAAGATCTATCACCTCTAATTTTTCTAAAGTTCTATTCAGGTCTTAATTTCTTTCTTGCTTATTTTTCAGGTAAATTTGTCTAGGAATATATGAAGTTCTCTTACATTATACTTTTACTATATTTCTCCCTCTAATTCTTTTAAGCTTCTCCTTTAAAATTAGGTATTATTATTATTAGGTACATATGTGTTCAGTACTGATATTCTGACTTGTTATATCAATTGTGCCTTTTAATAGATATCCTTAATATAATTTAACAAAATTTCTCTGCTTATCTTTTTATCTTATCTATATTTATTGTAGCTTTATCTGAAATTATCATTGCTACCCCTGTTTTTCAGCTGAAGCCTAGAAGATTTTACACCAGCTCTTCATTTAAACTCTATGTGAATCTTTGTATTTCAAGTGTTTCTTTTAAACTTATTGTCAGATTCTATTTTCTAATGTATTTTGCTATGTTCTTCCATTTTATGGATGAGTTTATCCCATTCACCTTCGCAATTAGGTTAATTGCATATATATCTCTTCATTCTGCCATCTTGTACTTTTCTTCTGTTTGTTCCCACCCCCTTCTTTGCAAATAGAAAGAAGGTGGTATAAGAAAGAAATTGTCTAACAATGATGATCTTCTGAGTCAAGTAGCAAGTAACCTTTTTTGTGGCTCTTTTTTTCTCCTTACCAAGACAATGATCCTAAGTTTTGACTCTCTTCCTTCCCTTTTAATCCTCCCTTCACATTCTTCCTTCCAACATTTGAAAACCTTATGCTGATGTCTATTCTCTTATTTAGTCTGTCCACCCTCTTAGACCCCTCTCTACTTTCTTCTATGTATTCAATCTTATTGTACTGAACTTCTTTTATCTAATTCAAATGAAAGTGAGGTTCCTAGGGTATCTATTCCCTCTACAAATATAAATTCATCATCTTATGTACCTCTATTAGGGAACAAAGATTTCCCTCACCTTTTCTTTCCTCCCCAATATGTCCCTCCCACTTTTATGCCCTTCTATTACCTCTGGTTCTAAGAGTTCTGGGCATTTTTTATTTATAATTTTCTGAAACATGATATCTAGGCTTTTATTCTGATCATGTTTTTCAGATAGTGCAATAATTCTTAGATTGCCTCTACTTGATTTCTTTCTCACGTCAGTTTTTAGAAAAATATATAAATATATATACACATATATACATATATACACATATAGAACATGCATATATATACATACGGATACATATATACACATGTATATATGTATGTGTGTGTATATATATATATATTTCTTAGATTCTTTTGTCATATTTTTCCCCTTGTTTTAATATTTGTTGTTGTCATACTGAGTTGCTTTCTGTTGGCCCCATTCCAATTTTCAAGGCATTCAGTTCTTGAGTTTTCTAACACGTGTTTAAGATATCAGTTTTCCTTTCCATTGTTTCCTCTCTTAGCTTTTCCATTCCGTATCTCTTCTTATATTTAAAAGAACTCTTACAATGCTTGTGACCAAGATGTTTTTTTTTCCTTCAAGGCTTTACTTAGATTTGCAGTGGGGTCACTATTCTCTTTGGGGTTTTCCTTCTGCAAATCTCTCAGATCAAGGTATTTTATAATAGCATTTGGAGTTTTTCTTGGTTTACTGGAGGGGGCCAGGAGGTGGGATGAGGGAGAAAGGTGGAAGAGATGAACTGATAATGTCTGGGATTGGGTCAAGATCCACAACTGAATGATGAGGGCAAGATCTGCCTGGTTCTGAGTAAAGTGGTCCAGACAAGCCTCTCCTTCAAGGGACTCAAGAGCTTACCTGGTACTGGGGTCTGCCTTGGGGCTTCTTCTTGTTCAGGACCTCTCTCTGCTATAGGCTATAGCTGGGGCCCTTTCTCCCTGGTGATGGTTTCATAGGATACTCCAGTACTGATTCGAGTCCTGAACTGGTCCAATCACTTTTTTTTTTTTGGCTAGGCAATGGGGTTAAGTGACTTGCCCAGAGTCACACAGCTAGTGAGTGTTAGGTGTGTGAGGCCGAATTTGAACTCAAGTCCTTTTGACTCCAGGGCCAGTACACTATCCACTGCGCTGTGTCCAATCATTTTAAAAAGCAATTTGATGTGAACCTAAAACTATTAAACTGTGCAGACCCTTACAGAAAAGAGGAAAACATGTACAAAAATATTTATAGCAAGTTGGTTTTTTTTGGTAGTGGCAAAGAATTAGAACTTGAGGAAGTACCTATCAATTGAGGAAAGGCTGAACAAGCTACAGTATATTAATTTGATGGAGTACTATTGTGCTATAAGAAATTATGAAGGAGATAGTTTTAAAGAAACCTGGAAAGACTTGTAGGAACTGACGTAAAATGAAGTAAGCAGAACCAGGAAAATAATTTATACAATAACAACAATACTGAAAAGATAATCAGCTTTGAAAGATTTAGTAACTCATTAACACAAAGGTTGACTAACAAAAAAAGAAAAAAAAAAGAAAAAAAAAAGAAATACAACCACAGAAGTCAAGAGAAACCTAGAAAAGCAGATAAGTTTGAGAAACTGAAAGGGGGTAAATAATGAAGTGGTTACACTGGAGAATAAGTGAAAGGTATATCTTCAGAATTCAAATGTCTTCTTAACAATTACAATTCTCCATTTGATGCAATGCCTCACTCAGAGCTCAAGGGATCAAACAAACAGTATTTTTACTTTAAAAATATATTGCAATGACCTCAAGTAAAAGCAGGTCCTAAGGTAAAATTAAAAGTAATTCAAGAAGATAAAAACAGATAAAAGTCATAGCCAAGGAGATTAAAGGAAGTTCCCTGGGATCTTAACAATTCTATACCAAAGTACTAAAAGCTGCTTTTATATTCTTCTTGCCCAAAGGGTCCACAGTTGGGTCCCAAGATGAATCTACCTAGGGACAAAGTTAATCCATACTACACTGCCTCTACACTAAAACTTTGATGCTCCCAACAGTCCTGGATAGTCTTATGGAAATGTGTGAAGTTAACTCATGCTTCCTCATTTCCACCTGGCCTACCACAGTCTTCAAGAGTCACTGAGTAAATTAAGTAAGACAAATGCATGTTTTGTTCTACTTTTTATTTTTTTAAGAAAGGAAATTTAATAAAGAAGGAACAAGAAATATACAAAGAAAGAAATAGGGAATTAAGGGGAATAATTTACAACTTTGCATGAACAGGTTGCACAAGAATACAAATGTAAAGGAAGGGATGGGTCTGAAAGTATTTCAAGAGCTACACCTTCCCTAAATCAGATAAAAAAGGATTGAACACACCCATATGCAATGAGACTCATATACAAGCACATTAAAAAGGAATAAAACTAGGGAGGAAAAGTTGTGAATAAGAGAGAGGGTAAATTTCCAAGGGAATCAGAAAAAGCAAAACAAACTTCCACACCAAAGGACTGATAATAAAGGAAGGTTTAAAAAGAAAAAAAGTAAGCAAAGAACCAGAGATAATAGTAAGGGCTAGGTAAAGAGAGGAGGGACAGTGGAGTAGAAACAGCACACTTTAATTAGAGATAAATAGTCCTAATCAGATTCCATCTCTTTCTTCATTTCCTTTTCTATAAAGAGGAAGTCAAGAGAAAAACAGAGGAAAAAAATGCAAGAGGCTATCAGGAAGAGAAAAACACAATCAAAATTCACAACCCTAAAATTGAATGGAATAAACTCACCCAAAAAAGAGAGGGGGGATAAACAATGGATAAACAATATCTTGTTTACATGGATAAAACATAAAACATAAACATAAACACATAAAAGATCAAAAAATTCAAATGTAAAGGAGACTAAAACTAAATTATACATCATGCATATCCAAAAAAAGCAGAGAAAGCAATTCATGCTCTCAAAGAAACAGTGTTTAAAAGAGATAACCAGCACCATAAATAAGTAATAACACCAATGTTATAACACATGAACTCAATGACATAGAATCTAAGAACCAAGTTAGTTCTATAGAGAGAAACAGATAGCAAAACTATAATAGCTGGGAATTTGAATGGTCAGTTCACGCAACTAGAAAAATCTAACAAGATAATGAATAAGAAAGAAGTTAAGGACATGAACAGAATGTTAGAGAAGTCAGATATGATATATCTTTGTCAACTACAGAACAGGAACAGAAAGGAACATAAATATTTCTCAGCCTGACGTAGCATCTTTACAAAAACTGACAACATACTATGGCATATAAACCTAATAAAGAAATGCAAAAAAAAAAAAGCAAACATATTAAACATATCCTTTACTGATAATAAAACAATAAAAATTAAAATCAATAAAGGGCCTCTGAAGAAAAGATTCAAATTTAAATGGAGACTAAATAACCATCATAAGAACTGGCAAAACAAAGAACAAATCAGAGGAACAACGGATAATTTCATGAAAGAAAATGACTACATGATAGCATGATTCTTCTTTGAAGTTGATATTAAATGTTGCTTGCTCATGTACATCACATACCTCTGTACTGCCATCTCTGTGAGACCTATTTAAAATTTTTCTGAGACTAGTGTTCTAGGGCTAGAAGTGAAACTATAATACTGGTAAAAATGGGACAAGGATGGGGTCTGAACCTTTAATTTCATTTGTGAAGGGAATTCTTAGATGAGGAAATTTCCTCTATCAATGCAAATACATGGAAGTAAAGAACAATCCAGAAGAAAGGCAAAAAACAATAACATTAAAAGAAAATATACTCACCATGCAAGCCAAACATACTGATCTCAAAGACAGAATGTGTTAAGACAACATAAGGATCTTAGGGCTCCCAGAAGAACAAGATAGGTTAAAAAAAAACTTAAACAGTATGATGAAGATAAAAATAGAACTGCCCAGAACTTCTGAAAACAAAAAATGAAAATACCAACTAAAATAATTCAGATTGCCTTTGAAAAAAAAAATTTAAAAACCCAAAGATTCCAAACTCGAAAACACATAGCAGTTAAAATTAATAATTCAATTCAGAAACAAGTTCTGTAAGCCATCAGGACAAAAGACCTTCAAATAAACACAAAGGAAGCATATTTAAATACTGTAAACCTATTCTGCACCCACTAGAAAAACATAGGAAGTAACAGAATAACATGTTCCAAAGAGCAATAAAGCTCAGAATAGTGGAAAGTGACTATTCTGCAAATGTGAACTTAATCATACAGGATGAAAGGTGAACATTCAATAATAAAGATGAATTTGGAACATTACGAATAAGAAAACAAGAACTAAAAAGATTATTTGCTTCCAAAAAGCCCAAACAACAAAAATGCAGGAGTGAATAAACGCAGCATTTAATGACAGCAACAACAACAAGGTAACAACACAGAGACCAGTAAGAGACATGTCTAAATATACACAAGGAAATAAGGGTGAAGACAGAAATCTGGTAGAAGTAAAAGTGAAGAAGCAGATGGGTGGCATTATAGACAGAACCTGGGGACACCCTGCTTACAAGTGAATTCATGTTTTTTGTGAGGCCACATTACAACATGAGAGGAGAAGGAGAGAAGGGGTATAGAGAGGTTTGGGTAATGTGCTGGGATCAAATCGAGGGCTAGCGATGAGGAGAATATGAATGCTATGATCTCTGATAGAGAAAAGCCTAAAGAAAAGTGTGTGAGGAAGAAGGGGGGAAAGATAGAAAAGGGGAAGAAAGGAAGGAGGCCTAACTTTGGATGTGGGAGGGAGTTATGTTAATGAATGAGCATGGATAAAGATAGCCAGTAAAGGAAATAAAGACCTTATACGGAATGAAGCCTGAAGGATTTAGTGCTTGAAAAATCTACCTGGCCTACATTGGAAGGGGAATAGTTAGAACCCCTGGCGTCAACTGGCACCTGGAGGAGTGAGACAGCAGGGACACAAGGAGGAAATTTAAAGGTAAATGTAAGGAAAACAGTAACAAAAGGAGGGTATAGATCAGTAGTGGGCTGCATAATCAAAAAGTTGGAAAGGGACCTAGCATGGCACAGCATCTTCTCTGACATTGGCAATAACGGCATTGTTCTGGGAGTAAGGCACAATGGAAAAGGGGGATCTGGAGGGCAAACCCTACCAAGAAGTGGCAGAAATGAGAAGGGAGAGAACCTAGAATAGATACCATGTAAGCTTCGATTACATGAAGAAATATAACGAAAAGATACCAAATAATTATAAGGGCCATGAACCATAGGGTCTAAATAGACAGAAAGAGAGAAGGGATGATGAAGAGAATGAAAGAAATCCTTTCCAGAAAGGGGCATAAAAATAAATTTTAATTTTTTTTTAATTTAAAAAGTTAACGAAAAAGACTAGCTGAAGAGGGGAGAAGGGGAACCCTACTTGACTGAGAGGTAAAAAAGAGGAGGAAGAAATACATAGTCAGATAAAAGTGAGAGAGAAAAAGGAACTAATAAACAAAACCTTAAAAAGGAAAGTGGTAACAAATGAGAAAAGGGGATCAGAGTGAAGGAAAGAGAGTCAGTGGGAACAGGGACATCTTAAAACAAGATTAAAGTAACTGAAAGAACATAATTCTGTGTTTACAACAGAAAATGGAAAAGAACATAATTTTTTTAAAATAATTTTAAAGACATAAGAAAATATAGACCTAATTCTCATAATTTTAAATGTGAACAGATTAAACAATAAAATGCAAAAGTGACAATGTAAAACAAAACCCTACATTATGGTGCTTACAAGAAATTCATGTAAAAAACAAAGACATATACACAAAATAAAACTGAGGGGGATGCAAAAAAAAATTTACTATGTATCAAGTGAATCCAAAAAAACAAGAACTGCCATGCTAAATGACAAAACAAAAACAAACATTCAAAAATATAAAGGGATAAGTTGTTCAGTCATTTTTTAGTCATGCCTGACTCTTCGTGACCCCGTTGGGGATTTTCTTTGCAAAAATATTGGAATGGTTTGCCATTTCCTTCTCCAGCTCATTTTACAGATGAGGAAACTAAGACAAACAGGGTTAAGTGACTTGCCCAGAGTCACACTGCTAGTAAGCGTCTGAGTCCAGATTTGAACTCAGGAAGAGTCTTCCTGACTTCAGACCTAGCACTTTATCCACTGCACCACCCAGCTGTACTCCCCAACCCTAAAAAAGGGATAAATAATGAAATAAAATTATGCTGAAAGGAACCATAGGCAACAAACCAATATCAGTAATAAATTTATATGTTTCAAATGCATCCAAATTAATAATAAAAACATGATCTGAAATTCAAGAAGATAGAGACAATAAGATACTAATGACAACAGACATTAATTTCCCTCTCGGTTTTGGCTAAATCTAAGAGAAAGATGAACCAAAGGGAACTCGTGGAACTAAACAAATTTCTAGAGAAACTAAAGTTAAAAGACTTAATGGCATCTCCTAAGTTGGACAGTAAAAGTATATACATATTGAAGGTGAAATATAATGAAACTAGAAGAAATTTTTAAAAATCAGAACAAATTATTCACAGGTATATGCTAACAAAACTAAGGACACAAAAGAATTAGAGGAATGCCTTCAAAAATATAAAATATCCAAAGTATCAGAAGCCCAAACAGAGATCTTAAATAACCTAATCTCAGAAAAGTTCCATGAAACGACTATATAGTTATGTTTTGAAAACTTCAGGTAAAAAAGAAAAAAAAATTAGTTCTCCAAACAAATACACAATGCTCTGTTTATTATTAATAAAAATCTACTGAGCCAGAAAACGGCTTAAAGGAAATTTTTTCATATTATGTGTAAATATTTACATAATTTACCATACCAAGAAATGTGCAATGTTATATATTTTACTTTCTCAAAACAAGTCCTAAGAATGATTCTATATTTTATCTATACCCCCAATTTTTTGTACTTTGTGTTCCACATTCAAGTGAATTGTTAAAAGTAAAAATATTAGTCTGCTTATAAAGTTAACGTTCAAATAGCAAGAATAAGAATCATTAAAATCAACATTTTAATTCACTAACTGCTACACATACCTTTAGCCAAAGCTTCTTTATATTTCTCTTTGGCATAATTCATTTCTTTTATTAATTGTCTATAGCTTGTTTTTAATTTATCCAATTCTGTCTTTGTGACCTATAAGGGAAGCAAATGCAGAAAAGATATTTGGACAAATAATTTAAACATGCATCTAATTCTTTTATTTTTTTAAATACAGACCTGTTATTTCATTATTGTAAGGCACTCCTGATTATGAAATTCACTCTACCAATGCCAATCAAGAAATATTCTGCAATTTATAATATTAAAAGAGTTTCCTGGGGGTACTGAGAGTTTAAACAATTTATCCAAAGTCATGGAACCAATATGTCAGAAGCAGGAGTTGAACCCAAGTCTTCCTAACTTGCCTCTCAACTAATTCTTAAGCCATAAAAATCAGACACATAATTTAATTACTTTTCTTTAATACGCAATTATAAACTATCCTTATGTACAATCAAACTAAAATAACTTCAAGCCTCAATGAATTGAGATAAATTCAACAAAAGTAAATAATAAACTCCTTTCCACAATCTGAAAGTTAATGGCCTTTTATTTGCCAGATGCAGAGATAATACTTCTTACAATTAAAGGAAACTAATTCAAAAAATCATTCATTTTAATTATAGAAAACAACTCTTCATCTAACCCAACCAAAAAGCTTAATTCATCTAAGAAAAACAACCAATTAAATAAGTTACAAAAAGATGATAAAAATGTCCAATAAGGATAAAAGACAAATGAATAAAAGCTATGGCTAAAAGATATACCTTGAACATATCTGCCTCAATTTGCTGGTGAACACCTATATAACTCTTCTTCACTTGCTGCTTATCTTTGATCATCATAGTGAGCCTGTGTAATGGACCAGAGTTAAGGTCTTCTGCATGTGTCTTCATTATTTTGCTAAGCTGTTCTGTTTGTTGAATCATTAGTAGCCAAGTCTAGACAAAAATAATAAAAGAAAAAGAAATATCAGAAGTCCCAACTAACTTAAATGGACAAGCAAATATTTTTAATATAGACAAGATTTTTCAATAAAAAATTGTAGCTTTCTAGTATGGTTCTGTTAGTTATTAATGGCTTATGTCAAACACCTTTTGTTTCAAAGATAGATCAATGACAAACTAAAAATTCAAAAAGAAGCTACCCCAAGAGGGAAATAACTCAGAAACAAACAGAAATATATATCTACAGTTCAAAATTCACAAGTGCTGCTGGCTCATCATAACCTACCACCAATTTCTACCATAGTTTAAATAATAGAAACAGAGTCAGATTGGAAATCTAAAGAAACCTTCTACCCTTGGTTAAAAGTATATGGCTTGGGACTGAATTTGTGATGTATTTCTATGGTAGAAGAGAACTCCCAAATGAGAAAACATCTCACATCAATACAGGTTGGCACCCTGTCTGCAACTTATATTCTTAGCTGGCTAGAGTAAAGAGAAGTTAGGTGGTTGCCCTGGGTCACTAGGTCAGTATGTCTCAGAGATGGGAATGAATCCCGATCTTCCTGGCTCCAAGGCCAGCACTCTATCCCCTATGCCACAGCTGCGCCTACAGTATAGATTATAAACAGGTATAAAAAGAAAAGTGAAAATGCCAATCGATGTAACTAAACAATAAAACAAAAATCATGAAGTTTTCTTCTTTTCAGAAATCTGATCTTGACACATAATAATAATCATTCCTGTTCACACAGAACTTTTAAGGTTTACTCAAGCACTAAAATCCTACTGGGGGGGAGGGAGAGGGCAGTCGGGAGTATAGAGCAAGTATTATTATCTCTGTTTCAGATTTGAGGGAAATCAAACTCTGAGATGTTAAATTCCTTGCCTATGATAAGTCTCCTGTGAACTCGAGTCTCCTGTGAACTAGTCCCCTGCCTCTAAGTCTAGCACTTTATCCAATATATCACACTGCTTTAGAATATCTCTAATTTAATTCAATTCAATTAGTATTCATGGTAACTGGGTTCAAATTCAATCTCCTCTACTTAATATTTCCATTTGGTTGGGCCAGATTATCTCTAAGATACTTCCTACTCTAAATATATGATCTTTGATTCCATGAAACATCTAATATGTGTCCAGCATAAAGAATATAATGAATCTATTGGAAAATAGCTTTAGGACACATAAACTTTCAAAAATGCAATACTATGATTTTAAAAATCAGAAAAATGGAGTTAAGACTACTAGGTTCCTACTTACATCAAACCAGGAGGAACTTGATATTTGACTTTGAAATTTACATCTTAGAGATCTGGTCAGATACCCAGCCAAATATAATTCATTACTAAACCACTGAATCCCTCGTTTTTACTTCATTTAATCAGAATCAATGGTGTGAGAAGCAAAGTTGTCAAAAGCAGATCATTAAGGAGGAAATGACTTCCCTGAAAGGATGGCCTGGGTTCTTAAATATTTTCTTTTAAATTTTGAACTTAACAAAAACTAAATAAAATGGGAATTTCCATATGCAAAGTAAAAGAGAAAAATAAAATTGTACATGAAATTTTGAATCTCTATTACATATAGTTTGATTATCCTTTTATATATATAATAAATTAAAATATAATTTTCAAGGCTGTCCTATTGGTCTGAGTTTCCTTCTGTTCTCTTCTATGCATTTTTAAATTGCTTCAATGACTCTCTCATCTGTCTTTTCTCTGTTGTTTTTTTTTCTGCAAGCTTATTAGCTTTCCTTAATCCTTTCTCCCACATATATTCACGCATATAAAAAGGAACAGGAAAAATAAAACATAATAAATATACACTATCAAACAAAACTAATCCCCACACTGAACATATCCAGAAACATATGTGTCATAATGCACTCTGAGTCCATCATCTCTCTGTCAAGAAATGGGTAGCATGTTTCACCATAGGCTCTCTAGATTCGTAGTCAGTTCACTGCAATGAACAAAGTTTTTTTGTTTTTTAACATGTTGTTGTTATTGTGTAAAATGTTATCT
Organism: Vombatus ursinus; assembly: GCF_900497805.2. Classification (NCBI taxonomy): domain Eukaryota; kingdom Metazoa; phylum Chordata; class Mammalia; order Diprotodontia; family Vombatidae; genus Vombatus; species Vombatus ursinus. The sequence goes on along the minus strand of NW_020954570.1, from coordinate 8,166,380 downwards.
GGTTTCTGCTCACTTTACTCAGCATCTGTTCATATAAGCCTTTCCAGTTTACTCTGAAAGTATCCCTTCAGTGATTTCTTCTTTTTTTTTTTTTTTGGTGAGGCAATCAGGGTTAAGTGACTTGCCCAGGGTCACACAGCTAGTAAGAGTCAAGTGTCTGAGGCTGGATTTGAACTCAGGTCCTCCTGACTCTAAGGCCAGAGCTCTAACCACTGTGCCACCTCGCTGCCCCTTCAGTGATTTCTTACAATGCAATAATATTCCCATACATTCATATGCTACAACTTCCTCAGCCATTTCCTGATTGAGAGGTAACTCTTTAGTTTCCAGTTTATTTTAATAGCAAAAAGAGCTGCTATAAACATTCTTGCCTACTTGAGTTGCTTCTTCTATTTTTTGTTCAAATAAACTATTATTAATCTCTTATTTTCATACAGCCTAGATTTCCCACACATTTCTCCCAAGGAGCTATCCTTTATAAAAAAAAAATATACATATATATATATATATATATATATATGTAGAAGAGGAAGAAGCGAAAAATATTCAGCAAAATCAATAAACCTATTGAAAAAAATCTGACATTATTTACAGTGTTCTACACCTATGGACTCTGACTTCTACAAAGGAAAAGGGGATGTGTCTTCTAATATTTCTTTTGGAGGTCAGCGTTTTCTTCATATTTTCACAATATGAGCTTCCATTATTTTACTGTTGTTCTTTTCATTTATATTATTGTCCTGTTAAATCGTATTACTGGCTCTATTTTGTTCAATTTTCATCAGTTCTTCTAAGTTTTTCATTTTCCCATTCTTCTCTGTATTCATCACCCTCACTGTTTCTTACAGCAGAATATTCCACTGCCTTCACATAACACAATTCATTTAATTATTGCCCAATCAACAGACATAAAACATCTACTTGGTTTCCAGGTCTACAAAAGAGCTGCTATAAATATTTTCATGTGTACAGAGCCTTTCTTCTTGTCAACTAGCTCTTGAGTTATATGCCTAGCAATGGAATCCCTAGGTCAAAAGATAAGGGCATTGTCTTTGCTTCATTTGTTTAATTTCAAATTGCTTTCCAAAATGGTTCTGCCAAATCAAAGCCCCAAACCAATTCATAAGTATGCCTGTCTATCAACAACCATCTTTGAAATTTGCTGGGTATGAGGTGAAGCATCAAGGTTATTTTGATTTGCATAACTCTTCTTAAAAGTGATTCAGAGTATTCTTTCATATGGTTATTAATAGTTTTCAATTCTTTTGAGAACATCTAATGGGGAACTGCTCACTCAATGCCCAACTCTAAACCTAACTAACCACTGTGTTCCCTGGAATACTTGTTTTCATCTTAAATTTGTTCCTTTCTCACTTATTCCATCTTTCCAGCCACCATTTCCAGCAATGGTTTTCGCTCATTCTCCTGGGAGAGATGGAATACTCCTTGCTCCCCACTGTCACTTCCAAGCTCTTCCTCTGCTGTCTTCACTCAGTAAACATTCCTCCTTTGAGGTCCATTCAATCCATAACTACTATCCAATCAAAATTCTGACAGCTGTTGTCTACAGATCTCTAAGAGCCTGCCCTTCTTTACTCAATGAGATCAGTGCCTGGCTCACAATCTTTTCTCCCCAACTGCTACCCTTATACTAAGGGACTTCAACACACATACTGATACTCCCTCACATATGCTAACCTCCCATTTCCTTCATTTACTGATTTTGCATGACCTCTACTCTACCACAACTACACACAGAGATGATAGCCATAACATGAATCTTGTCAGCATTCAAAAATGAACCATATCCATGTTTGTAACCTCTGAAATTCTTTCATCAGATCACAATCTATTGCCATTTCACCTTTACCTCTGCTTTACAACACCAAAACTTGTTCTTCATACTCATAGTGATCTCCAATCCCTCCACCCCTTGGTTGTTTCCTAGGCTATCACCATGCATTAGCCAACTCTCTTCCCTTCCCTATCTTGAACCCTTAATTAACCAGTTCAAGTCTATACTGTCCTCTTCTCTCAAGTCCCTATCATCAATATGGCTCCACCAAGACTTAATCTTCAATCATTTCCATCATCTATTGGCTTTACTCCCAACATGCCTTCACACTTCACCGTGCTACTAAAAGAAGCTGAAGAACATCACAAAACTTGCTAAGTCAAATAAAAATGAACACTATATAATCTCAACTGGGTCCTCACTAAGGTAGGCCAAATCCTTTTTTCACCTCCCTATCCCATCACTATCTCTTTTCATCTCTCTTCAAATTTCCCATGGCTCCTCCTCCACTCACTCAGCTGAAAACCTTGCTCCACAGTTCATGGAAAAATCTGAGGTCACTTGCCAAGAGCTCCCTTTCCCCTGCTCCTCATCTCACATCCATCCAGAACCTTTCTGCCACTACCTCCTCCTTCACTCCTGTCTTACATAAAGAGGTGACCTTTCTCCTTGCAAGGCAAACCTACTCTATACTGGCTTCTCCAGCACATGGCCTCCTCTATCATTGCCATTCTTCCCTGTATCTTCATTCTTTATCTCCTGGCTGTTTTCCTGTTGTATACAAACATGCCCATATCTCACTTACCCTCAAAAAAACCTCAGTTTATCTATCTATCTTCACTAGCTATCATCCCATATTTTTCCTAGTCAGTCTACTTAACTAATATTATTGTAAGAATTACATTTATAAATAACATATTTTACATATATTATACCTAGAGATAATTAGATAAGATAGACTCTTCCTTATAATAGGCCCCAAACTTTAAACTACAAGCTATAAGTTCACTGTTCACAAACCTGTAATAAAGTTTACTTGCCTAACCACAAGAATACTGACTGGAGGACCTCCACCCTTTCAGGTGATGAGTGAATGACCAAGCACAGCGTGAGTGAGATGTCTCAACATGATATGTAAAGCCCCAACTTATTTTTTGTATGTCCAGAGCACCCTTTCTTGCCCACCATGAGGGGACCATCTTATAACCACTTAGTCAGCAGTAATGACCCTTGAATGCCCATCTGGTGCCCACTCATGCTGATGCATCACTTCTGGCCCTCTTGGATGGTCAAAATCAAGGTCTATCAAACAATGAGACTCGGTATTTTATTTTGGCTCTTGTGTGTCTGGGCATCAAGTACTATAAAAGTAATGCCCTAGCGAAAAGGGCTATCTCAGATTGTGAGGAAGATCTGAAGTACCATTCATTGAAGGAGTTCAGTTCTTTTAATAAATGGTTCTTGGCTCAGAGCTCTGTCTCAGCGGTTTTTCTTGCAGAATGAACATTTTTGGACCCCACAAGCTTAACAATTATTATCTCACTTAATCCTTACAACTATAGAAGGTGGGTACTATTAGTATTCCTATTTTACAGATGAGGAAACTGAGGCCAAGAGAAGTTAAGTGACTTAACCCAGGATTAAGTTAGTAGTATCCCAGGCCAGGTTTGAACTCAGGTCTTCCTGACTCTAGGCCCAGCACTCTGTGCACTATGGTGCCACCTAACTGTAACTGTCTGAACTTATACCCTGACTGATAAAACCAAGGGGCTTGATTAGATGTTCTTGCGGGTCCTTCATAGCTCATTAAAGATTGTTAAGGGGTTCTTGTTTTAGTGCTAGCAGAGTTCTTGCATTCTGTCTGGTGCCTCTTACGTGGACCATTTCTTCTTCATCCTACTGTTAAGGGGTCCCCTGAATGTGTCTTTTGAGTTGCCAAAGCTTCCAGAAACAATGGATTCAGAGCATGCAGGAGGCCCTGAATGTATCAAGGATGAAGCCCCCCCTGAGCTGACAATGTATTGTTTGCATCCCAAACTGGTTTCCCTATGTGTCCTTGGGAGTCAAGACAGGTTCCAGTCAGTCTGCACAAGGCTGAGAAATTGCTTGTGCCACTGGGACCCATGTAGATAATAAATAGATCATCCTATCTTCATATTCTCTCAGTTCCCAACAGAAAAGAGTACAGCTTTTGCCATCGCCTTGCTCCCTACCCCCTTCACAAGAAGTTTTGTCCTTTTCCCACCTTAACTGCACCATTTCCCCCATCTCATGCAATTCCCCTGTAGGTGGAGATTTCTGGTATTCCTTCCTTTGTCTTGCCGTTATAAACATGCAAACTTCTGTATGAATTGTGAAATCTTCAGGTTCCACATGCACGTTAATTTCTCTTGTAATAAACCTAGTTTTCACATAAGTTTCGTGAAGTTGTGATTGCCTGCTGACGAGCTCTAAATCCTATGGTCTTATAAAAGTGATATCTGAGGGGTTTCTGGTTTTTGTTTTTAAATTTCTTTTAGTATTTGTTTTAAATGGTATAGATGGTAGTTTGGAAGAATAAAGAAAATTAGTTTATGTGATTATACATATATAATCAGTTATTTTTATAAAATTTTTATAAAATAAGATTTTGTTACAGCTAAAAAATGAACACAATGCAGCTACTAAATGGAGAATGGCTAAACAAAATATGGTATGTGAATGTTACAATAAGAAATAGCAAATGAGGATTTTAGAGAAATGTGGGAACACTTGTGTGAACTGATGCAGAGTAAGATAAGCAGAGCCAAGGCAGTACCTATGCACTGAGACTCCAATAATGAAATACATGCAACATTAAAGGCAGCCTCAGTCAGACTGATTGTGGTGACAAACGTGGTCCTCCAGAAGAGATGACGAAACACTGTCCTCATCCTGGAAGAGGCAGAGGACAACTAGAGGAGAAGGTCACTAACAAGCACAGTCAGTTTGTAAGTTTGGTTTTGCTTTAACTCTTCTTTGTTACAAGGAAAAATTCAGCAACAGTTCAGGAAAGGCCTAATGTAAAAACAAAAGACCTCAATAAAACCTTTTTTAAAAGGTTAAATGCATGAATAAATATATTAAGTGAAATGACTCCTGGCTTTCTTAATTAGCTATGCATGAAATATGTCTAAAAGTTGGGTCAGTTTTTCCCTACAGAGTCAAAACACTGGATGGCAGTTATTGGGTGAAAGCAAAGTCTTTCTGAAAAATTTTTTTAAATTTCTAAGGCTGGCCCAAACCCTTTAGCATAATGGAAATGGCATAGTATCTCAGCCAGAAACACCCAAAGACCTTCACCTGATACTTACAGACCTCTCAGCTGAAATACTTTCATAATCTTAGTAATCAGAAAGAAAGAATTAGGTTACTTTGGAGTTGCTGAGTCTGAGCCCTTGTTTGCAGAAATCTGACCTCTTAAAATCATGAGGAGAATGACTGGGTATAATGGCGTTCTGTTTCCATACAGAAAATAATAAAAATTTCTCTCATATAAAATATGTAAAATGGTAGTTTCTATAAGTAGACATACACAAGTCCCATCTGTTTCCCAAGACAATGAACTGTTTGTTTCCAAGTATTCAAATGTTTTAAAACTGATTTTTATTAAAATTATGTTTAAACTATCATTAAACTTGACATCACAATAAATGGTGAAAAAATGTAAAACTCAGGAAATCTGATATCAAATATAGATTTCATCTCTAATTTTTTTTTTTAATTTTAAAGTACATTTTAATAGTTCAAGTATAAGTACAGGTTTGGTCCTGGCTCTTACCAGGCAATATGATCTTAAGTCATAAAACAATTTTCTTTCTTAATTTATTTAGCAACTTTGGACGGTTCATCAATATACTATTGTAGATTCATACTACAGTTGATCTAGGAGCAAAGGAAATCTCTACTCTGACTAATAGACTGAAAGAATATACAACACTAAAATTATAATCAATATACTATGTCTTTCAAAAAGTCTTAAGTATAATGTATAAATATATCAGAATCTAGTAGCAGTAGGGCTCAATAAACCAGAGAATAAATATATTATAAGAGATGAAAAAACAAAGATCCATTTGTTAAAGTGGAATCTTTTTGCTTTAAGTACAATTATTACACTTAAAACATTTTAAATTCTTTTAAGACAATAAAATTGTTTTCTTACCTGGGATACATTACTGACATAATTCATGTGGGCCGTACTTTCCTTATCAATTTGATTGCAGAGATTCTGTAAAGTAGATGCATATTCTTTATCACTTTTTATTCTCAGTGCCATAAACTTCTTGACTGTTTCCAAGAGTCGTAATTCCCAATCTTGCAATTTTAACAGTGCATCGTGTGAATTCTTCAGGTCACTTCCAAATCCCATCTTCATAAAGCACTAACTGCTCCACTGGTTGTAAGAAATTCTTTTAATCAGCATGTGTCCATATCTGTAAAATGAGAGAATCCTAAGCTAAAAAGGAGCTTGGCTCTCCAGCAGTACAGTGTTGTGCAAAGGGCACCAACTATGAGTTTGTCACTTACTAGACTGGTGACTTCTGTTTGCTCATTGTTTAAAAGTTCAATGAGAGACACAGCATAGCAGTGTATAGGTTACAGGAGATCTCCGAGATATCCAGGTTCAAGTCCTGCCTCTGATACATCCTGGCTGTGAGGCACCAGACAAGTCATTTAATCTCTCAGTGCCCCAGGGAACTTTCTAAGATTATAAATTACAGAGAAGGTATCAATATGTATGGATTAGACTCTAATCCTCAGGAGGAGCTTTCTACATTGATTAAATCATAGATCCACTTGAAAAAAAAGAGAGAAAGAGAAAATACTAGCCCTGCCTATTTCACATGATATTTAGTGCTTTGTAAACTAGTCTTTCATACATATAGGATAGTATTGTTAAAGCAAAGTATCACTATAGTATAACTTCTGATTATACAAACTTCAACTAAAACTTCTCAATAATAATATCCTGTTACAAAAGGTTAACCGTATTTCCTGAAGACTACAGTAAACTTTACTTTGTTTTCTAGTCTTTTAGCAGCTTTTTCAAAATAAGCTAGCAAAACAGAAGGTAGAAACATCTATTTTGTTGTAATCTGGTTCACAAGACCTTTCAAAGTCAACTTAAGCTGACTTGCCTTAAACCACATATGTTTATTTTTTTCTTTCCAACTTCAATGATTTGATGTAAAAAGATGTTAGGTGCTAAGGTTTCACAAATGCAGGAAAAAAAAATAACCTTTTTTTTTCCCCCTGAACAAATGGTGTACATCTGAATAATCATGAGTTAGGGCAAGATAAGCACACTGACAAAAGTCAGTAAACTCTTCATACTCTTGGGTCCATAAATCCCTCTACTAGATACATGAACGAAAATCACTGGAAAGGAAAAATAAAGAATAAAAAAATGGTCTTCCACATGACAAAAATGTCATAGCATCTCTTTTTGTGCTGGAAAAAAAAACAACAACCGGAAATAAAAGATAATGGACTAGAGAAAAACTGAACAAATTGTGACATAAGAGTATGATGCAATATTATTAAGCCATAAAAATAACAAATCTGAGTCCCAGGGATGAAGGATGGCCAGAGAAGTAAGAGATGGGAGTGACATTTGAGAACAACAGGGAGAAGGCCAGTTTGGTTGGACCTTAAAAGGTGAATAATATAATTAGGATGTAAAGAAAGGATCAAACCATGTTGTAAAGGGCTTTGGTTTGAATCTTTCTGTAGCTTTGCTAGCAATTTATCATTATTATGATTATATTTGTTAATAATTTATTATAAATCTACTTACAAAGTCTTCCCAAGTTTCTTTGAATTCATTTTTGTCATTTCTCATGGCATGGTAATATTTTATTACATTCATATAACATAATGTGTGTAGCTATTCTCGTATTTTATGTCCAGTCTTTAAACTCCGTGGGACATATGCCCTGTAGGAGAACTGAGGTGTCAAAAAGTATCAAGTTTTTCTAGTATAGTCCCAAATCGTTTTCCAAAGGATCCTCTTCTTTTCTCTTGCTACATAAACTTGGGAAGACTTCATCAACAAATAACTAACTTTTATACTAACAAACCCTATAGCATTTATTTATTGAGGTTGAGAGAGGTTAAATGATTTGTCAGGGTCACATAATTATTAAGTGTCTGAGGCAAGATTCAAATTCAGCTTAACCAAGGAGATATTTGTAAAAAGTGAATGGCACAGTGCCTGGTGCATAGTAGGCACTATATAAATGCTTATTCCCTTCCCCCCTTTTAGACTCTAACAATGTTTTAACTACTATGCCTCCAAAGAGTGACATAAAAATTCAAGGAACAATGTTAAAACTTCTGGATTTTCGGAAACTATTATCTCAAGTTCTACAAAGAACTTTACCTTTAGCCACTAAGAATATATCTTTGCTACCTGCATTCTATAAATAGAGATGTAGAGCACATTCACATAATTGGATCTATATAGAGCCTCCAAAGAATAGACTTTTCCCAAGGGACTCACATTTTAGGCCAGCATCAAAAGAGTCTGATAATGCCACATTTCTACTGAGGACTTTTTGTTTTTAAACCATTTTACTTCATTGATAATGAAAATTGAAAAGAGTGCCTGCTATGGCCCCATCATCTCTTGAATTCTTACTCACCTAAAATACTGTTACTTATTCAAGAAACCCTCCCTGATCCTCCTTCTCAGTAACGACAATACCTCCCCTGCCCCCAGACTTTATACAATATTCTGTGCCTCTATCAAGCATTTAACATGTACTATTTTATATTATTGTTTCTTGTATATGTATCATATTTCCCAGTAGATTTTAAAGTACAATAGGGTAGGAACTATAACTTAACTAAATTTTGTCCCTCTTTCAGTACTTAACACAGTGCTCTGAACATAATGAGTAATTAACATTTGTTGAATTAAATTAAATACAAAATAACATGAATTTTGGGATAATTATGATTTTTATCTCAATGAATGAAGACATTTTTAAAAGTCACTTTATAATGCAAATAAATATGAGAAATAATTTAATAAATTTTATAATTCTGTTAATAAATTTTGTAATTCCCTATACTATGAGATTTTTGAAAAGAAAAATAATAATAGGCCTCTCTATTATGACATCTTTGAAATTTACAAAATGGTTACCTTACAAACTACCTTTTGAATAACTTATTGAGTATTAATATTTCCATTTGACAATGGCAGAAACTGAAGCTCAAAGAAATGAAGTGACTTGCCTAAGTTTAGAGACAATGAATCAATAAATATTTATGAAGCACCTACCATGTAGGTACTACTACTAGACAGCACTGTGCTAAGCGCTGGGGATACAAAAAAGGCAAAAGACAGACCCTGCCCTCAATGTGCTCACAGGCTAGTGGAGGTCGCAAATCAACATCACATCTAGGGGTTAAACCCACAGTTCCAGTATTTGCTTGACCTCTATCTACATCATGCTTTATAAAAATATTAATAAACATTACTGGTATACCCATGTAGTTTCATTTTAAGATGAAGGACATACTCAAAGGAAGCCAGGAGGCAGAGATGAGAAGAAAGCACTGCAGGCCTGGGAGGCAGAAAGCCAGAGAAAATGTTCCTCATGGAGAGAGAGAGTCTACTGTGCAAGGATCAGCAAGGAAGCTGGGGTCCCAGCATCACAGAGTAAGTTTTGGGGAGCAAAGTGTAAGAAGAATGAAAAAAATAAGAAGAGACCAAACTAAGAAGATCTTCAAAAGCTAGGCAGGGAATCTTACATTTGACATGAAGGTAACAGAAAGCCACTGTATTTTATTGAATAGGAGGGTAACATAGACAGACCTGTACTTTAGGAAGATCAATTTAACAGCACAGTGGAGGATGGACTGTAGTGAGGTAAGATTAGACAGATGTGAATTAGGTGAGAGAAGAAGCAAGTGAGAAGATAGTGTTCTCCGCAAATGGTGGCAATTTTTTTTTCAGTGAATTATAAGCAATGTCCTCAGCCTAGAGGGTGGGAAAAGGGGTATCATCAAAGTCTTGAAGAGAGAGAAAAATGTTTGTAATAGCAGCTGTGAAGAGTGTGAGAGTGAATTGATTAAGGGAGTATAAGAGGTATGCCTTGTTGCAATAAGAGCCCAGTTGGGATTACAAAAAATAAATTGGTTAGTGGACCCAGCAAGTATGATTTTCTGACTTTCTCCAGAAATAACTGTGGTTGATGGGAGTAATCTACAGCTGGGCATAGCAAAGCATGATCAGTCAAATAAAAAGGGAACCCAGTGTAGAACTTGTTCGCCAAGATGTCAAGACAGAGAAGGCAGGAGAATGCAGTCAGTACATGGGGTTATGTGCTAGGGAAAAACTAAGTCTTCAAGGGACCTGAAGTCTCTATGAAGGAGGGAAAAAAAAAAGACGACTAGGTATTGTAAGAGAAGGAAAGATGGAATGATAAAAGATTCTGGTGTTAATGAAATTTTTTTTAACTGTAGACAAGCGGGGGCAGAGCCAAGATGGCAGAGTAAAAGCAGTGACTTGTTTGAGCTCTCCCCTAAACCCCTCCAAATACCTGTAAAAACCAGCTCTAAAGTTCTAGAGGAGTAGAACCCACAAAAAGACAGTGAAACAAATTTCCAGCACGAGATAACCTGGATGGTTGATTAGAAAGGTCTATCATGCCAGGCTGGGAGAAGAACAGTTTGGCGTGGGTGCACAGCAAAAGACCAAGCCTCAGCAATCCTGGAGAAGGCCTCAGGGGACTGAATCACAGAGAGCTGTGATAGTTTCCAGACTTCTCAACCCACAAACACCAAAGACAACTTAGAAGGTCAGTAGGTAAAGTCTGTGACCCAGGTAAGAGAGAAGCTCAGTTCCAGCCCCAGTCCTGGCTTGACCCTGGGCCGTGGCTCTTTTGGAGCTTTCAGCCCACGGACTGAGAGGGAATCTAGTGGCTGATCAGAGGGCAATTGCAGGGACCTCTTTGCCGGTGCTGAGGCAGGATTCTCTTCCTTTGCCTGAGCTTGGATCTGGGTCACAGTTCTGGGTGGCAATCCTGAGGCGAGAAAGAGCGCTGGCATGGTAGAGTTTGGAGTGGTGGTGGAGAGGAAATCCTCCTCACAGTCCCAAGGCAGAAAAGAGTGCTTGTGGTCACTCATAGACTAGAGCACAGGCCAGGAAAGGGGTAAACACCTCGACCTTTCTCTGATAAAGGCCTCATTTCTCAAACATATAGAGAACTGAGTCAAATTTATAAAAATAAAAGCCATTTCCCAAATGATAAATGATCAAAAGATATTTAGTTTTCAGATGAAGTAATCAAAACTATCTACAGCCATAGGAAAAAATGCTTTAATTCACTATTGACTGGAGAAATGCAAATTAAAATAGTTTTGAGGTATTACCTCATACCTATTCAATTGGCTAGTAGAACAATGAAGGAAAATGACAAATGGTGGAGGGGATATGGGAAAAATGAGATATTAACATACTGTTGGTGGAGTTATGACCTGATTCAACCACTCTGTAGAGCAATTTGGAACTATGCCTAAAGGGCTATAAAACCATGCATACTCTGTGATCTAGCAATACCACTACTAGATCTGTATCTCAAAAGACAGAAAAAAACAAAAAGGAAAAGGACCTATGTGTACAAAAATATATAAATATTTTTGCCACCAGCTCTTTTATGGTGGCAAAGAATTAGAAACTGAGGAGATGCCCATCAACTAGGGAATGGCTGAACAAGTTGTGGTATGTGATTATGATGGAATACTGTTATGCTAAAAGAAATGATGAGCAGCAGAATGCTCTCAGAAAAAACCTAGAAAGACTTGCATGGACTGATACAAAGTAAAATGTACTGTGTACAAAGTAACAGAAATATTGCAAGATGATCAACTATGAATGACTTAGCTACTCTCAGCAATACAATGATCCAAGATGACTCTGAAGCACTTAAGCCAAAAAACGCTATCCAGAAAGAACTGATGGTGACTGAATACAGATTGAAGCATACTTTTTTTATTTTCTTTATTTTTCTTGAGGGTTTTTTTTTCTTGATCTATGTTTTCCTTCACAACTAATATGGAAATGTTCTACATGACTACACACGTATAACCTATATCAAATTGCTTGCCTTCTCAATGGAGGAGTGGAGGTAGGCAGGGAGAAAGGAAAAGGATATGGAAATCAAAATCTTAAAAATCAATGTTGAAATTTGTTTTTAACACATAACTGGGGTGAAAATAAAATACCAAATAAATCCCCCCCAAAATTTTTTTATTTTAAAAATAAGATTAGAGTGGTAGAGGAAAAATTGGGAAAAGAAATGAGAGCAATGCAATAGAATTATGGGAAGAGAATTAACAGGTTGGTAAAACAGGCACACAAAAAAAATACTAAAGAAAAGAACCCTTAAGAAATAAAAATAAGTGGTAAAAGAGGTACAGAACTTCATTGATTGAAAAGAACTTCTGAAAAAGTAGATATAGCCAAGTGGAAAAAGAAGTACAAAAGCTCACTGAAGAAAATGATTGTTAAAATTAGAATTGAGCAAATAGAAGCTAATAACTTCATGAGAAATCAAGAAACAATAAAACAAAGTCAAAAGAATGAAAAAAATAGAAGAAAATGTGAAATCTCATTGGAAAAAAAAAACAGATTTAAAAATTAAAGGAGAGATAACTTAAGAATTATTGAACTAGGGGCAGCTAGGAGGCGCAGTGGATAGAGCACTGGCCCTGAAGTCAGGAGGACCTGAGTTCAAATCTGGCCTCAGACACATAACTCTTACTAGCTGTATGACCCTGGGCAAGTCATTTAACCCCATTGCCTAACCAAAAAAAAAAAAAAAAAAAGAATTATTGAACTACCTGAAAGTCATGATCAAAGAAAAAAAAATAAGCTTAGACAATATATTTCAAGAAATTATAACAGAAAACCAGACCAGATATCCTAGAATAAGAGGGCAAAAATGAAACTGAAAGAATACACTGATCTTCTGAAAGAGAGCCCAAAATGAAAACTTTCAGAAATATTATAGACAAATTCAAAATACTTCAAGCAGCCAAAAAGAAACCAAGTAAATACTATAGAGCCACAGTCAGGATAACACAATATTTAGCAGCTACAATGTTAAAGGAGCAAATGGCAGATTAGATTAGAAACCAGAATCAAACAATATGTTGTTTCCAAGAAACACACACGAAAAGTTAAAATAAGGGGATGGAGCAGAACCTATAACACTTCCCTTGAGGTTAAAAAAAAAAAAAGATATGGATAGTAATCATGGTCTCAAACGAAGCAAAAGCAAAAATAGAGATAAGGAGGGAAACCACACTTTGCTAAAAGTTATCATAGACAAAGAAGTAATATCAATATTAAACACATAAATGTCAAATGGCAGAGCACCCAAATTCTTAAAGAAAATATTAAATGACTTACAGGGGGAAATAAACTATAGACTTAGACCAGTTGGGGGCCTTAACTTTCCCCTCTAAGAACTAGATAAATCCAATCACAAAATAAATAAGAAAGCTAAGGAGATGAATAGGATTGATGAAAAGTTCAGTATGATAGGTCTCTGAAGAAAACTGAATGGAAATAGAAAGGAATATGCCTCTTCTTCAGCTATACATGGCATCTTCACAAAAACTGACCATGAATAAGGATATAAAAACTTCACAAACAAATGCATAAAAGCAGAAATATTAAATGCATCATTTAAAGACAATAATACAATAAAAATTACATTCAATAAACAGTTGTGGAGGCATATATTAAAAACTGATTGGAAACTAATCTAATCCTAAAGAATGAGTGGGTCAAAGAACAAATCATAGAAACAAACAAGAATTTCATTAAAGAGAATGACAAGAACGAGAAAACACACCAAAATTTGTGATATGCAGTCAAAGCATTATTAATGGGAATGTTTATATCTTTAAATATACACATTAATAAAAAAGAAAAGGAACAAATCAATGAACTGGGAATGTAACTAATAAACTAGAAAAAGAATAAATTAAAAATCCCCAATTAAACACCAAAATGGAAATTGTAAAAATCAGAAGAGAGATTAATAAAACTGAAAGTAAAAAAAAGTGAATTAATAAATATAAAAAACTAGGGGAAAAAAAGACAAATAAATCAATGGTCAATTTGATTTAACAGAAAAAGAAAAAGAAAACCAAATTACCAGTATCAAAAACGAAAAGGGTGAATGCACCACCAATGAAGATAAAATCAAAGCAATTATTAAGAGTTATTTTGGTTAATTATATGCCAGTCTATGTGAATTGAATATTTACAAAAACATAAATTGCTCAGATTAACAGATGAGGAAACAGAATACTTGAATAATCCTATCTTAGAAAAAGAAATTAAACAAGATATAAATGAACTCACTAGAAAAAATCCCCAGAACCAGATGGATTTACAAGTGGATTCCACCAAATATTTAAGGAACATTTAATCCCAATACCATATAAACTATTTGAAAAAAAAAAAAATATATATATATATGTATATATATGTAAACAAGGAATTCTACCAAATTTCTTTTATGATACAAATATAGTTTTGAAATCTAAACCAGGGAGAGCAAAAACAGAGAAAGAATAATCAGGCAATTTCCCTAATGAATATCAATGCAAAAATTTTAAATAAAATATTAGCAAGGAGATTACAATTATTAGCAAGGAGATTACATTTACAATTATAATTAGTAAGGAGATTACAATTACAATTTATCACAAAGATATGTGATATGCAGATGCAGAAAAGGCTACTGACAAAATACAACATCTATTCCTACTAAAAGCTCTAGAAAGTATAGGAATAAATAGATACTACTTATTTTAAAAAAAGATCCATCTGAAACTAAGAACAAGAATTATCTGTAATGGGGGAAAAACTAGAAGCCTTCCCAGGAAGAGCAGGGGTAAATCAAGGATGTCCTTTATCACCACTATTATTCAGTACTGTATTAGAAATGTTAGCTACAGCAATAACGAAAAAGAAACTGAAGGAATAAAAATAAGAAATGAGTAAACAAAACTATCACTCTTTGGAGATGATATGATGGTATACTAAGAGAACTCCAGAGAATTAACTAAAAAACTAGTTCAAACAACTAACTTTAGCAACATTGCAGGATATTAAAAAAAACCCATAAATCATCAACATTTCTATACGTTACCAACAATACACGGCAGGAAGAGATAAAAAGAGAAATTCCATTTAAAATAATTACAGACAATATAAAATATTTGAGAGTCTACTTGCCTAAACAAACCCGGAAATTATATAACACAATAATTATATCACACAAATAAAAACAAATCTAAACAAATGAAATATTCATTGCTCATGAGCAGACTGAGACAATATAATAAAAATGACATTTTTGCATAAATTTACTTGTTCAGTGTCACACCAAACTATGAAAGAATTATTTTATAGAGCTAGAAAAAATCATAAACCAACATTTCACACCATATACCAAGAAAATGTCAAAATGGGTTAAATGATTTAGATATAAAGGGTGATATCATAAGTAAGTTAGGGGAGGCATGGGAAAATCTGCCTGTCAGATTTATGGATAAAGGACGAGTTTATGGCCAGATAGAATAGATCATAGGAAGTAAAATGTAAAAAGTTTTTGCATAAACAAAACCAATGTAGCCCAAATGAGAAGGAAAGTAGGAAACTGGGTAGGGGGTGGAGGGGAGACTTTTACAGCAAGTTTCTCTGACAAAGGCTTCATTTCTGAAACATATAGAAAACTGAATCAAATTTATAAAAAACAAAAAGTCTCAATCCAACAAAAAAAAAAGGAAGGTTAGTATTTCTACATTGTTTGATAGCTGTCCAATACTAGGATCCAAACTAATCAAGAAAGAGACAAGCTCCAGGTTTATGCTTCCTTTAGTGATGGTACCAGGACTATGATATCATCTCAAGTACCTCAAAGATACTTGGTAAGTCTTCCACCAAAGATTGTGTCATTGTAGGTAATACCCCTACCACTGCTAACAGTAACAGACAAAATGACAACTATACTGGCAAACTCAAACTAGATGAGTCTTGACAAGGAGTAAGACTACCTCTTCATGTGAGATGGAGTTAAGGAGGACATAATTGCAGAAGGCATCTCAGTGACAGGAGATGAAGAAGAGAAGAGAAGAGGGAGCTCATAGTAAAAGGCCTCACTGTAAAATGAGGCAAGGTTCTCAGCTGAAAGGATGGGAAGAGGGGGAGCCATAAGAGATTTGAGGAGCAATGAAAAGGTTTAGAAGAGCTGCTATGAAGAGTAGGATAAAGAGATAAGGCAGGTATAGACGGGATGTTGAGCAGCAATGATGGGCCAGTTGAGGTTACGTAATATAAATTTGTAATAAACCTAGTGATTTTCTCCATCTTAGTTCAACACCACATATGCAGAAGTAAAGGCAGCAAATTATAGGAATGATCCCAGGCTGAGAGCTTGGCATTTCACTGTAATCAGTAAAATGATAAGGGGGCTTGGAATTCAAGAGAGGACAGTATAGAACTGAATTAGTTCATCAATGAGTCAAGATGCGGAAAAGAGCAGAGAGTGGCTAGCATTAGTTCTAACCTCTTTACTGAGCTCCAGTTTTGAATCTCCAACTGCCTATTGAACATTTCAAATTAGATTTCTCATAGACATCTTAAACTCAACAGATCCAAAATTGAATTAATTATCTTTTCCCCCAAACTCTCCTACTTCTAAGCTTCCCTATTACTGTAGAGATACTATTCTCTCGCTCACTTAAGGTAAAAACTTAGGTGTCATCTTCAACTCGTCACTCTCACTCACCACCCCACCTATATCCAATAGGTTGCCAAGTCGAGTTGATTTTACCTTTGTAACTTCTCTTAACTATCCCCCTTCTCTCATCTGACATCCTGGTACAGGCCCTCAGCACCTCACATTTAGACTATTGCAATAGCCTACCGATTCATCTACATGCCTCAAGTCTCTCCCCACTCTAGTCCACCCTCCACTCAGTCATCAAATTGATGTTTTTAAAGAGCAGGTTTGACTCCTCTATTCAAGAAACTTCAGTGGCCCCCATCACCTCCTGGATTAAATACACAATCCTTTGTTTGGTATTCAAAGCCCTTCCTGGCCTGGCCTCATCCTACCTACATAACCTTCAATCCAGTGACAGTGGTCTCCCTGCCTCTATGCTTGGAAAGTTCTACCTTCTCACTCCAATTCCCAGCTAAAATCCCATCTTCTACAAAAAGTATTTCTTAATCACCTTTAATGCTAGTGCCTTCTGTATGCTGATTACTTCAACTTATCCTTTATGTATCTAGCTTATACATAGTTGTTTTCATATCATCTCTACCACTAGACTATGAGTAAGCTCATTGGGAACAAGACGATTTTTATCTTTCTTGCGATCTCCAGAGTTTAGCAGCAATTAGCACATAACAGGCACTAAATGTCTGCTGACTGACGTACTCTAACTAGATCAGCTACATACCGTCATCACAACACCAACCAAAAGATGGCTCAACTGATCATAAGGCACTTTCCCTACTCTACTGACTTCCTATGTTACTATACTGACTGTTACCTTAGAACCAGGATACAATTTTGTGAACAAGTATTCACCTGTTATATTGGGTCCCTCAGGTCATAGGTTGTTGGTATCAGTCAATCAACAAATAATTTAAGTAACTACTATATGGCAGACATTATGCTAGATGCTGGAAATACAAGAACAAAGAACAAAAACAATTCCTGCCCACAATGAGCTTATATTTTAAAAAGAGCAACAAGTACATATAGAAATATTTACAGCATGAATATAAAATGAGTAAGTCAAACATATACAAAGCAGTTAAATACAAATTAGTTTGGGAGACAGGGCACTAGCAAATGGGGGAACTGGAAAAGGCTTCATGCAGAAGACAGTGCCTGAACTGCATCTTTAAAGAAACTATACCCAAAGGACTGTCAAACTGTGTATACACTTTGCAATAGCACGGCTAGGTCCATATCCCAAAAAGAGAAAAGGAAAAGGACCTATGTGTACAAAAAATATTTAAAGTAATTCTTTTGGTGGTGGCAAAGAATTGGAAATGGAGAGGATGTCCATCAATTGAGGAATGGTTGAACAAGTTGTGGTATATGATTGTGATGGAATACTATTGTGCCATAAGAAATAAGATAAGCTGGATAGTTTCAGAAAACCTGGGAAGACTTATATGAACTGATACAGAGTGAACTGAATAGAACCAAGTCAATATTGCACACAGTAATAGCAATACAGTAACAACAATCAACTATGAAAGACTTAGCTACTCTGATCAATACAATGATCCAAGACAATTCTGAAGGACTCATAATAAAAAATGCTATCCACTCCAGAGAAAGAACTAATGAATAGAAACTGAAGTGTAATTTTTCCACTTTATTTTTCTTGCCTTTTTTTGCAATATGGCTAATATGGAGATTTTTTTGCATTATTTCATATGTATAATTGATATATTGATTGCTTTCTCAATGGATGGGGGAGGAGATGGAGAGAGAATATGGAACTCAAAAAAAAACTTCTAAATGAATGTTTAAAATAAATAATAAATTAGAAATTTAAAAACTATTTCCTTTCCCCAGGCCTGTTTGTATATGTGTGTGTGTGTGTGTGTGTGATTGATAAATTTCCCAAGGACAGGACAGTTTCCTGATTCTTTTGTAACATCTCACAACACCTAGCAGAACTCTCTCTATACATAGTGAGAATTTAATAAATAATGATGGTTTCATATAGGAATGAATAACATACAACAGATTAAAGAGAAAATCATCTCAGACTTGTGATCTAATTCAGATTTCTAATTTCTTATTTATAAATCTGACTAGAGTCAATGAAGCAAAGATAACAATTAATTTGTAGTTTTTTATTTAATATAAGACTGTAAAACCATGAGTCAATGAATATATTTAAGAAGGAAAGCCATAAAAGGAAAACTAGAGAATACTTAGAATCCACTGAAAATAGTAAGTTCATTGTGAATATCAGTCTGCTAAAATAGACAATTTCTAAATGAGATGCTAAGTGTTCAGTCAACCTGAACTACTTGCTATTCCCTAAACTTACACATTTGCACATCCTGGTTCTCAGACCTCCTCACTAGCTCTTACTGACGATAAATTCTTTGCCTTCCCATAGACCTGAAAGTTAATTTCTTCCTTACTCTTCTAATTTATTTATAATGTGACCTTTTATATCTATGTCATGTATAAAGAATTTATGACTAACTGGGGTGTTGATCTATACCTAGTTTCTACCAGAATGCTATCCAGTTTTCCTAATCAGTTTTTGTCAGATAGTGAGCTCTTCCCCCAGTAAAGTAGGGTCTTTGGATTTAATGAACACTGTGCTACTGGTGTTTTTGTTTCTTCTGAATATTGCATATCAAATCTGTTCCACTGATTGAACTTAATTTCATTATATAAACTGTTTACAAAAACAGCATAAGGGATCCTACCAAATTCCATCAATTCATACAGAGATAGTCATGATACACAAACCTGGGAGACTTTAAACAGAAAAAAAAACCTATAGACCAATACCCCTAATGAATATTAGTTCAAAATGATTTAGCCTCATTTAGCAATGAGGTTAAAACAACCTATCATGATGACTGTACACTACAACCAGTACAGGCTTATATCAGGAATGCAGGGGTTGGTTTAAACTATAAATTTAATCATATTAAAAACAAAACAACAAAAATCATGTGATTATATCAATAGACACAGAAAACGGTTTTCACAAATTATTACATCTATTTCTGTTTAAAAAACCATTACATGCCATGAAGATTTATTCTTTTTTCTCTAATTTATTTTCTAATTTTTTCTAATCTAAAGATTAATATCCTTTCAAGTAAAATCAGGGGTGAAACAATGATGTCCACTGTCACCTTTTCTATTTGATATAGCACTAAAAAAATTACTAACTATAGTAACAAGACAAGAAAAAGAAATTTAAGGAATAAGCATAGCTAAAGAAAAAACAGAATTATCACTTTTTTATAAATGACATACTGGTATATTTAAAGAATCCTAAAGAGTCAACTAAAAAATTAATAATAACTCCAATAAATAACATCATTAATAATAATAAACAATAACTTCAGCAAACTTTCAGGATATAAAATAAATCCATACAAATCATTAGCACTTCTATATAATGCCAACAAAATCCAACAAGAAGAGAAATTCTATTTACAATTGCTACAGAATGTATAATAGTTGGGAATCTACCTATCAAGATATATACAAGAGCAAAATACAAACAGTTCTTGCTTTTCCTAAGTGGACCATCCAGCAGACCTCTACTTAAAGTAGATTTTTACATAACGCAGAGCTGGGCCAGGAGAGAGCGAAGGAAGAAGGCAGGTAGGAAGGAACCCAGTGTTCCCATGGAGGGAAGGAGCCAGCACACAGTTGAAAGGGACATGGGCGCTAGGCACAGAGAGATGAAAGCAGAAGGAGGAACACTGAGGGGCCCAGACCAGCCACATGGGGGCCTGGCCAGAATGAAGAGGAAGAACACACAGGGCAGAAACATGGGGGCCGGACACAGAGGCAGACAGGAGAGGACTAATGACATGGGGCCCAGGACAGACATGCAGTAACTCTAAGTGCAGATGGACAGAAAAACATGTGCAGGGTGCAGACACATTGGCAGGTGGACAGAATGGGACAAAGGTCTCCTCTTAGCTCTGTAATGCAATAGTAGCAGTTTCTCCCCAATCCATTTTATTTTCACTAGGAGGAGGGTTTTTTCTGTTTTGTTTTTGTTTTGTTTTGTTTTGCTTTTTGGTGGGAGTGTGGAGGTGGGAGGCTGTGGAGCTCTGAACCAAGGGACAAGAGTAGAAAGAGCATAGTACTGTACAGAAAGTTACTGTTGTTCTTGAGTTGTTTCAGCTATGTCCAATGCTTTGTGTTTTCTTAGCAAAGATACTGGAGTGGTTTGCCATTTCCTTCTAGACACAATTTTATGGATGACCAACTGAAGCAAACAGGGTTAAGTGACTTAGCCAGGGTCACACAGCTAGTAATTATCTGAGGGCAGTTTAGAACTCATGAATAATGAGTGTTCCCGATTCGAAGCCCAATGCTCTATCCATGGTGCCACCTAGTTGCCCATAGGTGTTTTTTTTTTTTTTAGGTATAAGGATTTCTTTCAGAATTCTTTGCATAAAGTCAAATTAGTGTAATACAAATTTACATAGAGAACTGTCTGTAGCTACAACTTTGAACAACTGTTTACAGAAATAGATCTAAATACTTTGAAAAATATTAATAGCTCATGGGTAAGATAAGTCAACATAATAAAAGATAACACTACCTAAATTAATTTACTTATTCAATGCCATACCAATTAAACAAATAACAGAGCTAGAAAAAAATAACAAAATTCATAAACAAAAAAGGAAAAGAATTTTAAGGAAAAAATAAATGGAAACAAAGGGAACCCAGTAGTGCTAGATCTCTATACCAGAAAACAGTAATTCCCACCCCATCCCCCCCAAAAAATTGCATACTGTTTAAAAAATAAAGAACGTGATCAGTGAAAAGGTTAGCTATACAATAGAGGGAAGCAAATGTCTGTAATAGCCTCATATTCAAAAAAACCCAGCTTTTGAGGTATGGATTTACTGCAGGGACAATTAGACAGCGGCACAGAAGAAATTAGAACACCACTTCAGACTCAAAATGGATACATGATCTAAATATAAAAGTTCAAATCATAAGCAAATTAGAGAAACATGGGAAAAATGGCAATTTTATTAAAAGCTGTGAACAGAAGAAAAATAGAAGAAAAGTTCATAATCAAATAAGGGATAGAGAAGATCACAATAAAAAATGGATCATTTTGGTCATGTAAAATTAATAATTTTTGAACAAACAAATGCAATAAAGCTAAGGTTAAAAAAGAAAAAATTAGGGGAAAACATTTGCAGCAAATGTCTTAATAAAGTCTCATTTCTAATATATACCAAGAATTAATTCACTTACAAGAAAAAAAGTTATTCCTCAACTGATAAATGGTCAAAAGATATAAACAGTCGATTCTCAAGAGAAGAAACTCAAGATATCTATAGCTATATGTAAAAAAATGCTCCAAATCACTACTAATTAAAGAAATCTAAATTAAACCAATTCCTCACATTTATCAAATTAGCAAAAATGACAAAAAAGGATAAAAGTCTAGCCTGGCCGTAATGTATAATCTTTCTAAAATGTTATAACCTACTTGTTTATATTTTTTTTTTTGCATTAACATTCATTAAAGATCTTGTTTGCTAATTTTTTCTCACCTTTATCTCTCCCTGCTTTAGAGAACAAGACTATATTTGTATCATAAAAAGAGCTTATAAGGGTGCCTTTTTTTAATGATTACAATCTGTTTTTATAACACTGGAATTAATTGTTCACAAGAATTCTCTTGTGAAACTAGTTGGTCCTGGAGTATTTTTCTTTAGGAGCATATTTATGGCTTGTTCAATTTATTTTTCTGATATTGGGTTATTTAAACAGCTGATTTTTTCTTTTATTAATCTGAGTATTTTATATTTTTCTTAAGCATGTTATTTCTTCTTCAGTTGTTGTGGGTTCTTTTTCATTTTTGATTTGAACAATTTGGTTTTCTTATCTGCCACTCTCCCCCATTTTTCTCTAAGTTAGCTAATTATTTTATCTAAAACCCAGCTCCTAGTTCATCAATTCAATGGTCTTCTTTCAATTTTTTAATCTCTTCTTTCATTTGCAGATTTCTACTTTGTTATTTAGTTGGGAGATATTGATTTATTGTTCAATTTTTTTTTTAACTGCTCTACATACTGATTCATTCTTTGCCTCTTTTGTTGATAAAAGCATTCAGAGATAATAGTTTTCCTCCCAGAACTATGTTAGTTGTCTCCCATACTGCTTGGCATGTTGACTCATTATTGCCATGTTTTTCGATTAATTTTCTGTAATTTGTTCTTTGGCCTACCATCAGTTCTTTAGAATCATGCTACTAGTCTCCAATTACTTTTTAATTTTTTTCTTTAAAGGCCCTTTGCTGAAAGTCATTTTTATTGTGTTGTGATCACTGAATGAAATATTTAGTATTTCTGCTTCTTTACATTTTTTGGCCAGATCTGTATGCCTTGACAAATGGTCAGTTTTTATAAAGATGCCATGCATAGCCTGGCAGTACAGAAATTGATTTATATTCCCTTTCAGCAACTGGAAGTCATCCCTCTCTGATTTTTCTAAAGTTCTATTCAGGTCCTTAACTTCTTTCTTGTTCAGCTTCTGGTTAGATCTGTCTAACTCTGAAATGGATAAATTAAGATTCTCCTACTATTATAGTTTAATTATTTATTTCTCCCTCTAAATTGATTAACTTTTCCTTTAAGTATTCAGATACTATGTTATTAGGTGTTATATGTTAGGTATTGATATTAATTTGTTATCTATGATGTCTTTCTTTAAACACAATATAATTTCCTTGTTTATCTCTTTTTATCATTTTTATATTTACAGAAATCATACAGCTACCTTAGCTTTTTTGAGTTCAGCTAAAATATAAGAGATTTTGTCCTAACCTTCAAAGAAGTAAAGCAATGGAAAGGTATGTGGCAGATACGAGCAGGCTGTAACATAGAGACAATGAAAAATTCCAAAAATGAGGAGTAAAGGATGTCATCAAGGAATCACGTGATATGAAGAAAAGGACCAGTCAAGTGGCAAGAACAAGAGATTACTCCATTGGTATTCTCATGATGTGAAGAAAAAATAAGACTTGTGAATTTTTGGCAGAATATGGACAAAAGTCACACACAGGATAGACAATGATTAATGGGTTTCAATTTGCATCACTAAAGGAACTCTCATTTGATAACAGATCTAATTAGATAACTGAGTGAGTATAATATAAGAGAAAGGCAAGGAATCCTAGATAGAAGTCAAAACTCAGATTTGATTTTTAGTCCCAATTCCAACACTTGACCTTGGTAAAGAAATTTGACTTGAGCCTGATTTCTTATGTGTTAAATAACCTGCCTTGCTTATAAGATTAATGTGTCAATAATAATAATAATAATAATAGCTGACATTAATACAGCCCTTTAAGGTTTACATATACTTAACATTATTTCATTTAAGCTTTCTGTAACTCCAGACATAAGTTACTACAGGTATTACTGTTCTCATTTCACAGATGAGAAAGTTTAGTCTTACAGAGGTTAAGTTACTTGCCCATGGTCATACAGGTCACATAGGTACTAAATGTTGGAGGTGGGCTTTGAACCAAAGTTTCTCTTGACTCTAAGTTCAGAGTCTTTGCTGCCACCAATAAAGGGTAAAAATACACTGTACTATTGCAGCTTTTATTTGTCACTGTTATAACTGACAATAACATAATAATGTTAATGAAAGGATTATTTGAGAGTCACAAGGTAGGAATGAGCATAATAAGGAACTTTAAAAAACATCAATTAAAAATGTCATTAGAAATACATGAGTGAAAAAGATGTATTGGTGTAAATAGGACCACGGTTCCTATTTCCCAGAAACAAGAATAAGTTTTCCCTAAAAGGTAACAAAGCTGTCCTTCCAACTTTCTCTTGAAACAGCTTTCTCTTCACCCAAGGGGCTTAAAAAGTCTCACCCAAAGAGAGCTGGGGCCTGTCCAATTAGGTAGATATCTGTAAAAAACAAGAATCACCATACTCTGCCCAGTTGACCAGATGTATTTCCATATGGCAGGGGACAGGGGGAAGAGAGTGGCAAGTCAAGAGAAACTAGTGCTACTGTATCCTTGCTGGGTCAGGGCAAAGGAAAACTCCCTTTCTTAACTATTTAATTATTTGCAAGTGCCTCACTTTGCCCAAATAGCAACACTGAACTAACAGGGTGCTGGTGCTAGGCTTACCCCAAACAGCTAGTCATAGTACAAGAATAATGAATAACAGGTGGACAGCCTAACTCCTAATATTACCAGTCTGCTCTCACTAGTAGAGGAATGAGGTTGTCCACCTGTTATCCATTATTCTTAAAATGTGACCAGATGTTTGGTGGACTAACATGTAGGGTGGATCCCCTGTGGTGAATTTATGGTTTAGGACATGGACAAGAGCTGCACAAATGGGCAAGTACGGATGAGTTAAAACCTGCATTATTGGAGACAATGTACAAATCAATGAGATCACAGATCAATTTGAATATTTGAGTAATATTAATAAAATGCTAGATAATATGACAGCAGTATTTAAAACCCAAACAATATTGATAGGACAAGAGAATAATGTGACCTAAATGAAATAAAAATCACTTGGCTGAATGGTAGTCATTGAAAGAACTAATATGCAATTTTTAAAATCACAGAGTCTAAACAAACTAGATAATGAAATAGAAAATTTTGCTATATGGATTGCAAAATATCATGAAATAAATATGAATCAAAAATGTTTTACAATTTCAAATTGAAAATTTAACTTTGAGAGTATACTAAATAATATAAGTGAGATAAAGAAAAAAGCAATCTTACCTTATTACTCTTTTCCAGTCAGATCTCAATTAAAATGGCAATTTCATTTGGGGGCATCACACTTTTAAGATGTTTTGAAGAACTTGCAGAAGAAAATGATGAAAATGATCATAGGTCTATCTTAAATAAGCTGCGAAAAAAAATTTTAAGAGTTGGATTTTGTCAACTTGAAGGAGGCTAATGGCATACATAGGGGTAATAGCTTACTCACTTCAATATGTCAATATTCTGTGCCTTAGTAGATGGCATTCATGACTTGCTGTGGCCAAAATAAATTCATCCCCTGATGGTCAACCTTCTGGTGATGAGCACCTCCAAACATTGCTACAATGGTCCTTGGACAACAGGAAAACAGGACATCACCATGTTCATACTTAATAGTTTTCTAGTTTAGTAGGTAGGACATGCCAGGGTATATACTACACTAGCATAAATTTTGAGAATCTATGCCATAAAGAAGCACTGGAATAGGACTTTAGCTAAGCAGTAAGAATAATGATGATGGTTGACCATGCCCCCTGTGGAAAGGGTAAGGTGGCTACATCTATACTTGTTAGACAGCAGTTTGTCTAAAAAACAATTTCTGAGGATCAGTGGAGTACAAAGTGAGTCATCAATATAACATAGCAACCAAAAAAGCTAATGTGAACTTGTGTCATAGATTCCAAGGATAAGGAGGTAACAGTCCTGCTGCAGACTAGCAACTTATCATTCAAAAAAGCATTTTGTTAAGTTATTAATATGTACCAGAAACTTAGGATCTAAATACAAAAATGAAATAAAACTTACCCTCAAAGAACTTATATTTTATTAGATGAAAGAACATTTACACTTATAGATAAGTACAAGATACATACAAGGTAAAAAGAAGGTAATTTTATCAGCGAGAACCACTAGCATCTAGGAGAATCAGGAAAGGCTTTATATGTAGACAGTGGCCCTTCTGAAGGACGCTGCTAGGGATTATAAAAGGTGGAGGTATGGGGAAAAGTGCATTCCAGGTATGAGAGACAGCCTGTGCAAAGGTATACAAACTGGAAACAGAATGACATATGAGGGTCAGCAAGTAGACTAGATGTGTGTAATATAACTTATTTGAAAAGTAAAATATGCAATAACGATCCATGGGTCATGTGAACAAGATAGAAGAGTAGATATTTTCTCTAATCCTCAAGATCTCTCAAACCTCTCCAAAACATTAATCATGTGCCAAAGATAAAGCAATTTCAGATGTCTCCATAGTCTAGGGCACCCCAAATCCAAATAAGATTAAAAAAAAAAACATTCAGCACCACCTCCACCCCCCACCTCCCGGACTACCAGCCATGAGACTGTACTAGCAGAGCCAGGGACCAACAGGCTTAAAAAGGCTATCCCTACACCTCATCCCCCTCCTTCTTTCCAATGCTTTGGAGACCCCAGGCTCTAGGTTGCAGATGTTTGCCTTGGCCACAATAGATAGCCAGTGGAGCTGCAAACCTTAAAAAACAACAAGCCTTAAAAAACAAAAGCCTGACTGGAGTCGCAACCCCATAACACAGACCCTGAATAGATCTGTACTGTCAGTACTAGGGAGGACAAGCCCCACAGCTCTCTAGGGCTCACAACACCATAGCACCACTGTGGCAGCTTTCTAAACAGCTGATTGAGAACCGAGTGGAAGAAGACACCAGGGCAAGACACTGTGGGGAAGGGGGAAGAGGGCAGTACCCCACTAAACCTGAGGACAAGAGCCCATGATCCAGCTGGGGCTAGTTCTGACCATCTAAAAGTCACCTGGGGAAGAGACCTAGGCTGGTAACCTGTTTATTGCCCAGCATAGGAGAAGCATGAGAGATTTTGTGATCCAACCCCCAAGGAAGCCACCACCATCAGAGGGACAGAGTCAGAAAGTAGATAGGGGAAAATCAAGGGGGAAAAAAGACTGAAATTGCCAAAGATCTCAGGAGGAACAAAATTCAAAGACATTGAACATAAGCAGATAAATCAACAAGGAAAAAATTTAACAATAAAAGGAAATATGGCTTCCAGATCTAGTAAATGGATCAAGCATCTATGAATAATGCAAATCAAAGGAAAACTATCCAACACATGAAGCAGGGGACTCCGTAGAATGTGATGAGAGCATGGAACCACAACACACTGTTCCTGAGTAGTTCAAAAGAGAATGACAGAATTTATGTCAAGCACAGCAAAAGTAATGGACAGAACAGAAAAACTGGAATTTACAATAAGTCTCGCCAAAGAAACAAAAGAGAACAATAGTTTGGGAATGCAAATGCACAGAAGTGAAGGGCAATCTAGAAGAAGAGAGGCAAAGAAATAATAACACTAAAAGAAAATGTGCTCACTATGCAAGCAAAGCTTGCTGATCTCAAAGACAGGATGTAGAGATAACCTAAGGATCATAGGTTTCCTGAAAACATTAGAGTACCAAAAACCTTAATACCACAAGGCAGGAAATAATAGAAAAGAACTACCCAGAATATCTGAACATAGAAAAGACAATGAAATATTAGTTAAAAGAATTCACAAACTGGGGGTGGGGATGGGCAGGCAGAGGCAGCAGGGCTCAGCAAGCTCAGGTTGGACCGCGACCCTTCAGCCCTGGCCCCCGCCATGACAGGAGTCACACGGCTTTATTCCGGCCTGTCCATTGCCTTCTGGAGCTGCATGATTGTCGTAGGAATCTGCTACACAATATTCCACCTGGGCTTCTGGCTTGATATGGCATGGTTCCTCACAGAGCTGTCACCCTACATGTGATCCAAGCTAGGGATAGGGCTGGCCATCCCCCTCTCTGTGGTGAGAGTACCCTGGGTCATCCACACCATAGGCTCATCCATCATTGGTGGAAGGGTCAAGGCCCCCAGGATCAAGACCAAGAACTTGGTCAGCATCTCCTTCTACGAGGCTCTGGCCACCTATGGCCATTGTCATCAGCAACATGGCAGAGCCCTTCAATGGCACCACCTCCAAAGCCACTGGAAGCCATAACCACCATGCAGGCTATTCCACGTTTGGTGCCAGCCTCACCAGGAGGCTGTCCAACCTTTTCTGTGGTGTGTGAGTGGGCACTGTGGGCAGTGGAGCTGTCCTGGATGATGCCCAAAATGCCAGCCTCTTCGTCAAGATCCTTATTATAGAGATCTTTGGTAGTGCCACTGGCTTCTTTGGGGTCATTGTGGTCATCCTTCAGACTTCTAAAGTAAAAATGGGAGACTAGGCCTGAAGCAGCGGGAGGGCCCTGCCCTGCTGTGCCCTCCTCTTAATTTTCCTGGGGGGACCTGGCTGCCCCAGCCAGTGGAGCAGCTCCCCCATGGTGTCCATACTGTGTCCCTCTGGCCCTCACTATGATCTGCCCCATCTGGTGCACCTTGGAAGGGCAGGCCCTGGCCTTGGGTTGGGAGGGTATGTCCTCTGCCCACCTGTCCTGCCCCCTGCCCCATTCCCCACCTCACCAGTGTTTGAAATAAAGGTCTGTGCCTGGGTCACCCCCCCCCCAAAAAAAAAAGAATTCACAAATCACCTCCAGGAAAAAAGAAAAAGTCTGCAAACTCCCAGACACATAGCCATTAAATTTATCAAATCAGGAGAAAAACCTTCAGATGCAAAATAAAGAAAATTCAAATAATGCAAGGCTATTCTGAATCTTAGAAAACATGGAAGGAAATGGAATAATGTGTTCTAAAGAGCAATGGAGCCCAATATGACTTGTCCTGCAAATCTGGCCTTAATCATACATGAAAATAGATGAACATTCAATAGTAAGGAGGTATGTGAAACATTTTAAGAAGAAAACTAGACCTGAAAAGAATATTTGCTTCTCAAAGACCCCAAATAACAAAAATGCAGGAGTGAATAAATACCACAGCCAAAGACAGCAACAGCAATATAATGACAGCCGAGAGACAAGTAAGAAAATTCTTTATGAATGTACAAAATGAGAAAGGGATAAAGGCAGAAGTTTGGGGGAGGTGAGCGTGAAACATTATGGGCAGAACCCCTGCTGACATTCTGCCTACAGGAGAATCAATATTTTTTGTGGGACTACAATACTAGCAATACGAGAGGGTACATGAAAAGGAGGAAGGAGTCAAATAAAGGGCTAGCAATGAGGTGACCTCTGTGGTCTTAGAATAAGAAGAGCTGACAGGGAAGTGGAAGGAGAGGGAGAGTATGTAAGGGAAGGAAGATGAAAGGAGGCTTTACTTTGGATGAAAGAAGAAATTCCACATGAATGCTCCTTTGAGTGACAACAGATGGCTTGTAAAGGGAGAAGAGGAGATTGTACTAGGTGTGGCCCGGAGGATTTGGTGCTTGAGAAGTCTACTTGACTTCTGGAGTGGGGAGTTAAATTTCCTGGGGATAAGTGGCACCTGGGAGAGCATGGACCCAGGGAGGAGATTTTCAGGGACACATGAAAAAGATAACCAGAGAAGGATACAGATCAGTGGTGGCGTGCACCATCCGGGATGTGATGGAGGAGAGGGTCCTAACAATGCACTGTATCCTTTCGAATACCTGCGATGATTGGTATCATTCTGGTAATCAGGCAAAATGGAAAAGGGAAATTCACTGGTCAAGACCTACAAGGCAGTAACAGAAACTATCTAGAGGGAAAAGCCTAGAATTGATACCCTGAAAGCTTTGATTACATGAGAAATAGAGAGAAAAAGAGAGATAAGATAATTACAAGGATCCTGAATCAGAGAATGAGAGTCTTGAGTGGACAAACAGAACAGATGAAAAGGAATGAGTAAGAGAAATATTTTTTGGAAAAGGCACAAAAAAGTGAAATTTAAAAACTAATGAATAGAACAAGTTAAAGATAAAAGAAGAGGGAATCTACTTGACTGAGAGGGGAAAAGAGAGAAAAGAATTCAATAACCGATAAAAGCAGTTAAGAAAAAGGAACTAACAAGTAAAATCCTAAAAGGAAAGGGGCAACAAACGAGAGAAGGGTAGCAGAGGTGAAGGAAAGAAAACCAGTGGGAACAGGGCTACCTTAAAAAAAGATTAAGATTAAGGTAACTTTAGGAACACAGTACTATATTTACAGCAGAGAAAGAAAAAAATATATCTTAACCATTATTAGCGAAAGATGGAGGAATATATAAACCTAACTCATAACTTTAAAGACAAATGGATTAAACAATACAATAAAAGGAAAAAGAGTGACACTGGATAAGAAAACAAACTCCTACAATCTTGCTTTCAGATAACACCTTTTTTTTAAAAAAAAAAAGGCACAAAATAAAACTCAAGAAATGGAACTTTTTTTTTTTTTTACCATGCATCAAATGAGTCAAAAAGCAGGTGTAGCCATCTTGCTATCTGACAAAACAAAAAAAATTCAAAAAGTAAAAAGTGATAAATGAGTAAACTATATTGTGCTGAAAGGAAACAGACAACAAACCAGTATTAGTAATAAATTTATATGCCCCAAATGCCTTAGTATCCAAATTCATAAAGGGAACATAGTGTGAGATACAAGAAGACATAGATACTAACAATAGTGACAAGAGACTTCAATATTTCCCTTTCAGCTTTGGATGAGTCTAACAGAGAGATAAACAAAAGGGGAAATACTGCAATCAATAAAATGCTGGAGAAATTTAGATCTAACTGTAAAGAAATTCCTGAAGGAAAATACTCATGTTCCTGATAGATTTACAGGAGAATTCTATCAAACTTTTAAGGACTAACCTCAACAAAGTACAACACTTTTATGCTAAAAATCCTACAAAGTATATGTACAGAGAACCCTTTTTTAATATCATAAAAAGCATCTAAAACCAATTTTCCCTTTTCCAATGAATACAGGAATGAAGCAAGGATTCCCACTCTCCCCACTATTACTTGATATAGGTAAGAGAGGAAAAAGGAATTAAAGGCATTAAAAATAGGTAAAGAGAAGTTTTTAAAACTAACTATTTGCTGATGATATGGTAGTCTACTTAGAAATTCTAGGGAATTAGCAAAGATACTAACTGAAACAAAAGCTTCAGCAAAGTTTCAGGCTATAAAATAAATCCTCAAAAATCAATATCATTTCTAACTAATAATAATGATAATAATAATACAAGAGAAATCTCTTTCCACATAGCTATAAAATGCATACAATATCTGGTGATCAACTTATCAAAGCATATGAAAGACTTGTAATTGATTTAATTACAAAGTGCTCCTTAAAGAAATAAAGAACAAATTAAATAGCTGGAGCAATATTCAGTGCTCATGGTGAGGCTGTGCCAATGTAATAAAAATGACAATACTACCAAAATTAATTTACAGTTTTAATGCTATACACCAATCAAATTATCAAGGAGATACTTTACAGAACTCAATAGAAAAATAACAAAATCCATTTGGAAAAACAAAAGTTCTAAAAATAACAAGGGAATAATGAAAAGAAGTAGGGACAAAGGGAGAATAGCCTCAAATTATATTTAATGTAGCAATTATCAAAACTATCTAGTATTAACTAAAAAATAGATCACTGGAACAGATTAAATCAAAGAGATTCAGGAAAAATAGAACTCAATAATCTAGTTTTTGATAAAGTACAAAATGTATATTACCTAGAGGAAAAGTCTTCATTTGATAAAAACTGCTGAGAAAACTAGAAAGCAGTCTGGCAGAAATTAAGCTTAGTCCAAAACTTTACATCATATTCCACAGTATATTTTAAATGAATATGCAATCTTAATATAAAAGATCTGTATGGCAGAGTAAAGTAAATATAGAGCCAAGAAAACAATATATACAATAACTACAACAATGTAAATAGAAAGAACTATACACCAAAAAGTCAAAAGTAAATGTAACAAAATCAAAGATCAAGTAAGACTCAAATGAAGAGATATGAGAGGCCACCTCCAACCCATCCTTTCCTGGAGGTAGGAGATCCACAGGTGTTACGCACTGCACATTTCAGTCCTTTTTCAATGTTTTGATCAGTTGTGTTGATTTTTTCCCCCTCTCCAAAAAATGACTACTTGTTATATAGGTTGGTCTCTGAGAGAGGGAGAAGGTTGAGTATTTGGTATAACTATGGTGATATAAGAAAAAAAAAGGTATGAATAAAAACTTATTTTTTAAAAATATGAAATAAAATTGAAATGTTAAAGAGACACAGGGTAGAGCCAGATCGTGAAGGGCTTTAATTGTCAAAAAAAAAAAAAAAAGTTTATATGTGATCCTAGCATAATAAGACAACACGAGCAGAGGAGCAATGTGGGCTGTAATCTGCATTCTTGGAGGAATGACCACATGGAAAAGATATACATCTACATACAAAATAAAAAATTACATGAGGATAACAGAAGAAATATTAATAATTTTTCAGATGTTATTCCTTAACTTCGATACTAGGATTTCATGAAAATTTGAAAACTGGTATTAATATTGTAAAATATGATACTGTAATTCAAAAGTGAAGAAGTAGTTTAGAGTTAAGAATAGTAAGGTGACAGCAGTACTCACTTCTATACTACTTTTAAGTAAGTACTTATGGTCAGATCCCAGCATTCCACAGTCTGTGAAATTTACATACAGAGTTTAGGGAAGCCAGCAAATCACTCCAGAAAAGCTGAACTTAATGAAAAAAAGATGATTGCAGTCAAATTAAAAAAAAAATTCTGGCCATACTTTAGGGATAAAAACATATTTAAAGCTGCTATTAAACTCTTGCCATTCATTACTCATTGAAAGACACGTAAACAAGACAGGCTGTTTATTGGGATAATCATCTATTTTTTATTAATCATAATAAATAATAGCAATTAAGATAATTATTTTCTAGTAAACACTCAACCATCATTATATGTAATACTCTGTTGTACAAATTTTTTGCTGTGTAATATAGATATATATATATACACATAGATATGCTCTTAAAAAGCAAGTTTCAATAATTGCAATGTTTTAAGTAGATTTTTAAAACAGGCCAATATACATATAAGGAATATTTTTATGTATAGCATTTTTTATTCTAATTATATTTCTACTATCATATCTACAGTTTAAATTTTCCTCTCCCAAAACTTCAATAATAAACCTATATCCTCAACCCAGGTAAAATCAATTATACCAGACAAGTGATTTCATTTTTTTTTAATCTCCATCAGAGACAGCTAAGGGGGAATAGTATTTCTTGCATTAATTTTTATTTATAAGATAACTCACAGAGCTTTTATTTCAAGTATTAACAAATATTATTTTTTCTGGAACATTATTAACAGTGATAGGAATAAGGAGATAGCTATATGTGCTGGATGTAAATAGAAGAATTAATTCTGAAAGTCACAATGTAAAGAGCAATAAAGAGTCCCATGATAGATGTGAGTAGGCTGCAATACATTACCAACCAAGAATTATGCAAAAGAAGCAGTGTAGAGCATACCATCAGAAAGGTGGATGACAAGAAGAAATGGGTTAGACATATGGTGAGGATAAGAAATAACTGATGGATAGCCTGTACATTCCACTACAGAACTAAAGGAAAGCCCCTAACATGCTGAGTAGGCCCTGTGTGGAAGGCCTTGGGCAAGCCATGATAAGCTGAGAAGGTAAGGATGGGCTGTGATCTGCATTCTTGGAGGGATTGCCCACAAGGAGGAGATACAGATCCATCCCATACCAAAAAAAATTATATAAGGATAAGAGAAGAGACCATTTGTCAGATGTTACTCCTTAACTTCAACACAAGGATTTCGTTTTAAGTTAAAAACTGACATAATGATTGCAAAAACTGATACTGTGATTCTATAGTAAAGAAATAATTTAGAGGTAAGAAAAAGTAAGGTAATAATAAGTACTCTATTTCTATACCACTTTTAAGTGCTTATGTTCAGGTCCCAGAAGTCTACAGTCTGTAAAATTCACATATTTAGTTCAATCACTCCTGAAAAGCTGAAGTGAAAGAAAAAAGGTCTGCAGTCAGATAAAAAAATTCTGGCCACACTTTAGGGATCAAAATATATTTAAAGCTATGGTCAACCTCTTGCCACTCATGCTAATTATTATTTTCCATTGTCCTAAAGAACAAAAAGTAGCATGGAAAATCCTAAATTTCAAATTATTTGAACATAATTTTAATCAATTGGATGAATTTGTGTTAATGATTTACTTACACTTATTTAGTCAAATAAAGAGATTCTTCACTTTAAGCAAACGTGATAGACAGAATCTGAATTTTTATTCATGTAGGAAGAAAAATAATTTATATATGCCAAAGTATCAAAGTTAAGAAATTTTCAGATTGGAACTTAACAATTTAGACATTATTAGGTCTACCAGGGAAATGAGATCAGATATTTTTACTTTATTCAAATAATTTGTTTAGATGAACAGAATTACAGGTAGTGTTTATCACATATTACATTTTGCAGGAATAACTGATCAAATACCTGGTAATATTAAAAGTATAATATAAAACCTAAAGGAGTAAACATTACATATTTAAAATTTTATTATAAAAGAGATCACAAAAAGAACAATATATTGTACATAAACTAAAAGACAATCGCTTCTCACTATGTTCATCTCAGTTCATTCTGAGTACTAATTCCTGTAAATGTTATGTCCCTGTTCCATCTAATGGAGTCCTGACCATCAACTTCATCAAGCTTGCACACCTCAGACTAATTTTTAATTTAGATAATCATTACCTGAAATCCATCCTCGGAGGGCCTCCACTTATCTGCATGTTGCAATATTCTATAGCCTTCCTGAGCTAATAGACTGATATTGCAGAATATCTATTTTCAAAGGGTAGAGTAACATCAATGACAGTGGCAATGCAGTTCTTATTATCCAATATTACTAAGTCTGGTCCTAAGGCCTCTCCTAGTCTTGGAATTGTTGAATTTGCCCAAATCTCAGTTTTTTTCTGGCACTTTGATGGTTCTAACAAGTCTAAGATATTATCATGCTATCGGGTAATAGCCCCACTCAGTTGAGGCCTACAGTGGTAGAGTACATGTGGGAGAATTTCATTTGATGCCCCACATCAATAAAAGAGCTTAGCTCCAGAGTCAAATCTTCCGGCCCCATTCAATGAAACACTGGCCAGTCTGGCTCTGTGAATGAAGTGCCAGACCACAAATAGGTAAAAATTCCCACATAAAAAAAAAAAATTGAGGCCATAGCCATTGAGGTGATGGGATATATTTTATGCTGAAAAGGTTTGCTGACTAGCTTCTGTTTAAAATAATATCTTATAAAAATCTTAGTGCATATTTCAAATTCCTCTCTACTCCTTCTAGAGCCAACACCCAAGACACCATATTTTATTCTCCATTCAATTGAGATTTTAGAGCTGACAATTATCAGGAGGCTACTCATAACTGGGATCAGATGTTAGGAGCTATTGCATCTTTGTATCCAAATTCTCCTTCCATAGAGCCATTTAAATAAATGACGAGATCTTCCAATGA
Organism: Vombatus ursinus; assembly: GCF_900497805.2. NCBI lineage: Eukaryota > Metazoa > Chordata > Mammalia > Diprotodontia > Vombatidae > Vombatus > Vombatus ursinus. The sequence continues at coordinate 8,130,551 of NW_020954570.1, read as the reverse complement.
AGGGTTACATTTAATTGTGTTCCTCCCTGTATCACTAGGAGTACAGTGAGGCAGTTGGCCCAGACTGGCTGATGTAGAAACTTTACCCTATGAGCCACCTAATGACTGATGACAGCTAGTACAACTAGTGGCAGGAGGTTCACTCTCCCCAGAACCTCTACGTTATAGGGGAGATACAGGTACTTAATGTGGCTCTTTGAGGGGTGTAGCCATCTCCTGGTATCTTTTAAATTTTTCTGTCCAAGAGTCCGAGGGCACTCTTAGGGACCACACCATTCTTAACACGGAATGACATAGGTGCAGGGTAAGAAAAAAGTATTTACTATACCCGTTTTCTGACAAGGAGCCCAATTAGACTTGTCCATTAGGTCTAAGTCTGTGGTCATTTAGTTACTGCATCCTTCACAGAATTTGCAGTGTGGAACCCCATAGGAATTCCAAGGTAAGAATAGGTGTTAAACATCACTGAAATCCCCTAACTTTGAATTTGGAATTGTATGGGGAATTCCTTCTTCTTCTGGTCATCGGTCAATAAGGTTGTACATTTGGTCTCATTAAAAACGTGTTTGGCAACCTCACTTATACCTTTCAGCATTTTAGTCAGGGAGCCAATGATGTCAGCAACCATGGGTAAATCATCTGCATATGCTGGGACATTAATTTTCCTATTGTAAAAATCATACTCTAGTCCTGTATGTAAGTTCCTGCAAATATCAGAGCATGTATTATCAGTTCTAGTGTTATTAAAAATTATAGGCTTAAGAGGGTAACTTTACCTCACCGTGGCTAGATGTTAATGCCTGCTGTAAGGCTGTGCAGACAGAGTCCGTGCTGTCCTGGCAGAGTCCATAACATTAATCAACTCTTCATGCAAACCAACTCATTTGAGTGCTAAAGATATTGTTTTGTGTGACAGTGAACCAAATGCATTGGTTGGAGTGAGCCAGGACACCCCACACATTTTCCTTTTATATTTGGCTTCATTCAATAGGAACTGCAATAAATAACTGCCGGCTGCAGCCATCAGTAGACATGAAGCCCTTTTGACTCCCGATGATGCATCCGTTTCTTATCCTCTAATCAATGAGTCTTTTACTCATGGTGGAAGCATGGACCTTACCCATGGTGTTACCCCAGGAAATAGATTTCCAACTGGATGATTCATTCCTATCACCTTTTCTGTAAATTTAAATAGCCATAGATGACTGTCACTCTGGGAAATAACTATACTGATAAATTAACAATAATATTTAAAAATGTTCCTCGGGATCAATCTTCTTCCATATTTTATTCCATACAGTCTTGGGACTGCATACAGACATTTTAATCAGTCACATACCCCAAACGGAGTAAATGGATCACAAAATGGGCTCCTTAACTCAGCAGGAGTACCATACTTTGCTACTAAAGTATATGTTAACTATAGGAGGGGTGGCACTTGGCCTGAATGCTTTTTTAAAAGTATTCATACAATGTTACCCTGTAGATCTGGAGTATCAAGCCCTCATGAGTTACCTATCTGCAAGCAGGTTTAGTGATTAGCTCTATACAGTTTCCACAACCTAAATTATTAGTAATAACACAAAAAGGATTTGACTGCAAATGGAGAGAGTGGGTATTTTTGTTGCATGTAATTCAGTTAATCTTTCAGGGTCTCAGTTTTCTTATCTGTAAAATCAAGGTTTAACTAAATTACTATTAAGATCACTCCCTCCCGTTCTAAAATTCTGTGACTCTATGGTAAATATTAACCATCTATTTACTTTACAAAAACTTGCCCCATGGGCAGTTTTTTTCCAGAATACACCTATTTCATAAGCATGAGATACCAATATTAAAAAAGAAGTTTCTTTCTTTTACAAACATCTGCTACAGAAGACAATGCCAAGAATATTTTGTATGGTAGCTAGTCCCATATTAAAAATTAATCACAGCTCAATCATAGATAATTGAGAAATCATTGTGTTTTAACAATAGCTAATAATAGCCATTTATATAGCACTATAAAGTCTGCAAAGCACTTTACAATTCTTGTCTCATTTCAACCTCACAACAATCTGAGAAGTCGCTGCTATCATTACCATCCCCAAGTTACAGATAAGGAAGCCAAGGCACAGAGAGGTCAAGTGACTTGCCCAGAGTCACATGGCAAGTAAGGGCAAATTTGAACTCCTCTTCCAGACTCCAGCTCTACCATTCTATCAGGCACTCATAGCGGTGGTGGTACCACCAATAGTCCCACCTACTGGCCTATTATATCACATTAAAATGAGAAACCATGTTTGGTGTAAAAAATAACTCCAAGGCATCGAAGGTTAGAAAGGAAATAAGGCAGGCCTACACAACATATAGCCTGAGGGCCCGACTGCAGCCCACCAAAAGATTTCAGGCTGCCCACAAAAAAACATAGAGGATGTAAAACATGCCTGTACAACATACTGCGGGCTGCGTTGGCACGCCACAAGTGGCATGCCGCAAGTGGTCCTTGGGCTGTATGTTGTGCAGGCCTGAAATAAGGCTTCGGTTAAAGGTTGTTGTTGTTTGCCCTTTGTTCTCAAAGGGGACCATGACATCAGGAAGGTGATGCCATGACTTGCAAGTGAATTGGATTTAAGTGAGGAAGGGCTATGTAAAGTGACCAAGTCTCACTCTCTCTCCTCTGGGGAGATCTGTGGGTCCAGTGCCAAGATATGGATCAGAACTGGAGATGGCCCCAGAAGCAGTGGGAGACCTTGGCCTTTTTAAGTTAAGGTCTTTCCCAGGTCTCAGTTTGACAGAGGCAATGCCCATTCCATGATTAATGCTAAGTAAGAAATGCGGCTAAGAATGGCCTCTTTTTCCTAGTAAAAAAAATAAAATAAAATAATCAATCTGGGAAGGGAAGACCCTCAGGATTTCTGGCCAAAACAAAAATAATTGCTATTTACACTCACTTGGAGCCATCAGGGCCCAAGCAATGACCATGTGAGGCTTGGGCTGGAACCTATTGTTGGCTAATCAATGACAGCCTGAGTAATTTGAGTTTAAGGGATGGTCCTTAAGAAGGAAATCAAGCCTTTAAGTTAAAGAATGCCATAGTAGAGTACCTAAATACTTAAGTTGGAAAGCTGTTATAGCAAAAATGATTGGCCTTTTGGCTAGAAATATTGGAAAATTTTCAGAAACTGCAGGTTTACTATAAAATCAAAAGACCTACAAAGATGGAAAGGTAGGTTCCACATATACCAAAATAGTCACAGCAGCATTTTTTTTTGTACCAAAGAGCTACTAAGAATAAGATGTTCATAATTTAGGAAATGACTAAACAAATTAGGGTACTATCTTAAATCCCAGAACACTGCAGATCCTCCTAGAATGCCATTTGCTCGAAGTTTGAAATGTTGTCCTTCAAAGGATATAAAGCTATATAGCAGATGATGGTATAGTGAAAGTAATTGGCCTATTAAAAACCTGAATTATTTCTACTATAATTATTGAATCTTTAACATTTAAAGTGTTATAAGAGTTGTACCAAATTAATTTTAAATTATTTAAAATACTGTATTTAAGGTTAACCACCACTAACAGGGAAAAAAACCCATTATGCAGCATGAAAGTTCAAGAAGGGCAATTTCTAAATGTTACTATGAACTAACATTTTCACATGAAGTAATTTGTTATCTTCATGGCCTCAATGAGGCTGGTATCTCAAAGATAAAGTGTCTCCCATCTATTATTAAAGATTTCTTGAAAGCTTTAAAAACAGAAATAAACTTCCTGAAAATATTTATCCGAGCAAGGAATAAAACAAAGATGTTCTCCAAAAGTCCACTGTGATAGAGGAGGAGATCCAGCTCAGAGACCAAGCTGAAGCGTTCCTTGTAGATAATAAGGAATTCCAGATGCTCCTGTTTGCAGATGATATTATGCTGAATGCTTCAAGTCCAATAACACTGCAAATCCTCCTAGTGATTTATAATCGCTCAAAGAAACCTGACCTAACCATCCAGAAAGAGCAAATGGATGAAGAATATCTGTTGACCAGATTTTATTATGCATTTGGATGACACCCTATAGAGTTTGTCCAACAGTATGCATGTCTGAAATATCAGATAGGGCACAAACTTGAACAAGAGAAAGAGAACATGCTGGATTGCTTTTTGGAAACTGCAAAACTCTTTTATTGACACTAAGGTTTTCACGAAAGCAAAGGACCACCTTTTTAATATTACCATTTACCAGTGTGGTTATAAGGCAGCAAGACCAGGAACACTACTGGGTCTCAAAAATTAAAATAAGGGGGCAGCTAGGTGGTACAGTGGATAGAGCACCGGCCCTGGATTCAGGAGGACCTGAGTTCAAATCTGGACTAAAACACATAACACTAGCTGTGTGACTCTGGGCAAGTCACTTAACCCCATTGCCTGGCCCCCAAAAAAAAAAAAAATTAAAATGAGTTTCACACAGAGGTCAATGAACATCACGAATAGTGTGAGTATGCTGTAACAGAATTCCAAAGAACAAAAATAAATACGTTTTCAAGGAATTGTAGGATAGGAAGATAAGCTGGTCACATAACAAAAAACAAGGTCTGAGGTAAACAGAAGTGGGATCCACTGATTCTCTGTGGCAAATTTGATACGCCATCAGTATCAGTATCATAATAGCTAGTGTTTATATAACATTTTAAGGTTTCCAAAGGATACCCAAATCAAAGAGATCACCAAGTCCATTTGAGTATTTATCTCACAGTAACTAAATTCCAATAAATCTGGGTATTTATCAAGAGACCTGGATTATAAATTGCAGTTCCTGGCAAACTCAAGGCTCTTCAAAAATTGGGCCCTTAAAAAACAGATCCTTAATAGTATGTCTATAATGCATTGACAAAACAATGTCTAGATTTGCAATTTTATAGGGTGCTACTAAATGTAGCAAGCCCCAGAACACTATAATATCTCTGTAAAGTTCATAGCAATGTGAGTGTTCTAGTCACATACACAAAGACAAACTGAATGGAATTTACGTGTTATCTAAATTATAATCATCTAGATGGTTAGGTTATTAAATTAGTCCAACTATGGACTTTTCTTGAGTAGGTTATATAAACGGGACAATAAGATGGTCCTAGAATTGAGGGAAAGACAGGGCTGAATCACATGTGAAAAATTCCATGTTTTCAAGTATCCTAAACTGTTCACTGAGGCATAAGTCTGTCTCACACCACTGTTATCAAAATGATACATGAATCAGAGGAATTACAAAAAAAATCTGGAGTCACAACAAGTTGCCAAAGGGCAATGGAAACACTAATGATAACCTTAAGTAGGCTGTAACATATTATATCTATAGTCAACAACACTAAAAAACATCATGAATGTCATGTATGACCAGAAAATGAGGTGGGCTAATCATGTAATAAGAATGAAGGATAACAAAATCCCGAGTGCTGGAAATGGAGGCTTTCAGCACATGGTATATGTGTTTTATAGGGAAACACGGCCAAGAATTTTAGGGAATAAGATGACCAGGAAGAAACCTGTATTGATAGGAGTATTCACAGCAAAGAAAATTAGGCAACATCAAAGTACTCTTTAGTACACCAAAAGTACTCACTCCAAGAATCCAAAAAGCCTTCATCACAGTGCCTACCTCTTTATTAAAGAATAATGACTCATGCTAAATAACACAGCTGTCCAAAACAGCAATCTGTGGCAAAGTTAATTGGAATTTAACTTTCCCCACCATTTCTCCTTCCCGGTGAGCCCAAAGTTTCTATCTGGTACAATAATAATAATCTGACATTTTACATAGTTTGCAGAAGCCATCAGCTACCAAGTGTCGTAAATGGATTTAAACGGGGTCTTTACCCACTATAACACGTGCTGGGTCAGGATATTGTCTCTTGCTGTCAAACTGATTTATATTTTTGTAACTTGCCTTTGGCCACGCCCACGGCCTCAAAAGGCTGGCCAAAGGTAGGTTACATCTTTAAAAGCCCGGTTTTTTGGAGGGGGAAAGGAGAGGGATCAGAAGAAAACTTTAGAGAACAAACTGTAATTGTAGAATAGAAGTCGGTTTCAAAATGTGTCAACTATGCAATTTGCTGCCTCCTCTGAACGTAACGAGAAGATTGCCAATTTTTCACAATACAGAATGAAAAATGAAAACAAAAATCTGTCAATATAAACAAATCACTACATAGTGAGACTACTTGTATCCCAAAAGAAAAAAATAAATTAAAATGCTTTACCTATGGAATCCTATTGGTTTTAAGTAATGTCTCCCATCCCTCCTAACACCTCTCAACCCCGAAATCACTTCATTCCCAGGGCAGACAGGCTGAAACGAAGGGAAAAAAACTAGAGGCCCTTGTCCTTTTCATACCCTAAGGGAAACTAAGGAAATGGGGGGATTGCAAGACCCCCCAGGTCTCAGGGTGGCCTCCTCCCACTGCCCCCACCCCCCCCCCGCGCCCCCTCCATTAGCGCTGCCCAGGGGAGGGGGAGGCAGCCAGGCAGAGGAGCTGGGAGAGAATGGTGGACACTGGCAGGGTAAGGACCACGTACCCCTCGGCTGGGGACACTAAGTGACCCCCTGACCCAGCAGCCGGAGCAGGGCGGGGCGGGGGCGGAGCCATCTCCAGCCACCTCCCCTCCCCCCTTATCTGGCACCCCCCGGGACCCCAGAGGGGCAGGCCCGGGCCTCCGACCTCGGGGCTCTAGGCTCGCACCCCACCCTCCACGCGAGAAGCCCCTCACCTAGCCCGAGGGAGGGTGGGCAATGGCCCCGGGGCTGGGAGGTGTGGGGGGGAGTAGGAGAGGAGGAGGAGGAAGAGGCGGAGCCCCCGCCAAGGCCACCACCTTCGCAGCCGAGCCCCGGGCGCCCCCCAGAGGGCGCGGGGTGTTGCCCCAGCTCCGGGTTCGCCCTCCCCGCTCCCCCAGCGTTGCCCGGGGCGACGGCGGGCGCGCGGAAATGCACCTACCTAGAACCTGACAAGCAGGAGCCCCTCAGACCCGGAGCCGTCAGTCACCACCCCGCATCACGGGGACCTGCGCAGCCAATGGGACCCACCGCCCCGACCCGCCTTGGCCAATCCCGTCGCACTCCGGCCTCGGGGCTCCCCCGAGCCCGGAGCCAATGGGTGCTGGCGAAGGCGGGAAGCCTTGCCTCTCTCCCAGCCCCGGCCTCCGCCTCCGCTTCCCTGGAGGCGGGTGCGGCCGATTGGCCGCTGCCTGGGAGGGGGCGGGGCTGGGTCGCGGTGGGCTCTCCGCGAGAGGGCCGGAGGGCATGGGTGGGGCAGCCCCTCCGGGGCTAGCAGGCTGGGTCCTGGTGGCTGGGCCGGGCCTCCGAACGTGCCTCTCTCCGGTTCCATTCTCTCTGGGCACCCCGGGGGGCCAAGGTGGGTCTTGGGAGCAAAGATCCGGAAGGGACCCCACATTTTACATATGAGGAGGCTGAGGCCCAGAGAGGGGAAGTGACTTGCTCAGGGTCACGCAGGTTTAGAAGTAGCCCAGCCAAGATTTGAACCCAGGTCCAACGTCACCAAATCCAGCCCCCTTTCCACGACACTAAGCATGTGGGGTCTGGCCTGGGCAGGGGCACCACAGGAAACTGCAGGGTTCCCCACTGGAGCCCAGGGAGGCTTGGGTCCGGCAGATAGACTGAGGCCCCCCACCCCACGATTTCTGAGGGGGAAATCATAGGATTCATACCGAAAAGCAAAAGGGCTTCTAGCTCAGCCCTCTAATTTTACAGAGAAGACCCCGAAAGATCAAGTTGTGTAGCTAAACTCAAACAGAAAGCAAGCGACAGAGCAGGGATTCAAACCAAACTCCTCTGCCTCCGGAACTTCTCCCTGATGCTGTGAAGGAGTGAATGCTGAATTTGAGAATTGGTAGTTTCTACTCCCAAAACGTCCCTTAAAGGAGGGCCTGAGGATCTGAGAATCTAAGCTAGGCCACTCAAACTGCATAGGCCAGCAGCAGCCTTCCATGGACTAACGGGGAAAGCAGGGGAGAGAAGTTAAATGAGCAACGACAATTCAACAAAGCAAAGGTAATACAAGGCATTATGTGGAAGAAAGTCGTATAACATGATCTGTTCAAAGACACTGCTCCTGGGAGAGTACTAATTTTTAAATCATCTTGTTTTAAGTTAGGCAACACTAAGTTCTAGCAAATCTTTCCAAAAAATGTCCCGTGCTTCCTAAGAAAAAAAAGAAGAAAATCACACCGTGTATTTTAATTCCAAGGCAATGGTGCTTTTTGGCTATTGTGGTCAGTCCTGAAAATGAGAAAGAGTAAATTTGAAGCATATTTAAACTGCAAAGAAATCTAAGCAAATTTTGACTTGAAGTCCAAAATAATGTGAATGAAAAATGAGAGAAGGGGAAGTGGATCACTTTTTTGTTTTGAAATTTTGAAAATTTTCTGTCAATCCCCTTGGCTCACTGGTTGAGGCAGAGAAGTTATAATATTTATTGCTTCCCATTGCCACTTCCAGGTTCTCCCCCTACCTCCATCACTCAGTATCCTTTCTTCCTTTTGAGGTCCATATAATCTATATTTTCCACCCAATCAAAATCCTGGTCACCATTGTCTTTAGATTTCCAGGGCAATCTTTCCTTTCTCAACAAATTCAGTACCTAACTCTAAATCTTTCTCTTCTCCCCAACTCCTGCCCTCATATTAGAGGACTTCAACATACTGACACTCCTTCAAACATCCTAACCACTCAGTTCCTTAACTTACTCACTTGCCACAACCTACTGCTATTCCTTAATTCCCACCTCAGCCATACACAAAGATGGTCATACCCTCCATCTTACCAAAGCTCACAAATGCACCAATTCCATTTTTCCAGGAACTCCAAAATCCCATTAGCTAATCATCATTTACTGGCTTTCCACTTCCCCCTGCCTTCCTATACCAAACTCTACTCTTGATTTATACTTCAGCCTCCCATTTCACACCCCCTCAGTTCTCTTCCAGGCTATCTCCCCTGTACTAATTACTTTCTCTTCTTTCCCCCATCTTGACCTTCTGGTGAACCAGTTCAACTCTACACCTTCCTCTTCTCTTGAATATCTGGCCCCCTTACATCTCTGATTGTGCTTTGCCAAGCCTCAGCCTTGGATCACTCCCCCCATCAGAGGCCTTCACATGCACAGGTGAAAAAAATCACAATCATTCCGAATGAATCCACCACAAAATTATACAATCTCAATTAAATCCTCACTGCTGCTAGGCAACAGTTCCATACCTGCCACATCAACTTATTACCCCATTCTGGATAGCAGCTCTTCCAAACCTTTTTATCCCTCCTCAAACTTCCAATGGCTGCCACTCACCCCTCTCACACTCTCAGCTAAGAACCTTGCCTCATGTTTTACAAGAAAAAAAAAAAATACAGCTATTTGTTGAGAGCTCCTCCTTCCCCCTCCTCCTCATATCACTCAGATGCCTTCTACCACTACCTTTGCTTTCATCTCTGTCTCACATGAAGAGGTAGCCCTGGCCAAGGAAAATCCTCCTCTCTACACAAGCAATCCCATTCTATCCCATCTCTTCCAACAGATTGCCCTCTGTCATCCCACTCTCACTTATCTTTAATCTTTCTTTATAAACTGGCTCCTTCCCTACTGCCTATAAACTTACTCATGTCTCTCCCATCCTTAAAAAAAACCTCACTTGATCCTTCCATCCTGCCATCCCATATCTCACCTGCCATTTGTGGCTAAACTCCTTGAGTAGGCCATCTGCAATGGGTGCTCCACTTCCCTCTTTTTGCTTTCTTCTTGACTCTCTACAATCTGTTTTCTGACTTTACCACTACATCAACACTTTTCTTTTCAAAGTTACCAATGATCTCCTGATTGCCAAATCTAATGATGATTATTCAAGCCATGTTCTTCTTGACCTCTCTATAGACTTTGACGCTGTCAATTGCCACTTTTTCCGTGATACTCTATTCTCCCTAGGTTTTTGGACACCACTCTGTCCTGGTTCTCCTACATATTTGTTTGCTTGTTGTCTCCCCCGTTAGATTGTGAGCTCCTCAAGGGCAGGGACTGTCTTTAGCCTCTTTTTGTATCCAGAGCACTTAGCACAGTATCTGGCACATAGCAGGTGTTTATTAAATGTTTATTGACTGACTGACTTTGAGTTGGCCCCTTATTCCTGGACAATTTATTACTGAATTATAATTGTCTTTGTAATGGGTTCAAGTAGGATTTAAAAAATTGTACTTGGTATAGATTTTGGGAGGCAAATTTGGACATTCTATATGTTGTACTTTATGTTAATAAAGCCTTTGATTTTGGGGGGGAAATTGTTTCTGCAAAGTCTTTATTGTCCATAATAATAACTTATGTTTATACATACATTAAAGTGCTTTAAAGTTTCCAAAGCCTTTTACGTTTTGTCATTAGTACCTAAAACAACCCAGGAATTGTCTCCATTTTACAGATGAGGAAAGAGAATCAAAGAAGTTAAGATAATTCTGTAAGTATCAGAAGCAATATTTGAACCAGGTCATTCTAGCTACAGGTTGGGCACTTTACTTAGTACATCAGTCTGCTCTTTGCAGAAATGAAAATATTTCTTGATATAGTAAAGCTAAAGTAAAACAGGAATAAATTACAGCTGAGAACAGAGAGATTGTTTCAACAAGGGAAGCATTGTGGTACAGTGGAAAGATTGGACTGAGATTCAGGAGATGTTGGTTCTAGTCTAGTCCCAGTTCTATCACTAATTAGCTATATCCCCTTGGGCAAATCACTTTACCTCTCTGTCTCTCTTCCTTTAACTTCAAAATAACAGTAGAATAAAAGATTTGTTGTTCATTCATTTCAGTCATGTCCAATTCTTCATGACCCATTTGGAATTTTCTTGGCAAAGATATTGCAGTGGTTTGTCATTTCCTTCTCTAGCTCATTTTACAGATGAGGAGCTGAGATACACAGGGTTAAGTGACTTGCCCAAGGTCACACAACTAGTAAATGTCTGAGGCCAGATTTGAAATCCTGAAGATGTCTTCCTGATTCCAAGTTCATTTGAGATTAGATAATTTCTAAAAGTCCTTCTAGCCATAAAATTTTGTGATTGGAAGAAATGTGTGTTTTTGAGGACCTTATGGTTGGGAAGAGAGGCAGAAACAATACAAAAGGTCTTCCTGTTTAATTCATAAGTATAGGCAGTTCTGGAAATAATTTTGTTGTTGTTTTGTTAAAGATATAATAGTAAATTACAGTACTTGTTATACATAATATACAACGATGCCAATAGGACACATTGAAATATACTGAATACTGAAAACAACCAGAATCTTTCCTATTTTTCTTTTATAATTTCTTCCCCTCCATTTAATTCAGATTTTTGATTCTCAAGAAGTGATTATAGCAAGTTCTTACATATGGTTCTTATATAGTCTTATAATTCCTTGTCATACATTTTACATTTCTGTATACCCCAAAATCTGAAATACTGCTTGAATTTCATATGATTACATTAATTGTAAACAACTCTCCATACATCTTAGACCTTTAAGATGTAGATGAATAGGTAACATAAGGCACAAAGAAGATTCATGAAAAATACCAAAAAAATTACACTATCCATCTAACCCAATGGGATAATTGACATTAGCTACTAGCTTGGGCCTCCCTTCTGTCAAACAACCTTATTAGCATTATTTCCATTCTTAAATCCTTACTACTTTCTGGTTACAGATACTTATACTTCTGTTTAAGTTAAAAAAAAAAAGCACCATTTAAAGAGTACAGAAAGTTGCATTCTGCATGCTAGTCTTAGGTAATTATAAAATGAGCAAAAAATTGTCTTTATTAACCATTTGTACCTTTGCCACACCCCCTTCATCTCAGTAACCTTTCCTACCTCTATTTTAAGGGGAAATTCCTTCATGAAAAATAATATCATTTTTTGTAATGATGTTTTGAGGCTTGCAAAGTATTTCATATATTTGATAACTCATGTGTTTTCAACATTTTAATTTATCAGAGGCATGTTATAACAAAATCATAATCAATATCCCTTCATGCCTATTTTTTCTTTTCCCCCTTCATTTTCCATCCATTCTAGCTCTCTCCTCTATGCCCCAACCACACTAGTCTACTCCCTGTCCACTACACATATCCCATCAATTCCTCCCTCCTTTCTTTGGGTAATGTTCATCTTTATTTCTAGAATGCTCCCCTTGGTCTTCTCTGCTTCTGGAAATCTTACCTACCACATAAGATTCAACTCAAGTGCCACCACCCCCAGGAAGCCTTCCATTGTCTCTCTAATCAGAAATGATTTTTCAAATGTGGGAAGATGGCAGCATGCTAGGAGAATTCCAGATCTACCAGAATCATTCCATCAAGGCTTAGAGATATACCAAACAACTAAGCCAAGGAGGGAATGACATCTAGACTTCCTCCTACCCAACTTGGGAATCCAGAGAGAGATTCTTGAAGTCCTTTGGCAATCCTAGAATAGTGAAGTCACCAGGTCAAGAGCCAAGTAAAGAAGGTGGAGTGTGCAGGCAGTCCCCTGGGAACCTTCTAGGCAGTCTCAGTCCTCCCTCCATGACCATCACAGTACCCAGACCTAGTCAAGCTCAAGCTTTCCAAAGGCCCTTGGCTACAGGAGAGTGACTTGGGGCATCCTCAGAGTCCCAGCACAGCTGTGATACAGGTGGGTACCCAGCACAAGAATGACTCCTGAGCCCAGCACCAGGGGGAAAGGACTCCAGGAGGAGATCTATATTTCACCACTGGACCCAGATGACTCTTAAGGAGAAAGTAAGGCTAGTGACTTTGCACAGCAACAATAGCAGGGAGAGCCCTGAGAAAAGAACGAACCCTCAGGCAAAGCCTGTGAGTTTCATGAAGGAGGAGCAGAATTTGTCCTACTATATTCAGGACCAAGAAGGCCCTGCCCATAATATTCAATTGTTGAGCTTGACCTAACCAGTTACCCCACCACTCCACCCCCCATGAGCAAACCAAGGAAAAATCCAACTACAATGAGGAAATACCTTGGTTTGAGGGACTCCCAACAAATAAACACGGAGGAGGATGGTAACTCCACAAGTCCAGGCAAAAGTTCAGAGAAAAATAATTAACCTTTAGTGGAATAGAGGATTTCCAAGCATTCCTAATGAAAAGTACCTGAACTGAACAGATATTTAGAAATGGAAAGGAAGGCACTAAGAAAAATATAGAAAAATACACATATTGGTTTAATTGAAAGGGAATATGTGGGGCAGAATTTTTTACATGTTAATGGGGGCAATATCTTTTCAGAATTGTAAATCTGTAAAGGTTATAGAGAAAAATTAAAATTATAGAGGGTCTGTGGGTGGTTTGGTTTGGTCTTGATAGTAGGAGAAGACAAAAATAGGAGGGACCAGAGACTATACTGGCATAATAGAAGTAAGATCACGAGTATATGCCCACAGAAGAAAGAGTATAACATGAACCTCATTTTCATCTAAATTAGATAAAGAAGATTTAATATAATTACCCATACAAATACTTATAGAAGTCTCAATATAGAATATATTGAATTCAAAAGGGAAATTAGAGGGAACAGGGAAAAAGAAGGGTTAGAGAGGAGTCTAAGGGAAGGGGTGTTAACAGAGGATAGTCATGAGCAAAACAATCTAGAATGTTGGAGAGAAGAACATGAAGGGAGAATTAAAAGGAAAGAGTAAAAAACCTGATACCTGGTGCAGGATAAGAAGAAAAGACAGTTCAGTGGACAGAGCACTGAGCCTAGAGTCAGGAAGACTTGAGCTGGAATCCAACCTCAGACACTTCCTAGTTTTATGACTTTGGACAAGTCACAACCTCTGTTTGCCTCAGTTTCCTCATCTGTAAAATGGGAATAATAGTAGCACATACCTCCCAGAGTTCTTGTGAGGATCAAATAAGATAGTAATTGTAAGGCATCTAGAATAGTGCCTAGCAAATAGTAATCTCTATATAAATGTTAGCTATAATTATTGTTATCATTATTATTATAAAAGAAGTATAATAGAGAAGAAACAGATTTTTTCACTTTTGAGATCAAAAGTCAGGAAAATGCCCTCTCTTTTACCACCTATTTCTAATTTATAAAGAGGAAGGTGGGAAAAAAAGAGGAAAAATTCAAGAGGACAGGATGTAGGGGCATAAACAATTAATAATCATAGATGTGAATGAGATGAACTCATTTATAAGACAGAAAAGGTTTGAAAAGGAATGAGAAAACAAAATCTGACAGCATGTTTTTGTTTTTGTTGTTTTTTTTTTGTTTTGAGGGGGTTTAAATGCATTTTATTTTAGACAACCTACATGACATGTTTTTAAAAACAATGCCTCCACTCCAAGTAAATTAAGGTAAAAAACAAATGAATAACACTCAAGATGACATGAGTCCAAGTTTGTCCAAGTCCTAGTGTTGTGTAGATAACAAAAAGCAGCAGCCAGGTATGATGACAGGTGACTCAAAGTAATCAGCTGAATTTGTTAACATTTCTCCATTTCTCATCATCCTTAAAGAAAATCATATATGGAGTCACACCATCCTCACAGAAGTCCAAGAGAGCCACCATGCCATCTGGATTCATGTTTTCGCCTATGAATAACTGATAGTTTTTAAAATTAGCAAGGATGTGTTTGATTTGTTCTGCAGTTCCCATTATAAAAAGTTTTACTCTATCTAGCTTGTGTTCTTCGAGTCTGCCCTTGATTGATTTCATGTAGTCTTTGATGTACTTTTTGTAGGATTCTTTTGTGAAACTAGTTTCTTGCAGATGATGGTTTATTGCTATGTCAACTCCAGTGATTACAGTGGCATCTGTTCCTTCATCCTCAGGACCTTCAGCAGAGGCATTTCCATTGACGACCATCTTCCCCTTCACCTCCAGGCACAGCCCATTCGATGATCTCCCAGATCTTGTAAATGTCGGAGAACATCTCATCATGGCTGATGAGGTCTCAGTAGATGATCATGGCAAAGGAAGGAGGGAGGCGGCTGCGCCAGCGCTGTGGAGGCTGGGAGCTCAGTGTGAGCACTTAGCAGCTGGAGCCCCTCTTGGGGAAGAGTGGGGAGCAGGCAGAAGAGCCATGTTTTTGTTTTTGTCTTCACGAGAAACACACTTAAAATACAAATATCCACACAGAGTTCAAATGAGGGGCTAGAACAAAATCTATTATACTTCAGCTGAACTAAAAAAAAAAAAGTCATTGTAGTAGTCATGATTTCAGATAAAGATAAAATATAAAAATGATCAAAAGAGAAACAGGGAAATTATATAATGCTTAAAGGTACAAATAAATAAACAAATAAATATCAATACTTAATATATATGATAGCATCTAAATACTTAAAGGAAAAGTCAATCAAATTGGAAGAATAAATAGATAGTCAAACTATAATAATGGGGGGGTCCTAAATGTACCCATTTCAGACCTAGACAAATCTAATCAAAAGATAAATAAGAAAGAAGTTAAGGACCTGACTAGAATTTTAGAAAAATTAGAAATGACAGATCTTCCTGGTGATTGATGAAAAGGAATAGAAAGCAATTTACATATTTCTGGGCTATACATGGCATCTTTCAAAAATTTATCATGTGTTGGGGCATGAAGTCCCCATCAAAAAAATGTACATATCATTTAACTATCACAGTGCAACAAAAATTATTTTCAATAAAAGACCTATAAATAAAGAATTAAAAAGTGATTGAAGACTAAATGACATATTTCTGAAGAATTAGTGGTGGGCCAAAGAAGAAATTATAGAAACGATAGAAAATTTCATCAAAGAAAATGACAATTATGAGACAACACAGCAAGTTGTATGAGATGCAACTAAAGCACTTCTGTGGGGAAATTTTATATCTCTAAATGCTTTCATCAACAAAAGAAAGAACAAACCAATAAGTTGGTCAGGCAATTTAAAAAATCGAGCAATAACAAATCAAAATTCAACTAAAAACAAATAAAAATTTTGCAAATGAAGGAAGAGTTTAATAAAATTTAAAGAAAAAAATTCCATTGAATTGATAATTTAACAATTGATGGTTATTTCAAATTAATTTTAATTTATTAATATTAATGTTATTTAAATTAATATTATTTTATCATTACTATTAATGGTGTTTTAAATTAATAACTGATAAAATTAGGAGCTATTTCTTTGAAAAACTTATCTCTTCTTGGCTTTTTGAGTGAAAGAAAATTAAAAAAATAAAATAAACAGCTAACCTAGTTTTAAAAAGAGAGAGAAACCAAATAGTTCTTATCAAAAATAAGAAAACAGAACTTACAATTGAAGAGGAAATTATTATAAACTGTTTTGCCCAATGTTATGCTAACAAAACTGATAACTGAAAAAAATGAATGAATACTTACAGAAATGATCTTTCCTTCCTTGAATGTCACATAATACTTTGTATTTCTTTTATGCACTTATCTTATTCTATTGTGTTATGGTCTTTTATATACACATTACTTCTCTCTGCCTGGATTGTAAACTCCATGAGTAAAAGGGAATGACTTATTTATCTTTGCCTCAAAGTGCCTAGCTCAATACTAGATGCATAGTATATATTTATTAAATTTTTAAATTGTCTGACCTCTCCTATTTTTGTCTTCTTTGCCCTCTGTCTTTTTTTCTGATCCTCTTCCTTCTGCTCCCTTTACATTTTTGTCTCTGGAGATAGGAAGAGTTATGAAGATATATTGTATGGTAGATGAACATGTTTTAACACTTTTTGTCTACTGTCCTAAAAAATTCTTCCCGGGTGTCTTCTTTATTTTGCAAGTCTGGTTTGGTAAGAAATAAAAGGAAAAGAGAAGAAAAAAGAAGAGTGAAGTCAGAGAAAACCTTCTGATCTTCCACTACATAAATACTGGTAAGTTCCATGGGGCCAGAAAACAACCTATTCCAGCTCCATCTCTCCTAACCAAAACTCTCTCCCACCCCAAAAGAAAGAAACAAGCACTTATTAAGAACCTATTATGTGCCAAGGACTATGCTAAACACTTTACAAATATTTCCTCTGATCCTCACAACAGCCTTAGAAGGTAGTACTATTATTGCCCTCATTTACAGTTGAGGAAATTGAGGCAGTTAAAAATGTTAAGTGACTCGAACAGGGTCACACATTTACTAAATATTTGGATTTGCACTCAGCTCTTCTTGATTTCAGGTACTATGCCACCTAGCAACCTCTGGCCTAGAGAAAAGTATTGTCCTCTCCACTATCTAGACCTCCTTTCCCCACACAGTACAGTTCTTCACCTTGCCCTGATAGCCCCAGATTTCTCCTGGGTTACCTAGAGTCTTTCAGCTCCTTCCTCTTATCAAAATGTACTCCTCCTATATCCTATCTTCTTGTGGTCATAGAAGGTTAAAGTTGAAAGCACCTTAGAGATCCCCTCATCTTAAAGTTGAGGAAATGCAAGTCAAGTCAAAAAGCATTTATTAATCTCTCAGTATATGCAAGGGATACAAAGAAAAGCAAAAATAGTCCCCATGCTCAAGGACACATCATGAGATATAGGTAACATGTAGATAACTACACTGGGCCTAGAGTCAGAAAGATGTGAATTCAAATCTGGTCTCAAACACATACTAGCTATATGACCCTGGGCAAGTTACTTGACCTCTGTTTGACTTAATTCACTGGAGAAGGAAATAGCAAACCACTTTGCCATTATCTTTGCCAAAAAAACCCCATGGACAGTATGATCTATGGGGTCATGAAGAATCGGACACAACTGAATGACTGAACAACAACAATACTAGATATGTATAGGATACATAGAGAGTAGGCAGAAGATAATCTCAGAGGAGAAGGCACTGGTGGGACCAGAGAAGGCTTACAGAAAGTAGGATTTGTGCTGAACCTTAAAGGAAGCCAGGAAAACTAATAGGCAGAGGAGAGGAGGGAGAACATTCCAGGTATGGAAGGCAAATAACGCAAAGGCACAGAAATGCAAGATGGAATGTGGGGAGTGGGGAGAGAAGAGACAAGAAGACTAATTAGAAAGCTATAGCATATATTCAGACTAGACGTTATGAGGATCCAAACTAGGGTATTGGCTGTGTTAATGGAGAGGAGGCATATGTGAGCAATATTGTAAAGTAAGAAGCAACAAGATTTGGCTACATGGGGTTAGTGAGAAGATAACACTAAAGTTGCCAGCCTAGGTGCCTAGGCATATGTAGTTCACTTGATGGTACTAGGGAAATTCAGAAGAGGGAAAGGTTTAAGGGGAAAGATAATGAATTCTGTTTTGGACATATAGAGTTTGAGATACCTATGGAACATTTAGTTCAAGATATATAAAAGGCAGTTGGTATTTGGGACTGGAGCTCAGGAAAAAGATTAAGGCTGGATAGATGGATCTGAGAAACTTTTGCCCAGAACACATGGGAGCCAATGAGATCATTGAGGTAGTATAGAGGGAAAAAAGAGAATAGTGCCCAAGACAGAACATTAAGAGACATTGGGCTTCTTAAAGCCTAGAAAAGATAAGTGATTAGCCCAAGTCAGTGGCAGAGCTGGATCTAGCCTCCTAACTCTCAGCCCGATGTTCTTTCTGTGGTACTACTCACTATGCTTCTTTTATATCTATATCTTCTTTTATATCTTTTTACATTTGAGCATACGCTGAGCAGACTATAGTCACATGGGTGAACTGGCTTATAAGGCTATTCCTTAGGACATTTGAAGATATTCCCTGCCTGGTTCCAGTCTAATGGGTGGAAGCTTGAGAAAGGCTACTTCCAGCCATTCTCAGGGGCTTGTACTGTATCATGATGAAGAATTTCCCTAACTGGCTGCTCAGTCAGAGCAGCCTCAGGGGTTATATAAAAACAAACTATCAGATCTTGGAGTTCTCTCTCTTTCCTGCTGTTAAACAGATGTTGAGAGGGTTAACTGCTCAGACTCCAACTCTGCCTCTATTGGCCATAAGCACATGTCTTTTTGTGTTTGCTCTTTCTTGATCTTAGGCAAATGAGTATCTCATGATGGGTGTGTCCAAAACTGGAAGTGACCTTGTGAGTTCTGAAAGGCACCATTTTCCTAGAAGTCCTATGAAGGGGTGGCAATAAGTGTTGCCAGTGGTACCTGACAGCAAAGGGAACAGAAACCAAAAGAAACACACTAAGTATTGGCAAGAACATGAAAAGACAATTACCTGAGAAAAGAGGCAGTTTGAGAGGAGTGTGACAACTCATGGCAGAGAAAGTATCAGGTATGGACTAGAGAAATGAGAATATCCTGGGAGCCCAGCTGAGTGACCCATATAACAGAAAGCTGTACCCAAGGGGAACTTCATGATTACTCTACAATTGGAGAATGTGCTTTCAGTACCTAGAATTTGTGAGTTACCCCTATGCCACACATGTTCCCCACGTGTATGCCTTGCTACCATTCTCCACTCTTTGCATTTTCTTGTATGTATTTTGGGGAAAGTGTATTCCCTGGCTTCTAGAAATGTTTTATACCAACTGTTTTTACTGAACCATATTAGTAAATACCTTTGCTAAAAGCTAATTAAGTTGACTGACTTATTACTAATGGGAAGTAGGCTCCCCAAAGCTTTTACACAGTGGACCAGAACTAGGCAGGGAATCCCTGCATACTCCAAGGAATGGTTCCTTATAGACCAATTCACCCAAGTTACAGTATATTTCTGGGTGCTGTGGGAAAACTACATAGGAATATCATATGTAATGATATGGTATTTAAGTAACATGTTTGAAACTAGTCACAGCTATTCCAAATATAATGCTAATAAATATAACTCAAAAATTAAGTTTCTGGGCTCTAGTAAAGCTAAATACTATCTTTGTAGGGTTAAACAAGCATTGTCCTTACTTTTTATTAGCTTTTAATTCTAATAAGATTTATTGAGTTGAACAAAAGAATAGAGAAATTGTTAGGAAAGCAGACCAAGTGGATTAATTATTTATATTAGGAGTAAGTAATTCATGTGTGTGAGTGAAAGTGAGTGTAAAACATGAATATCACCAAATAACAATACTAATTGGCATTTATATAATGCTTTAAAATTTACAAAGTGCTTTATATACATGATCTCATTTGAACCTTCAAACCACCTCTACGTTAAGTCCCATAGATATTATAATTCTTGTTTTACAGATGGAGAGAACTGAAGACCAGTTCTGAAGACCAGGTAGTTGAAATGACTTGCCCAAGGTCAAACAAATAGTTAGGAACCTAACCAGGATTCAGCTCAGGGTTATCTAACTCTAGGTCAAATACACTTTATACTGCAACCCATTGCATGGTCACACAGCTAGTGAGTCTCATAGGTGATATTTGAACCCAGGTCTTCCTGACTCCAATTCTAGAATGCCATCTGAATCAGAGGGCCTGCCTTCAAATCTTGGCTCTATTATAACCCTCATGACCTTGGGCAAAATCTTTAACCTTTGATTCATTATCTATAAAATGAGATCATTGGACAAAATCCCCTTCCCCTTCTAAATTTATGATCCACTACACCTGGTGCAGTACACCCTTTATTTCTAGTTGATTTGGGACAGTTAGCAGGAACTATATGAATTTTCCAGATCTTAACAACAAAACATGTAGGAAATTTCTCACAATCTAGTTTTCCTTCTCACTACTCTATCTTTTCAAATGCATTTGCCTTTTTAGTTCTTGCTCTTAAAGTTTCAAGAGCATTTCATTTTTGATCTGCAGGCCACTCCTTCTTAAAACTATTTTCTTTAGTTTTTGAGACTATACTATCGCAGGTCTCATTTTATTACCCTCTTTCTTCAGTGGTTCTCTTTTTTTCTACCCCCTAAACATTCCCTAAGGTTCAGTCCTTGACCCTCAGTTCTACTCTAAACAGTTTTTCCTCCCCTACTAGAAATGGCGTTTACTCCTATAGCCTGAACTTTACTTCAGTTAACTCTCAAATCTATGTATACAGAATTTCCAAATGCCTGCTAGATAGTCCCGCTTCAATGATCCACTTTGTCAAGCATTTTCAGAGTGATGGTTGATTAAAACATTAAATCCACCCTTTTGCCTTATCCAAATTTACTATTACATCATTTTAAAAAATCAAACAAGGAAATTTTTACGCCATCATCTTAGTAAATACCCTTGCTAAGAGTTAGTTGTGCCAACTGATTGGCTGTTAAGAGGAAGCATGCTGGTGAAGGCCATGAACCATAATTTTAGGAGATTGGACCCACAGAATAACTCTGGAAAGTAGGAATAGCAGGCACCCTCTGGGGACCCAGCCTGACAGTGTGAGTGCAAACTCAGGGAGAATTACAGAGGGCTGCTACACTGTAGAGATTTTGTCAAGCTATATTTCAGTCCACTACACATTTGCAAGGATCCAATGGAGAACTCAAATCAGGATTTGAATTCTTTCAATTCTCTATTCTTTTTCTTAGGCATTAGTTTCCTAATCTGTAAAATGAGAAACTTTTACTGTATGGCCTCTGAGGATCCTTCCAACTCCAGATCTAGGATTCTATGATCCTTGTATGTATTTTTAGTAGAGGGATCATCTGATTATAATCTGGCATCAATACACCTTTTCTTTTGCCTTGCAACCACTAACCCTGTTCCTTATCCTTACCATGGCCTTTATTCCTCCACTCCTCAGTTGTTTCCCAGACCATCTTCCCTGCACTGGCTATTTTCTTTTCCCTTCCCCATTTTGACCTCTTGGTGAACCAGTTCAGCTCTACACTGTCCTTTTCTTGAGTCCCTTGCCCTCTTATCTCATTGCAGATCTTTCTTTGGCTTCAGCCCTTTCATCCTGGAGATCACTCCCAAAATGCAATGCCTTCACTCCTACTCATGTGTTGCCAAATAAAGCTGTAGAAAATCATGAAACCATGCTGACTGGGTCCACCATAAATTTATATTATAATCTCAACTGGTCCCTCACTAAGGTAAGGCAATCCTTTTTCACCTCTCTAATGGATTCACCATTCCATTCACCACAGCAGCTTTTCCAAATCTTTTCATTCCCCTTCAAACCTCCCTTGGCTCCCCCTATTCTCTCAGCTTAGAGAATCAGACTCCTGTTTCAACAACAATAACAACAAAAAATAATAATTAGGCAATTCACCAAGAGCTCCCTCTTCTCACCTTCTCATTTCATATCACTCAAATGCTTTCTGCCACTATCTCCTCCTTCATCTCTGTATCACGTGAAAGACCAATTCTTCTTGCAAGGCAAACCTCTCTGCATGTAAAAACAATACCATTCTATCCCTTCTTCTACAGAGATCCCTACTTTCTCACTAATATTCACTCTCACTCTATCCACTAGCTGCTTATCTATTACCGACTAACATCCTTCTTTCTCCCCAATCCTGAAAACAATAACTATCATGCCCTCTTTTAGTGACTAACCTCCTTGTGAAGGCTATCCACAATCAGTGTTTCAGTTTCTTTTTCTCTCACTCTTTTCTTAATTCTCTGAAGTTTGCCTTCTGACCTCATCATTCAGTTGAAACTATTTTCAAAGGGAGCAACGTTCTCTCAGTTGCTAAATCTAATAGTCTTTTCTCAAACCTCATCCTTCTAGACTCCTCTACAGTCTTTAACACTATCAATTACCCTCTTCTCTTTGATACTCTCTTCTTTCTAGGTTTTTGTGTCACAGTTCTCTCCTCATTCTCCTACTACCTATCTGAGTGTTTTTTATCAGTCTGCTTTGTTGAATCTTCATCCAGGTCATGCCCCCAGATTTCTGATCTAGGCCTTCATCTCTTCTCCCTTTATACTATGATGATTCAATCATCATCTCCATACAGATAAGACTCTCAAATCTATTTATTTAGACTTAATCCCTCTCTTGACCTCCTGTCTCAAAAATCTCCATTTACCTATTAGATATCTGAAACTGGATGTCCTATAGACATTTTAAACTGTCTGAAATTGAACTCATTATCTTTTCCCCCAAACCCTCTCCTCTTACTAACTTCCCTATTAACATTGAGGGCATCCCTATCCTCCCAGTCACCCAGATTCTGAATCTAGGTGTAATCTTTGACTCCTCATTCTTTTCGAGTCCCCCACCCCCACCTCCACCAAGGGTGTGCTGGAACTGGCTTGAATGGGTTCAGAACCAATTGTTAAATTTTCTGAGTCACCTTGGAAATCAGGAAACACTACAAATCACAGCTTGATTTATTGTTTTGTTGTTTGTCTGGACTTAAGAAAGTTATAGAAAAAATGTCAGGATTACAGGTTAAACTAAATGTCAGGATTACAGGTTAAACTTAAAAGTGTCATGCATACATTTTCCCCCTAAGAGCTGGTTGGTTACCAGCAAACTCCCCCCACCCATATCCAATCTTTTGCCAAGTCCTATTGAGTCTACTACCTTTGTAATATTTTTTTGTATACACACTCTATCCTGTACATACCCTTACTAGCCTGGAGCACACCCTCTTTATCTCATTCCTTGATAACTGCAGTAGCCCTCTGGTTGGTCTACCTACATGAAGTCTTATCCAAGTAATGGTAATCATGAAAAGTAAAATAGTCCTAATAGAAATCAATGACTCCATGAGACGTAAATAAATATTAGAACAAAATCAAAATCAAAAGATTGGAAAAAAGAAAAAATGTAATAAATACCTGATATAAAAAAAGGATGGATAATATCCAATGAGTCTTTATCTCAGTTACTGCTAGAATGGTCACTAAAGGTCACTCCTTGCTTGTCAGGGCATTAAATGCCATAAAACCCAGATGTTAGGATATTAGGACACCAGTTCTTCACTCTCTTAACTTTTCAAAACTCACAAGGTCAAAGTGTATAATTCCCTTACCTAAAATGGAAAAAAAAAATACAGATGCAAAATGACTGAAGCCCATTGCCACAGGACTTACTGGCCTTAGAAGTGAGGATGCCCGTGTTCTCTCCCTTATAGCTTTGTCTTTCACAGTGAAAAAGTATGTTTGATCAGTGGACTCAAACTCAGAGATAAAGATAAACTAAACTAAAGATAAAAATAAAAAGCCAACGCTCTGGTCACTAGTCCATTTTGAATGCTTCAGCAGCCAATCAAAGAGCCTCCTTTATGCCACATGGTGAGCCTTCCAGAACCAGTCATAGAATAACTATGCGTGCTTCAGCGTTTCTTCAAAGCACTTCTATTATATGTCATCATGCCTCTTCCAGCAGCAATCTCCTAGCCTTTTCCATTTAGGGAAATGAAATCAAAGGGACTGCACATGTGCCAGTCCCCTTTACAGTACTTTAAATAAAGAACATAATTTTAAATTTAAAAAAATAAAGCGGAAGTGCAGAAGTAATGATTTTATATTTATGAAAGGATCTGTAGTAATACAAATACCTCACTAAATAAAGAATAATTACACAGGCTGTTAAATGTAGACTCTTTTTTAAACTAATGCTTTTATCAAAGGGATAACAGAAAATGGGGAACAGAATCTTAGCTCTGGTAGTTATTCTTTTAAACAATTAGTTAATTTGTAAAAGGAGAATATAATTTTTTTTTGATACCACTGAAACCTTGTTTCAAAGAAATGTTTTATGTTCAGTAGGAACCCTAGAGTCTAATATGTAAAAAATAAAGGTATGTATTTTTAAACTATAATCCTTTGGTGGCACTTCTACAGTATACTCCAGAAAAAAAAATGGAAATTTGATTGAAATCTGATTTAAACGGTAATGCTTTGAAATAAATGGTCTCACAGCAGGGTTTTTTATATATGACAGGGGGTGTGTGTGTGTGTGTGTGTGTTTACCTTCCATATGGTATGTGGAGGCAACTAGTTGGTTCAGTAGATAGAGTGCTGGGCCTGGAGTCAGGAAGGCCTGACTCTGGGCAAGTCACTTAACCTCTGTTTGCCTTAATCCACCGGAGAAGGAACTGGCAAACCACTCGGCAAAGACCACTTTGCCAAGAAAACCTCAGGGACAGTATTGGTGTGCTATGGTCCCTGTGCTCTGGTCCCCGCGGTCACAAAGAGATAGATTGGAATGAACGACTGAATGATAACAACAATATAGTATATACCTATATAGGGTAGTGCCTGCTAGACTCAATGCTACAAGATAGACTTAATAATAAACACAGTCAAGCCTGGCTCATTCCCCATTCTATACTTGCTCAGAGAGGGCTGTGGAAGGATGTCAGCAGTTAATTGGCTTGGGAGGGTAATATGTTGTCTGGCCACCAGATGGCGCTCCACTTTCTTTTCCCAGTGTTCCCACTTTGTCTGAGAATGACTAAGCAGGCGCAAGATTCATTGTAAACCTAGCTGACAATTTTAAATATATAGCTCAAATTAAGAAAAAAGAAAAGAAATCAAACTTTCTCCGTAACTCATCAATCCCCCAACATATGGCTCCATCTCCTTCAAACATGACACACAAACTCACAGGAGTCAACAATCGTTAATGGCTATGATACAGTTAGGTTGCATAGGAAATTCAAGCAAACAATAAAACAAAGTTCCAAATAGCAGACTGCAACATCATTACAGTTTACATTTATTTCCTTTCCCCACCAATTCTTTTCCCAGCTGGCCTAAGGAAATAGAAAAGAAAAGGATCAAGCAGGCTAGAAAAAGACAGAAAAGAAAAGAAAAAAAAAAGCTAAAGTTGTCCTAGATAGCTCCCAGCTCCCTTACACCACATTTTCATTTCTATATATTTTAAATATACTTCATTCCTCTGTGTCCTCCAGTCAACTATATCACTACTTTTTGCACTCTCTACCTCGTTCATGAAGATCACAAAGTGATATCTGTTTCTTGCTTTCCTTTCCCCTGCTTATGATCCCGGGACTTTTTTTCCCAGTCTTGTTCCTTGTTCCATAATAGGAAAAGCATGGAGTCCTAAAAGCAACTTCTGTTTTCATACTCTCTGAACTTGCAAAAGCTCTGTGATACATCAATTTGGGAATGACTAAACGAATTGTGAAATATGAATGTAATGCAATGTTACTATAGTAATGTAGTAATAACATGAACATGAATGTAATATTACTTATTCATTATAAAAATGATGAATACATAGAAGCACGAATTTATATGAACTGATGCAAAGTGAAGTAAACAGAGCCAAAAAAATCCAGTATACACAATAACTACAACAATGAAAATGGAAAGAACAAAACCCACAAAACAATTGAAAATGAACATTACAAAGTTCCAAAGAAGAAGCTTCTCCACAGAAGAAATATGAAAAGATACCTCCCCCATTTGTTTGCAGAGGTGGGGGAATTTACCAATGAGGAACACTGTTTATATAACAGGGCTTTGCTGTTTGTGCCCAGATTACCTAAAGCACCCATGTGGAAGATGCAGAGATCTACTTCTAGGAGAAGACATTTTGCATTCCCCTACCACATGGCTGGGGGCAGCCTTCTTCCATAGGCCGCTTACCTGAAATAGTCTGTGTCTTTAAAAACTATCAGACTGGGACAGTTTCCATTTTGAGAAGCATCCAAGGGATGAAGATCCTATTCATGCACAATGCAAGCTTCCCCCCAACCCAGAGGTTCCCAAACTTATTTGGCCTACTGCCCCCTTTAAAAAAAAAAACAAGAACTACTCAGCACCCCTCTGGAAACCTACTTTCTTTAACCTTTTAATGATTTTTTAAAATTTGCATAACTTCAAAAATATAAAATATATGTTTTAAATGATGTATCTTAAATTTAATAATTTATTGTAAATTTGTGGGGTTTTTCTTGCATTGAAATTTTGATGATGCAGTATTACATCATGTGACCATATAGTATCATATTGTAAACAAGTCATTATGTGCATTATATTATATTCCTGCCAATGCATGCTGGACTTCCTGACTACATGCAACACATTGGTCTGCCAATACTTTCTTGTTAAGACCTGTCGGTAGACTTGACCACTAATTGGTTAAAATTTGCATTTTGTATGCCTATTTGGAAAATAATGTAATCGCTACAACTTTAACTCTGCTACACAACAGACGAAACATGTACAAACGGTTTTTCAAAATTCTCTTCCCTCCTTATGCTTCCACTGCCACCTTATTTTTATTCAACATCCGCCACAATTACACCTGAAGCAACTACCATGCCCCACCCCATCCCAGTGCCCCACAGAAAGCAGTATTGGCTGCTTTGGGAACCTCTGCCCCAACGTTTTAAGCCCTGTGGCCTCAAAAATGGGCTTGGAGTTTTGGTCTGTTTTATCCCCCTAGGCACAGTTGGTAGAGTCCCTGAACTAAGGAGCTCAAGCTATGTCCTTGGAGGCAGAATTCCAGGCTGAATGTTGCTACCAGCCCAGCAGGAAAGCCCTGAGAAGCCAGGGAGGGCTCTGGGCTTGGAACTTGTTGGTATTATGCTACACAAGAAATGAGTTTAGTTATGAACCTAATCTCCCTCTCCCTGCCAGACACTGGGTGTCATAAAGAGGAATTGTGCCCCTCAGGTATTGGAGAGGTAGTATTTGGATAGTTGTTATTGCTATGTTGCTATTGCTATACCTTTGAAGTAAATATTCCTTTGTGAAAGCTAATCTGACTGTTGAGTGGTTAAACAGAACAGGCATGGGGGCTGGGGGGGAGGGGGGACTGGTTGGGGCTTTAAAACTGGGGGAATGCAATTAGTAGGGCCTTGGGTCAATGAGGGAGACTGGAAACCCCTCAA
Organism: Vombatus ursinus; assembly: GCF_900497805.2. NCBI lineage: Eukaryota > Metazoa > Chordata > Mammalia > Diprotodontia > Vombatidae > Vombatus > Vombatus ursinus. The sequence goes on along the minus strand of NW_020954570.1, from coordinate 8,102,886 downwards.
CTCCTATGATCCCCATTCACCGGTCTCCACTCACTGGCAGGCTTGCTCTCCTCTGGGTATGCTCCAGTTTGTGAATTTCCTTCACAAAATGTGGTGCCTAAAACTGGACACACTATTCCAGATTTGCTATGATCAAGGCAAAGACTGAGACTCTCATCTCCCTTGCTGTGGACACTATGCCTCTATTAATGCAGTTTATAGTTCATATTATCTTTTGAAGATGCTATGTCACACTGCTCTCTTGGATTGATTCCTACCTTGTTCTGATTTTTGAGGTCCATAATTCTGTTGGGTTTTTTTGGAGGGGGGCTAGGCAATGGGATTAAGTGACTTGCACAAGGTCACACAGCTAGTAAATGGCAAGTGTATGGTCTGAGACCGGATTTGAACTCAGGTCTTCCTGACTCCAGGGCCAGTACTCTATCCACTGCCTAGCTGCTCCAGGCCCAAAATTCTGCATGGTACTTGTATTCATCTTACTGACAGTGGCTAGCCAGAAACTATGCTTGGAGGTTTTTAACCCTCTCTTCTCTGGAAATTTGGCCCTGGGGCCTGGATGTCCAGATTGGGGACTGCCTCCCCTGGCCTACAATTTCAGACAGTTCCCAGAAATATTTTAATTCAATTCCCATAGCCAGACACTCCCTAAGTATTATTTCCCCCATTAGAATATAATTTCCTTTGAGGGTAGGGACTACTTTTACTTTTGTATTTGTGCCCCCAGGAATTGGGCAGCTAAGTGGCACAGTGGATAAAGCCCAGAGCCTGGAGTCAGAAAGACTCATCTTCCTGAGTTCAAATGCAGCCACAGAAACTTATTAGCTATGTGACCCTGAGCAAGTCACTTAACCCTGTTTGTTTCAGCTCCTTGTTTGTAAAATGAGTTGGAGAAGGAAATGGCAAATCACTTCAATGTCTCTGCGTAGTCACAAAGAGTTTGACACAACTGAACAACAACAAAACCTTAGGGATTAGTACAGCACTCTGCAAATAATAAGTGCAGATTCCTGCTTCTTCTCCCTTTCTTTCTTCTTTCCTTCCTAAATCTAACATACCTGGCCTCCAGGCAGTGAAGACCAGTTTTAGTCATCATTGCATATATGGCTGTTTCTGGGATAAAATTGAGCACTTTGCATTTCAGGGGGATATTCTGGGGATATTCTCTGATTGGGATTTATACTTTAAGATGCTTCAAGATCCTAGATAAATTGGAAAAAAAATTTTTTTAGGCTATAGTTAATTTTTTCCTTTGTGTGTGTTCACTCACAAGTCAGTTCAATTGATGTAATTTTGCAAACTTTTCATTTCTTGATTGCTTCACCATTTAAGTACCAGTACTTTATCTATTATTGAATCCTGTATGAATATTGATATTATGTTTACTTTGGGAAATCTAAAGTTCATATCACTAGAAAGCTACTGACTAGTGGAAATGTTCGTATTGCTCCTTTTACATTTAAATAGATAGACAACTTGCCTTTTTTGTGAGTGCAAAATGCCTAGCAACTTCTCAGGGTAAAAATGCCTGTGTTTAAAATCAACAAATGGTTACCATTCTTTAACACTTCTCCAACTGAGCCTACTTGTTTTCCTGTCCTGTTGGGTTAATTTATAATTCCATATGGACTACCCTTGCTTTGGCAAGAATCTGTGGAAGGAATTTTGGGTGCCTTTTGAAATGAAGCCCCAAAGGAAATTTGCCTGGACCTTTGTGGTGATTGCTTCTGATACAGGAATCTTTTGTATGCTCTATGGAGACAAGGACACATTTTGCTCAGCCATTTGAATAGCTTTATGTACTGAGGGAATGAGGAAAGAGTTTACAGGATAGTTTTCTCATCTTACAAAGGGATGATGCCTAGTTTATCCCAGGTCCCAAATCTCTGTGGGGAGAGATCCATGTAGTTTGAAAAGTTCAGTATAGATCAAGTTTCTATCTAAAAAATGGAAGCCAATTTTCATTGTCTTTGCTCTTTCTTATGTGTTGAGAAAGTCTCTATAATGTGCCTGTTAAAGTGAAGCAAGTAGAAATATTTGGTAAATTTTGTGAAGTGTTTCTTGTTTTGTTGAATCTCCAGAACTTTGTCTTGGAGATAACTGTGATTTTCATCTGTGTATGTGGTATTTATATGATCATATGACATTACACTAAAATTATTAACAGAGATACCTGTTCCTTTCAGTTAATACCCTAAAGATAGATGGTTGTCATTTACCCAGTGGTGAGCATTAAGCAATACTGGGTTCTGAAGTCAACTAGTTTTGTATCCTAATCAAATCTCTTGGTTCACATGCCAATTTAGACATTCTTCTTTCCTTTATAGGTATCAGGCACCATTTTCTCTTTTTTTTTGCATGGTTCATTTTGTTTGTATTACAAAAGTAAAACAAAGAACATGTACTGTTTCTTACAACATTATTGTTATCCCTAATATCCCTTCTTGTCTCCCTTCCAGAATGCCATTCCATTTAACAAATAGTATTTATAAAAGAGAAAAAAAAACCAGTACAACTGATCTATTCAAACACCATTCTTAATTTTAAAAATTATTTGGATTAAAGTAAAAACAATAAAGGCCTAAGTACAACTCCCAAGTAACACAGGTCCATCATTCCTTTCATACTTTAGATCCAGCCCCTCCCAAAGTTAGATAAAGCTTTCTTTTTCATCTCATAGTCCAGAGATAAGAAATAACCTATAAATGCAATGACTGAATTTTAAAATATTTCTCTCCACATGAAAAGGAGAAGGGTATATGATTCTCTAATTCATAGCTGCTTGGGCAAACAGAAGAGGAGGATGTCTTTAGGGTCCTGAGAAACTTCTCACCAGGGTCAAAAGCTTCACTATGCTTTGGTGTGTTCTCATAAACTCGAAACTAAAGTGGAATACTGATTAAATGTTCTTGAGGCTAACCTCAATGTGGTATACTGCCTATTTGGGGAGGACAGGCATAGCCTTGGTTGATATCGTATCCCTCCAAGAAAGAGTACAGTCCTCTGTTGAACATCATTGCCCTTCATCTTCCATTATATCAGCCCAAGAGGCAAAACTTGAAAATGAAGTTATGTCAGAATATCAGAGTACAGAGAAGGATGCTAGTAGTATACTGTACTCCCCCAAACATTTGATAGGAGCTAGTCTTAGAATTCTGCAGAGCCTACATAGTACAAGCATAAGAAGAGTTCAGCCTAATAATCTACACAAGAAAAATCAATTGAAGAACCTTTTGCTAATTCAATAGGGAGTGAAAACCAAAATCTGGCTTGCTAGAATATATCTAGAAAATTGCCTGGAAATGTTATTTTCCAGCTATATATTCATGAAAATAATAATCACCAAAAGTATAAACATGCTCTAATTTAAAGCCCTGAGACATGAAAAACCAAATTAACAAAGTAGATAAATAAAAGTATAATTGTTGACACTACCAAAAGATTCTTTGCTTTACAAGAGATTATAACATTAAAAAATGTGATCTGAGGTCTGGCACTTTGACCATTCTCAAAAACAAAGCAAAACAAAATCAATAACAATAACAAAAAAATGAAAACTAAGGACAACCACAGGATTTCCTAAATTGTAAGTTTCCCATGTAATTTAATTTTTAAATTTAAACATACAATTAAAGTTTAAGGATACAATTATTGCATAAAGTACTGGTTGCACTTTTTAATGTTAAAGCACACCAGCATACATTATAAAATGCATACTTCATCAACAAAGATAATTGTTCTATGACTATTTTGTAGATATTATTGCTGAACTTCTATGTTCTCTATTTCACTGTAATTATCTTTTAATTATATTGTCAATGAAAAGAAATGTGACAAAACTTACTTATAACAAAGGGGAAACTAGTACTGTAAAACTGAAAAAAAAAAATGGAGATCTCAGGTGTTGTAATCTGGGCCTGATTCAGGCTGGACTGGTGCTTCAAGTTTGTGAGTGTAAGGAAATGAGACATTCATAGACCATCTAACATTTAACAAAAGGAGATTTACTTAGCCAGAGCAGGGAAGGGATATACAACAAGGTTATACTGTTCGTTCAGCTGGGCACAGCTTGTTGGGCATGGTGTTCTGCTGGTCAAAAGCCTAAGGAAGGAGCTGTTGACTTCTTGTTTTCTGTCTTTTGCACCTAGTCCACCAGGAAGATCAGTCAATAGTTCAAGCCTTAATCTCCCTGGCCAGATTAAATCTCAGAGATGGTTTTAATACCTCTTAAATAAAAGCTAGTAGCCTGTGTCAAGTAGGACATTAGGATATTGATCATACCAAACCAAGGCCGATGAGCATCTTGGCAACTATAATTCTAGCTTACATATCATATATTGTCTTTAATGAAATGTTATCATATTTTGGCATAGATTTTGGCAAGCATCTTGGATGCAGTGGCTTTTCTGTAAAATATTTGATACATTAATCTACTGCACTGATTTTTTTCATTTTATTTTTAAGTTCCTGCTTACTTTTAGTTCATTTACAACCTTAAAAGCTTTTGTTTAATTTATATATTTTCTTAGACTTCTGGGAAGACCAAGGTTAAAGAAGAGGGTCATAGAAAACTGAGTAAGCTAGGAGATATGTGTGGGCATACTTTCAACACAGTTCAGGAATCTTTGTTCCCTTTACTATTAAAGAGACTTCTGCCTGGTGTTTTTTTTTAAAAGTAAATTTATTGATATCTTTTGTTTTTTACATAACTTAAATTTCCCCTTGTGTATCTTCCCCTCCCATCATCTAGGGAGCCATCCCATATAACAAAGGACTTTTTTTTAAGTAAAAGAGAAAAAAATCATCAAAATTGATCAATTCATCAAAAAAAAAAATCTGACAATATATATGTAATGGTGCTTTGCTGAGCAGGCCCAAATCATCTAAGATGGAAGTATCCGTGTGGGAGATGGCAGAGATTTGCTTCTAGAAGAAGACATCCTTCACTCCCTCACTACAACGGTAGGAGCAACTTCTTTGGCTGCTCAGACAGAACACCAGACTAGGACTTTCTCTTTTTCCAGAAGCATGTAATAGGTGATGTTCTGTTCACCCCAAACAGGAGCACCATGCCCATCGGGTGCCCTTCCCACACATCTCTAAGCCATGTGGCCCCAAGAAATGACCTTAGGGGTTTGTTTGTCTTTTGCAAATGTAGGCACAGGTGATGGTATCCCCAGAGCAAGGGGCTCAAGCCATGGTGACTTTGTTGTGGTGAAAGGGACCTTCACCTTCAGGACACTCCAGGAAAGAGAGACTGTCTTAGCCTGGAAGTTTTTAAAGATGTATCCTGTTCCAGATTAGTAGCCAATGAAAGAGGCTGCTCCCACTCGTGTGGTAGAGGAATGTAGGATGTGAATGCGGTCCTTGTCCCCAGTTCAGAACAGTCCTCTGGAGTCTTTGGGAGGCATAGCAATGTCCTTTCACTTGCTTCCCCAGTGCCCTCCAGGAAAGAGTCTCGAAACATTGAGTGCTGCACCATGTTCCCAGTCACCCAGATGTCCTTCTCAGCTCTCCCTGTATGCAAATCCATTGTCAAGTCTTGTTGATTCTACCTTTGTAATGTTTCCTTTGTCTCTCATGTAGCCACCACCCTGGTGCAGGCCTTTATCACTTCACTCCTATACTATTGCAAAAGTCTTCTGGTTGGTCTCCTTGCCTTAAGCCTCTCCCTACTCTGCTCCCTCCACTCAGAAATCAAATTGATTTTCCTAAAGCACAAGTCTGATTATGTCATCTCCCAGTTCAATTAACTCCAGTGACTCCCTATCACCTCCAGGACAAAATATAAAATCCTCTGTCATTCAATGCCATTTAAAACTTAGCCCCCTTCTACCTTTCCAGTCTTCTTAAACTTTACTCACCTCCATGTACACTTTGATCAGTGTCTGGCTTTTTCCTATGTCCTTTGTTCTAGGTGAAGGGAGTGGAATCTCCAATATTGAGAGTTTCAAAGGTTGGGAGATCAAACCACAAAAGTCCAGGAATTAGAATCCAGGCTGATTTTTTTAAAAAATATTAATGTTGGGAAAAGCAAGGACCAATCTTCAAGAATCATCTTCATTCAGTACCCTCATCCAGGAACAAACTACCATTCCTGTGACCCACTCACCAAGGAATATTCCTCCCTGAAGGCCATCCCCCTTCTCCCATTGGTGAGTTCCTCTTGGAACTCCTAACTATGTAGAAGGGCTTTAGGCAGGCCTGCCTTCATTCTTCTCCCAGCCCTATTTCTGACTTCCTCTGGGCTTCAAAACCACTCCTCTAGCTAAAATACCTTCATTCCCTCCCATCCCCACTTCCAGCTTTCTATCTTCTTTTTGTTTATTGTCTTTCTGTGTTGTAATGAGGGCAGAGGTTGTTTTTCTTTTTTGCTTTTATTTCTACTTCTAGTTACCTGGCTCATAGCAAATACTTCATAAATGCTTCATTCCTTTCCCCTCCTTTTCTTCCCTACCTTCCTCTTTCCTTCCCTCCCTCCTTCCCTTCCTTCCTTCCTTTTCTCTCTCCCTCCCTCTCCTCTTTCCTCCTTTCCTTCCTTCCTGACCCTTACACAGCAAAAGGACTGACCTAGCCATCATGCCACATTTAAATATGAACTTAGTGGGACCAATGCTATGTAGGAACTATGTAGGAGTCAAGTTTTGAGCCTACTCCCCTCCCCCAAAATGAGGTGGCATGTTGGAAGATATGGTCCCTGAGGTATTAGAATAAATGCTTGTGTGTTAATTCTTGCAATATCTTTGTTGTAAATATCCCTTTGTCAAAGCTAATTGATATTAAGTGGAACTGGGGCACTAGTAGCTGGCCCTTAACAATGGGGGAATACAGTTTGTGGAGGCTCAAACTGATGACATTAGAGAAGAGATATTCTAACCCCTTAGAGTGTATCAAGCCTGGATCTGGGAGAGAGAGCCAGAGCACACTTGTTACATATGTAGCTCCTTCCAGATACCAGGAAGATCAGAGGTGTAAGAGTTGGAGTTCACTGGTCCTTTTCATCTAGAGGTTTTTCATTTCTGATTCATTTGGGCAGAGTAATGATGTCCCCATTACTGAGGAAGAAGAGAGGACTTTGACCTAGAGGACTATGGGGATGTGGAGGTTGGAGCCAAGACAGCATACCAGCCAGGCCTTATGTTATCCCACTATGAGCTGACTGCGGGCTGAGTGGTCTGCAACTTCCTGTAATCCAGAAACATGGAAAAAGACCAGGAGCTAGGAAGACACACAGAAAAAGAACAATCCAGAGCTTTTTAGTGCCCATAAGACATGTAGAAATGGGTATTTGCTGGTGAGACTCACTTGAAGATTACCTTTTGTGCTCTTCTAGGAGTAGGGACCCATTCCCCACTTAGATGCCCTCAGCTGCCCTCTACATTCACTCATCCTGAAATGGGGAGTGAGACAAAGGAGAAACAAGATATATTGTTTCTGCTTCTCAGCCAGTTGCTATCCTAGCAATATTCTTCTTTAGAACTCTTATTTCTTTAGGTGGGCTTATTTTGTGCTAGATATTGAATCAACCACATCCTGAAGGTCAATATAATGCCCCTCTGGACCGTGTGGTCATTTTCTGTTGTTTTATAAAGTTTTATTAGACAAAAAAGTTAAAAGTAAAATCATAATAGTTCAGAACCCCCTAGTTAGGAAATTTCCTAATATTCCAGCAGTAGTTTAATTCTTTGTCCCTAATTTAAGTTTCGTGTATTTCCACCTGACCTCTGTCTTCCTCCATTCCCTTTTTCTTAGGCATCTAGATGGCCAAATGGATAAAATATTAGATCTGGATCCAGGAAGATCTAACTTCAATTGCAGCCTTAGACACTTACTAGCTATGTGATCATGGGCAAGTAACTTAAACTCTCCCTGCCTCAGTTTTTTCATCAGCAAAATGGGGTTAATAAAAGCACCTACTTCATAGGATTGCTGTAAGGAGAAAATGAGATAATATTTGTAAAGCACTTTGAAAATCTTAAAAAATGTTACTATCATTACTATTATCATCATAGATTAAGTATGTAAACTGGTGATACAAACTTCATGACTAAGCATGTGTATATATGTTTTTTTAATATGAAGCAAAAATTGAATAAAGGAAACAATTTAGATAAAAAGAAACAAGAGTTGGGTGAGTTGGAGAAAGAATATAGCTTTTGTAACTTTCCTAAGGCCTTTCAGAGGTGGATGATGAGAGTTGAGAGTGTAGTAAGAAATAATAGATTTACAGTGTGAGTGCTTACTTACTTTAGCACTCACAGGGATACTTAAAAAACAAACAGGTAGGCTTCCAAATTCCAAAATTCTTTATGGAGAGATTATAGAAGGACATGGACAAGTATCACACAAGATGTGAAGGTCCAGGGTGGTTGTGATCTCTACTGGTGTAGAGAATACCCTCATAAATAAGGTCACAAATCCAATTCAAGCATCAATTGTAGGGCAGGAATATACATTTTATTGGGGGGGGTAGGCAGTGGAGGTAGAAATGGGTGTATGGAAATCCACATTCTTTAAAAATATAAAATCATCTAATTGTTAAAGATATCTATCATTCTAAAAACTTCCATTGTCTGATACTTCATAAGTTCTCACCATCAAATCATCACTCATTTCTTCTTTACAAGTGGTCCAGACATTCTCTCTTGCTATTTTTAACAGGTATTCTGTTCTATTAATTTAGAATTCAGGCACCCAGATTCTAAGAAAAACAGCAATAGCATTTGTATAGCACTTTAAGGTTTGCATGATGCATTGCAAATATCTCATTTTAACCTCATAACAACCCTGGGTTTGGGTGCTCAGAGGTACACAGCTAGTAAGTGCCACAGGCTGACATTGCTCAGGTGTTCCTGACTCCAGGACCAGTGCTTTATCCATTGCAATACTTGATTTGATTTTCTTCTTTCATCTTTTTCTGCCATTCACCAAATGCTCAGGTAGTTTGGTATCAGTTTCTATACTTTAGCCCTTTTTACTACTTTATCTCTTACCTTTTACTTTCAAGTGTGTTGTCTTCAGTTCCCAAATGTCAGCTTCAGAGTTTTCTGCAAAGGCTTTATCATGTGTTAGAAACCTAAATGCTATATGTGGGGAAACAATCATTGCTGTGTACTTCATTATTGGATGGAAAAATTTAGTAGAACAATAGCAACTTGTAAATGAAATTATATGCCTAGAAGGGGATTATAAATGTAAAAATGAGAGAAGTTTGTCATAATTCCTTCAAGTTGCTAAAGCAAAGAATGAGTCATTGCAAATTCCAACATCAAAAACTCTCTTGGTTATACTAAAGAATGTCATTATGCATATAGCAATAAAACAAGAAAGTTAGCAGAGAGAACCAATAAGAATATTACCAAGGCAGGTTCCTATGAGGTTTAAAACAATAAGCTTATTAATAGTCGGCTTTAACATTTTCCGACTGAAATTTTATTCCTGGAAGCTCTTACCTCCTCAAGGAACATCAACTCATTCTCAGTTTAGATAAATAATCCCCAGTTCTTTGTTGAGCCATGCTCGAACAATTCTACCTTATATCTATATGCACAGAAAGATTTGCTTTGGGAACTGATATTTATCTGAGATGTTCTGTCTCCTTACTTCTACTTTCCTCATAATGGAAATAGAACTTTTTTTTTAAGACCCAAGGAAAAAGTTACAGAAGTCTTTTGAATGGCATACCTGCAGGAGTGAATCAAGTTTCTAAATCATGTTATAAAGCTACAAATGCTTTCAGTGACTTAAGAATATTAAACTACTCCTTTTGTGAAGTGTTCAAGAATTATCACCTCTATTTAATAAATTTCTAGTCACTGCAAGTTTTCTGGTGGTGGAGACTATTCTTTTGTAGTGCATGCCCCTAAACAATTTTAACTCTGTCTCAAGCCAAAACAAGATCCATATAGATTCATTATAGATTTCATTTGTGTTTCATACTTTTCATTTTCCAGAGTTGTCTTGGTAATCTAGTCAAAAATTTTCATGCTTAATCTTCTTAACCATATAGTATTATTTTTTTCTCTCTCTCAGTGAAATATAAATTCTTGACTTAGTTCAATTAGTTGAAGAACTTGGTACTAATGGGGCCACAGATTTGTTTCTGTTGTGAACTAGTTAGCTTTCCAGAGAGAAAAACATCCAGGGCCAAAGATGTATGTAAATTCAACATGAGTTAACAAAATAGCATGGAAGCCAAAAACTAACTTGACCATCAGCAGCTCTAAGAGAGGCAGTGAACCTGGTTTCTTAAAGGTTATGCTAGTGAAGTATAAGTTCTGTAAAGTTCTACTATGAGGTAAAGTTTTTGACTGTGACCCTGGCATCAGATCAAGGGAGCTTCCCAAGAACCATCCTAGGTACTACAGAGTGTCACAGTACTGGCCCCCTGGTGATAAATTTTTTTGGCCATGATAACCCACAAAACAATGAAAAATTTAAAATAGCCCTTAGTCTTGTGCTGATTTCCTTTTTCTGCAGTGACAGTGACAAAGTGGCAAGAAAGGTGACAGAGGGTTCTAAGAATCCCACAATTTTTAGACTCTCAATATGCTTCAATTTGATTATTGGTACTTTTAAGTATGAGATCCTTGTCCAGTGACCAATGAGAGGAAATATTGAAAAATGAGTTGGGATATATCAATCTTCATATTATTGCTATAAACCAGAACAAAGAGGGGAGTTGATGCTAAATTAAAGGATGGGAGACAAGCAGTCTTTGGAAAAGCAAAGAATTGAGTTGAAAGAGGGAGTTTTATCAAATTCCCAATGGAAAAAAATATTCACAGGGTAGTTGATTGTGTATTGTAGCAATGATCATAAATGTTTGCCAAAAGACCATCATGAAAATAATTACAGCTTATGCATCAATGTGGGTTGATAGAGATGGTTTGTTGCTGGTGTGGGAATTATCAGCTGTGTATAGCCAAACCATTAACACAACAAAGCAAAGATCACAATTTTTTTTTTAAAGAAGAAAGAATAATGAGAAAATATATGGTGTACATTTGAAACAACTTGATTGAATGCTTGGCAGATCAGCTCAAGAAAGGACCTCAGCGTTTGCTACCTTATCTTGCAAGTTGACTTTAGACTCTTCCTAAGACAATTCAAATGGAAGTGATTCAGTTTCCTGGCATGGCAATGGTATGTTGACCAAGTTTCACAAGCATATAATAAAGAGGTTAGCACAACTGCTCTGCCTACCTTCAGTTTGGTAGGCAGCCTAACACTTCTTCTCTTTCACACTTTCCTTCAGAGCCTCCCAAACACTGAGCTAGTTCTGGCAATGCCTATCTATGTGTACGTCCCTGGAAAGTATACTGCCAAGGTAAGTGAATTTATCCACAGTATTCAAAATTTCTCCACTGGCTATAATCGATGCTTCCACATATGGATGATGTGCTGCTGGCTGTATTTTCTTGCTGTTAGTTGTTAGGCCAAGATTAGCACAAACAGCAGAGAATTGATCCATATTTTATTTCAGCTCAGCCTCAGAGGCTGCATCAAGTTCACAATCATCTGCAAACAAAAAATCATGCACCAATTCTCCTTCCACTTTAGTCTTGACTTTGAGGTCACAGGTTCCCCACTCCTGATTTCTAGACCCATGCAAGCATGCCATCACGAAATTGAGGTACAATACTGATGAACTTCTCTTGGCAACCAAATTTTGACATAATTTTCCACGTGCTTTCATGACTGATAGGATCAAAGGCCTTGGTCAGATCATCAAATGTTGTATATTGATCTCTGTTCTGCTCCTGGCATTTCTCCTGGAATTATTGGGCAGCAGACACCATATCAACCATCCCTCAGCCCTTTCTGAAGCCACATTGGCTCTCAAGTGAATGATCAACCTATTAAGCAGGACTCTGGCAAGAATCTTGCTGGCAATGACTAAGAGAAAGACCCTCCCCTGTGATTTTCACAGAACAATCTATTTCCTTTACCTTTATAGAGATGGACAATGAAGGCATTCTTGAACTTGGGGGATAGCCATACCATGTAACCTGGAAATTTTCATCAACTTTTGTATGACCAGTGGACTCCCTGCCTTATAAATCTCAGTGGAATAGAATCAACACCAGGTGCTTTGCCACACAAGAGGAGCCTAATGGCATTAAAAATCTCTTCTTCAGTTGGAAGTTTGGCTAGAGAAGGATTGATTTCAACCTATGGTGTACAGTCATTGGTTTTAGCATTGAGTGAGGACAGCCTGTTGCGAACATTATGGAAGTGTTCAGTTGTCTCCAGGATCATGTTCTTATCACTAATCAGTGTGGCTCCATCAGCACTGAGTAGTTGAGATGCACCATAGTTCTTTGGCCCATAAATAGTCTTCAGGGCATTATAAAAGCACTTTGGATTGTTCCTATCAGCACAAAACTGAATTTCATCTGCCTACTTACTGAGCCAAGAATCCTGTGAATCTCTAAGCTTCACTTGCACTTTACTTTTGATGGAGTTATATGCTGCCTTCTTAGAGACAAGAGGAACTGCCCTGCTAGTAAACTCTGTGGAGTTCTCGTTTTTCATCAAGCAGCTTCTGAATTTCCCCATCATTTTCATCAAACCAATCTTAGTGTTTGCAAGTGTTCTGGCCCAGATAAGTAAATGCAGTCCTGTACACTAGATCTCTGAAAACTGCCCACTTCTTTTCTGGTTCACTGTTGCCAATCATATGTTGGCTCAGTTTTCCCTCCAAGTTAGCAACAACTATTCCCTCTTGGAGAAGTGCTCTAGTCTGTTGACATGAAGTCTTCTGGTAGTAGTCTTGCCTTGGGGGCTGCCACTTTTGTTCAATGTGAATGCTTAGCTTAGAGAGGATAAGTCTATGATCAGTCCTGCACTCTGCACTACATATGACCTTTGTCATTCTCACATCCTGTCTCTTCTCCTTATAATGATATAGTCTATTAAATGCCAATGTTTACTTCAAGGGTGCATACATGAAGTTTTATTGCATTTAAGTTAATGGAAGACAGTATTGGTGATAAGAAGATCATGAGATGCACAAGCCTTCAGTAGTAAATGACTGTTTCTGTTGCTGTTTCCAACTCCATTCCTACCAAGGACTCCCTGTCATTTCTGATAGTTTATGTCTACTCTCACATTAAAGTCAATCATAATTATAAACTTGGCCTCTTTTGGCAAAATGATGATGAGGATCTTCAGATCTTCATACAATTTTTCTTTGACCTCATCAGGGTTCATCATGGTGGGAACATAGGCACTGATAATGGTAGCATGGAACTTTCCTACAAGTGGCAATGACATTGTCATGACTGTCATTCACTTCTTTGGGTAAGCACACAAGCTTGTTGACTTGATTAGTTTTGATTGGTGCTTCCCTTCACTATAGCCACTCCAGAAAAATGTGTATCCAGCTCCAACTTCAGTAAGCTGGCCTTCATTTGTCAGCCTTGTTTCACTCGGGGGTGCTAAATAGACTTGATAACTGCTGAGTTCTCTCACAACAACAGCTGTTCGTCTTTCAGGTCTACTGGATTTTGTGTTGTCCGTAAGTATGCACACACTCCATGTGTGTCCAATGGTGAGTGGAGTCATCTCTGCAAAAGTTTTTGTACTTTTTGTGTGTTTTGACCACAGGGTAGGACCCTCACCTTCCACAGCAAGCAGGCCATGATTGAGTGAAAAACACAATCTTGAGAGAACCTTTTCTAGCTCCTTCTTCATGCCAGGAGGTGAGCAGTGCAGTCTTTCAAAAAGGCTACTCAGGACATCGACAGGGCTGAAGAATCTTACTGCCACTTCAGTCCAGTGAGAAGATGACCCTGTGGCCTGGGCTGCTTGTGGGCAGGGTTGTGACTGTAGTTCCCAGTGTATACACATCCATTGCACCTGCTGCTTCATCACTTGACTGTTGCCACAGGAATTTGAGGTAGGTAAAAATGGTAAAATGGTATGGGTGATGTCTTTTGACTTGCAAATAAATTGGATTTAAGTGAGGCAGAGTTGTGTGAAGCCATCGGCCTCATTCTCTCTCTCTTTTTTTTAACTTAAATTTTATTTTTCCAATTATTTGTAAAAACAATTTTAATGTTCTTTTTTCAAATTTTGAGTTCCAAATTTTCTCCCACCCAGCCCCCCACCCATTGATAAGGCAAGCAAGGTTATACATGTATGGTCACATCAAACTTACATTTCTATGTAAATCATGCTGTGAAAGAAAACACAGACAAAAAAAATACAAGAAAAACAAAGAAAGTAATGAAAAAGTATTTTCAATCTGCATTCAGGTTCCACCAGTTCTTTCTCTGGAGATTGATGATAGTCCTTCAGAATTGTCTTGGATCATTGTACTGCTGAGAATAGCTAAGTTATTCACAGTAGAGTATCACAAAACATTGCTGTTACTGTATACAATATCTTCCTGGTTCTGCTCATTTCACTTTGCATCAGTTCATGTAAGTCTTTCCAGGTTTTTCTGAGAGCATCCCACTTATCATTTCTCATACCACAATAGTTTCCCATCACAATAACATACAACAGTTTGTTCAGCCATTCCATCGGACATCCCTTCAATTTCCAACTCTTTCCCACCACTAAAATTGATGCTATAGATATTTTTATACGTATAGGTCCTCTCCCTTTTTGTTTTTTATTTCTTTGTGATACAGACCTAGTAGTGGTATTGCTTGGTCAAAGGGTATGTGCATGGTTTTATAGACCCTTGGGCAAAGTTCCAAATTGATCTCCAGAATGCTTGAATCAGTATACTTCACCAACAGTGCATTAGTTATACCTATTTTTTCATATCCCCTCCAGCATTTGTCATTTTTCTTTTTTGTCATATTAACCAATCTGATAAGTGTACGGTGTAGCTCAGTTGCTTTAATTTGCATTTCTCTAATCAATAGTGATTTAGAGCATTTAAAAAAATTTTTAATTTCTTTCTTTTTTTTTTTTTTAGCTAGGCAATGGGGTTAAGTGACTTGCCCAGGGTCACAGAGCTAATGAGTGTTATGTGTCTGAGGCCGAATTTGAACTCAGGTCCTCCTGACTCCAGGGCTGGTGCTCTATCCACTGTGCCACCTAGCTGCCCTGATTTAGAGCATTTTTCATATGACTATAGATAGCTTTGATTACTTGTCTAAAAACTGCCTATTCTTATCCTTTTTACCATTTGTCCATTGAGGAATGGCTCTTATTTCTATAAATTTGATTCAGTTTTCTATATATTTGAGAAATGAGATCTTTATCAGAGAAATTTGCTGTAAAATTTTTTATTCACAGTAATGATTACCAACTACGTATTTCCTTCCATCCTATTTTCCCCTTAGGAGAAATCCTAATTTCTCTCTCTTTTCATCCTGTCCATTCTCAAAAGTGTTTTGCTTTTGACTTTTACCTCCTCCAATCTGCCCTCCCTTCTATCAGCCCCACCCCAACCTTCTCTTATTCCCTTCCCCTTCAACTTTCCTAAATGGTAGGATAGATTTCTACACCCAACTAAGAGTATATAGTATTCCCTCTCTGAGCCAATTCTGATGAGAGTAAGGTTCAAGCCCTCCCTTCCCCCCACTTTCATCTTCCCCTCCACTGTAAAATCTCTTTTGGGCCTCTTTTATGTCAGATAAGTACCCATTCCTCAGGGGGAAATATTTATATGCTTAGGGTAGACACCCTAACTCACTGATGGGTTTGAGACCCCTTGGTTACCCTCAACCTGGTTTAGCCTTTCTGCATAAATGGTTTACCAGGGTATGACTGCTGCATATGCTACAACATCTTGGAGCCACAGGTGAAAGTTGAGTGAATTAGGCGGACACCAAAGGTGGGAAGCAGCCCTGAAAAAGGCTCAACAGCCCTCACATTAGAGGGACTAGTTTTTCCTCAACATACCCTATACCCCAATGTCTAGTTAGTGACCAGGCTGACATATGCTTTAGGGAAAATGGATAGCGATGTTATCCGTATTGCCAGGTGGTGCCCACTAGTGCCTAATGTATGCCTTGTATGTAATTCCAATATATGATTTATTACATGTGATTCCTGTGCTTGGCCTACTACACTCATAACATACAATTGTCTTATGTGTTTTTTACTACATATTCACATATGTTCTATACATTTCCTGTACTGTGTGAAAGTTTGCTTTGTGTACTAGGTACTGATTATCTGTATGTGACCTATGTGTCTGGGGAAATAATACCATTATTTTATACTATTATATTTATACTACATTTAATACTACTATATGCAGATTAATAGATTTTTTAAAGTATAGTTACAAACTTTACCTGGACACCTAATGTGCCTTGAAGGGATTACAATTTTTTTAAGTGTATGAAGTATAACAATTTAGCATATGGGAGTATAATCAGAATACCAGTATTTGCATGAGAAATTCAGGGAAAAGCTGACCAATTCTACCACTCCTGTTTCATTGTTGCTAAATGTCCCATTGAAATTTATAGAAGCTTCAAGGTAATTTGTATGACCTGGGTGCTAGCTACCAGGGCATGACAGAAGGTGGAAGTAGTACACTTGCCCTAAAACTACTAAGAGAGAATGCTAAGTGATTTCCCACTAAGGGAAGTGAAATTTTGGGAGAAAAATGGTTTGACAACTGTGTTTTTTGTCTGCCTAGGCAGGCATAGTTGTGGGCTTGACAACAAGAAGTAGTGTTTTGTTGACTACTTTTAAGTGAAAATGTTATCTCCGTTTTTGAGGTGAAAAAACTGATCCACTGAGGAGTTAAGTAACTTGCTTATGCTCACACAGATCTGAAATATCTGAAGTGGGTCTTGAACTCAACTCTCCTGTCTTTAGGTCCAGAATTTTATTTACTATGCCACACAATCTCATCCAATTCCTATCGGACTGTTAAAATAGGAAAGAAGAAGGGGAAGAGGTCTAGACATGGGTTAAAATGCCCTATTTGTGGGTGAAAGTGAAAGTCTGGAAAGTGTTTTAAAAGATTATGAATGGAATGATTTATAAGAACATAGATGAAAGAAAATGATGTTAGGAATCAGAGTTTTAGCTTACAACTTCAGTTCCAGTATTTGTATTGGCATGATGACAAAATGCAGCTCCTAAGGAGAGTATCTGGAAAACTAAAGTCAAAGCAATTTTAAGTGGCTTTACAGGTCTGAGACAAAGAGGTAAAAGACAGGTCGGGGTCAAGTTGAATACTTAAGCTCTTAACAATAGAAGAACTGAAGCTATATACATACATACATATATATATATATTTAAGTTGGAGAGAAAGACTTCTAGTTTCATTTCACACTTCATTCTGCAAATAAATTTAAATTTTATTTCTTTTTCATATGATGAAGAATTCAAAAGGATTTCTTTTAATTCAGCGACAAAAGAAAAATTTATTGTTTGTTTTCATGTGGAGTATTTATATTGTCTAATGAATTCTGGTTAATGAAGTCTAATCACACATTTTAAAAAATTACATTAATCCATTTAAAATAACTTTTTGTCCTTATGGAACTTTTATTCTAATCTTAGTAACAGTAACAAAAAATACTACCAAAGTGACAACCATAAACGAATAAACTTTTTAGATTATTTAATTTAGTACTGACTTAAGATTCAGTTTCAGAAGACTGATATTGGGGTCCTCATCAATGAATTAGAAATCAGTACAATAATTTTATTAAATGTCTGTGATGTGCAGGACACTGTGCTAAAATGGTAATTTATATTGTTTAAAAGACCATTTACACTTTTAGCAAATATACCAGATAAATAATTTCTTCTTTTTCTAGTTTTTTTAGTTGCGTGCCCAATTCATTGATCTGTACTCTCTCTTTTATTGATGTAAGTATTCAGAGTAGTATTTAAGTACTCCTTTGGCTACATCCCATAAATTTTGGTATGTTGTCTCATTGTCATTCTCTTTGATGAAATTACTGTTTCTATGATTTGTTCTTTGACCCACTTATTTTTTAGGATTAGATTATTTCATTTCCAATTGATTTTTAATCTATTTTTCTATGGCCCTTTATTAAATATAATTTTTATTGCATCACAATCTAAAAAGGATGCATTTAATATTTCTGCTTTTCTGCATTTCATTGTGAGGTTTTTATGCTCTAATACATGGTCAATTTTTGTATAGATGCCATGTACCACCAAGGAGGTATATTCCATTCCATTCCCATTCAATTTTCTCCAGAGGTATATTATATTAACTTTTCTAAAATTTGATTCACCTCCTTAACTTCTTGTTTATTTTGTGGTTAGAGTTATCTAGTTCTGAGAGGGGGAGGCTGAGGTCCCCCACTAGTATAGCTTTATTGTCTATTTCCTCATGTAACTCATTTAACTTCCTTCTTTAGAAATTTGGATGCTATACCATTTGACACATATGTTTAGTATTGATATTACTTCATTGTCTATGGTATCTTTTAGCAAGATGCAGTTTCCTTCCTTGTCTCTTTTAATTAGATCTATTTTTGCTTTGGCTTTATCTGTGATCGTGATTGCTACCCCTGCTTTTTTTACTTCAGCAGAAGCATAATATATTCTGCTCCAGTCTTTTACCTTTACTCTGTGTCTGTCTCTGTGCTTCAAGTATGTTTCTTGTAAACAACATATTGTAGGATTCTGGTTTTTAATTTACTCTCCACTTCTGTTTTATGGGAGAGTTTATCTCATTCACAGTCACAGTTATGATTACTAACTATATTTTTCTCTATTCTATTTTTCCTCCACTTTTCTCTTTCTTTTCAACCTTTCCCTCCTCACCAGTGTTTTGCTTCTGACCACCAACTCTGTCAATCTGCTCTCCCATCAGTCCCTTCCTTTTCTTGTCCCTTTCCCCTCCTACTTCCCTGTAGAGTAAGATTCTGTACCCAACTGAGTGTGTATGTTGCTCCCTCTTTGAGCCAAATCTGATGAAAGTGAGGTTCAAGCAATGCTCACCCCACCCCTCTTTCCCTCTATTGTGATAATAGGTCTTTCCCATCTCTTCATGTTATATAATTTACCCCATTCTGCCCTTCCCTTCCCTATTCTCCCAGTGCAACCTTTTTTTCACCCCTTAATTATTTATGTCAACCTATACCTGCACTCTCTGTCTATGTATACTCCTTCTAACTACCCTAATAGAAATACAAGTTCTAAAGTTATAAGTATCATCTTCCCATGTAGGGTTGTAAATAGTTTAACCTTATTGAATAACATGTTTTTTTCTTTGCTATTTACCTTGGTATGCTTTTCTTCAGTTTTGTATTTGAAAATTGATTTTTTTCTATTCAGCTCTGGTCTTTTCATCAGGAAAGTTTGAAAGTCCCCTATTACATTTTCCTCCCTGAAAGATTATGCTCAGTTTTGCTGGGTGTTTGATTCTTGGTTGTAATCTGAGCTCCTTTGCCTTCTGGAATATCATTTTCTGAGCTCTCAGATCCTTTAATGTAGAAGCTGCTAAAATCCTGTGTAATCCTGACTGTGACTCCTTGATGTTTGAGTTGTTTCTTTCTGACTGCTTGCAATATTTTCTCCTTGACTTGAGAACTCTGGAACTTGGTTATAATATTCTTGGGAGTTTTCATTTTGGGATCTCTTTCAGGAAATATGGGTGGATTCTTTCGATTACTATTTTACCCTCTGGTTCTAAGATATCAAGGCAGTTTTCTTTGATAATTTCTTGAAAGATGCTATCCAGGTCCTTTTTTTGTGTTTTGATCATGGCTTTCAGGTAGTCCATTAACTCTTAAGTTATCTCTCCTGGATCTATTTTCCAGGTCAGTTGTTTTTCCATTGAAGTATTTTACAATTTCTTCTATTTTTTTCATACTTTTGATTTTGTTTTATTGTTTCTTGATATCTCATAGAGTTATTAGCTTTCACTTGCCCAATTCTACTTTTTAAGATTTTTTTTTCAATTAGTTTTTGTACCTTTTTTTTACATTCGGCCAATTCTATTTTTTAAGGAAGTGTTCTTTTTCCAAGTTGTTGACTCTTTTCATGATTCTTTTGCATCACTCTTATTTCTTTCCCCAATTTTTCTTCTATTTCTCTTATTTGATTTAAAAAAATTTTTTTGAGCTCTTCTAGGAAGACTTTTTGGACTTGAGACCAATTCACATTTCTCTCTGAGGCTTCACATGAAGGTATTCAGACATTGTTGTCCTCTTCTGAGTTTATGTTTTGATCTTCCCTGTTGCTATAGTACCCTTTTATAGTCAGGGCTTTTTGTTTTGTTTGTTTTTTGCTCATTTTCTAGCACACTTCATGACTTTTAAAGTTGAACTCTTCTTCTGAGGCACAAGGGGCATCATCTCAAGCTTCTTTCATGGGAGCCAGGGGCCGTGCCACTGGCTTTCTGCACTGAGGCCTCCAGGGTTGGTGGCTCACCTATTTCATGGGGTATCTCAGGGGCTGGCACTGCCCACTGCACTGAGGTTGCCTGGCCTAGTAGTGCCTGTTGTTCTGGGGATTCTGGGCCTGGCAGTTCTGCTGTGCTAGGGCTAGAGGCCTCACAGCTGGCCCACTGTGCTGCTGACCTGCTGAGTGGGGCCTTGATTGTTGATCTGTGCTGGGGCTAGGAGCTTCCCACTGACTTGCCCAGACGCTGCCCACACTGGACTATGCTCCCCTTTTACCCAAGTGAGATAGATCTTTCCTGCAGTCCTAAGTTAATCTGGGTTGTAAAATTGTTTCACCCAATCCTTTTGTGAGTTCTGTCACTCCAGAATTTGTTTTGAGGTTTGATTTGAAGTTGTTTTGAAGGAAACTGGGGAGAGCTCAGGCAACTTCCTGCCTTTTCTCCATCATCTAAATAATATCTTAACAAATGTTTATATATGGTGTTCTAAAAAAAATCTTAAAATGTTAAAGGCAAAAACTTCCTAAAAGAAAAGTGAGATAGATCGTCTTGAACAGTGGTAGTTTCCCCCTCCTTGGAGATCTCCAAGAAAAGGACAACTATTTGTTGGGTATTCTATAGTGGGGAGTACTTTGTTGTATGAGTTAGGTTAAGTGGCTATCAAGAACCCTTCTGCCTCTAAAATTCTGTTATTTCATTCTAAGTCATTTATTCTCTTTTCAGTTTTTTTCCTCCAAAGCTTTGATTTCAGTTCCGATTTAATTTTTTATCTTTTGCTTCATTTCTTTCCACTGTTCTTATCATCCTCATAAACAGGGTTTAACCATGTCACCCTCCCCCCTCCTACTCAATAAATTGCAGTGACTCCCTGTGATCTTCAGGATCAAATATGAAAAAAATCCTTCAGAACTTAGCTCCCCTCTATCTTTTCAGTTTTCTTTCACCTTACATCTTTTCAAGTATTCTTCATTTCAGTGACACTGGCCCCCTTGCTGTTGTTCAAACCAGACACCCCTTCTACCTACTCCAGGGCGTCTTCACTTGATATTCCTCATGCCTGGAATGTTCTCCCTCTTCGTCTGTTCCTCCTGACTTCCCTAACTTCATTCAAGTTCTAGCTAAAATCCCACCTTCTACATGAAGTTTTTCCTGGTCCTCATTAATTATCATGCCTTCTCTCAGTGATTGCCTCCAATTTATTCTCTATGTATCTGGTTGGTACATAGTTATTTGCATGTTGTCTTCCTCCATTAGACTGTGAGCTCCTTTAGAGCAAAGACTATCTTTTACTTCTCTTTGTATGCCCAGGGTTTAACACAGTGCCTAGCACATAGCAGGTCATTTCTTATAGCCAGGACAAATTCTGGGACCATATGAACATAATTACAAAACACTTCTCAAATAAAGGCAGATCTAAACAACTGGAGAAATATTAATTGCTTATGACAATTCTACTTTAATTAATTTACTTATTCAGTGTCATACCAATCAGACTATCAAATGATTATTTTATGGAGTAGGAAAAATGGTAATAAAATTCATCAGGAAGATGAATTTTGGGATCAAGAATATCAAGGGAATCAATAAAAAAAAAGTGAAGGAAATCAGCCTAGCAGTACCAGATTTCAGACTATATTGGCATTG
Organism: Vombatus ursinus; assembly: GCF_900497805.2. Taxonomy (NCBI): domain Eukaryota; kingdom Metazoa; phylum Chordata; class Mammalia; order Diprotodontia; family Vombatidae; genus Vombatus; species Vombatus ursinus. The sequence continues at coordinate 8,080,931 of NW_020954570.1, read as the reverse complement.
TTGTTCAGTTTTTTAAGTTGTGTCTGACTCTTTATGAACTCATTTGGGATTTTCTTGGCAAAGATACTGGAGTGGTTTGCTGTTTCCTTCTCCAGCTCATTTTACAGATGAGGAACTTGAGGCAAACAGAATTAAGTGGCTTGTCCAGGGCCACACAGCTAGTAAGTGTCTGAAGCCAGATTTTAACTCATGAAGATGAATCTCCCTGATTTCAGGCTCAGTACTCTAGCCAGTGCACCACCTACCTGCCCCTGAAACTATATTACAAAGTGGTAATCATCAAAACAAATTGGTACTGGCTAAGAAATAGGATGGCGGGTCAATGGAATATATTAAAAGTGCATAATACACTATAATAAATTACCATAGTAATCGAGTATTTAATAAACTCGAAAGTCCAAGCTTTGAGGGCAAGAATTTATCATTTAACAAAAATTACTGGGAAAACCAGGCATCAACTAACATTTCACATTCTATACCAAGATAAGGTCAAAATAGGTACATGATTTACACAAAAAGGGTGATACTATAAATAAATAAAGGAGCATGGAAAATTTTACATGTCAGATATATAGATAAGGTAATATTTTATGATCAAACAAGAGATAGAGAGGATCACAGAAAGCATAATAGATGATTTTCATTGCATGAAATTTAAATGTTTGTGCACAAATAAAACCAATGTAGCCAAAGTTAGAAGGAAAGCTAGAAACTGGGGAAATTTTTATAATAAGTTTCTTTGATAAGTTTATTTATTTATATTTATTTTTATACATTATTTGTGTACATATATTTATATATAAGGAACTGAGTCAAATTTATAAAAATGAGAACCATTTCCCAATTGATAAGTGGTCAAAAGATTTGAACAGGCAGTTTTTAGAATAAGAAATCAAAGCTATCCATAGTCTTATAAAAAATGCTCTAAATCACTAGTGATTAAAGTTAAATTAATTAAATTAAAATTAATTGCAAATTCCTTAAAACAACTCAGAGGTACCATCTCACATCTATCAGATTGACTAACATGATAGAAAAGGAAAATAACAAATGCTGGAAGGGATGTGGAAACACAGGGACACTAATGCTCTGTTGGTGGAATTATGAACTGGTCCAACCATTCTGTAGAACAATTTGGAAGTACACCCAAAGGGTTATAAAACTGTGCATACCTTTTGACAAAACAATACCACTACTAGGTCTGAAACCCAAAGAAATAAAAGGAAAAGGACCTAACTACAAAAATATTTGTAGCATCTCTTTTTGTGGTGTTGAAGAATTGGAACTTGAGGGGAATGTGCATCAGTTGGGGAATGGCTGAAAAAGTTGTGGTATATCATTGTGATGAGATATTATTGTGGTATAAGAAATGATGACAGGGCAGCTAGGTAGCACAGTGGATAGAGCACCGGCTCTGAAGTCTGGAAGACCTGAGTTCAAATCCAGCCTCAGACCAAACACTTGACACTTACTAGCTATGTGACCCTGGGCAAGTCACTCAACCCTAATTGCCTAAAAAAAAAAATGATGACAAGAAAAAACTGGAAAGACATATGAATGAATGTCACTTGAAGTGAGCAGAACCAGGAGATCATTGTACACAATAGCAGCAATATTGTAAGGATGATCAACTGTGAAAGACTTAGCTTACTCCGATCAACACAAAGATCCAAGGAAGTTGCAAGGACTCATAAAAAATCCACCTCCAGGGAGGGTGCGGATGAACTCTGAGTGCAAATTGTAGGATACTTTTAAATCTATTTGTTTTTCTTGCTTTTTTTGTAACATGGTTAATATGGAATATGATTTGCATGATTTCACATGTATAATTTATATCATATTGCTTGCTTTCTCAGTGGGTGGGGGAGAGGTTTAATGGAGAAAAAATTGATACTCAAATTTTTTAAAAAACATGTTAAAAATAAATTACATCTACATATTTATGTATACATATGTGTGTCTATATCTATCTTTATATCTATCTATCTATCTATCTATGTATCTATCTATCTATCCATCTCACTGTGATTTAATTTAGCAAAAAAGCAAAGGATCTACGTGGAACTGGGGTTACAGGATTCCCTTCAAACCAATAATGCCCCTCATAGCATACAAATCAACTTGGAATTTGGGGCCAGGTGGAGGTGGCAACCCCTACTCTGGTTCCTTTGTCCTATATTCCTACCTTTGGTATGCCTTCTAGCAGCTATTTAAAGTCTTTGGGAAGAATGGAACAAATGAAGGTTTAAGACTCCTCAAAGTGTTTGAACTAAATATATTTGAATGAATCAATTTTAAATAATACTACATAAGAGATATGATATCAGTACAAGTAATTAATCAGTACAAGTAACTAATTCCTAACAGTCCCATCCTTACCCTCTGCACCATGTGTTTTGAGAATAGTCCCTGCTGAAGACATAAGCCTAAAAGAGAGCACCCTGGATGGCGTGAGCATCTTGATAAGGAGTGACAAGAAAGGGGGTGTGTTTATCCTAACCTACCTGCATTTTCTCTGTAGCTCCAGTTTCCTTCCACTGGTCATCATCTCCTGCCTGTCTCAAAAGGAAAGAACCTTCACAAAACTCACCAGGAAAGACACAGTTTATTCTACTTTTCCTTCCAGCAGAAATGGATTTAGATTGTTAATGAAAAACAAGCTGCACTTGCTCCACATCTTAAATCTCCAGGTCACTAGGAAAGAGATGAGGGCATTCTGATGGGCCTCATGTTTAATTGAATAAAACAATCATGCCCTCTGTTCTGTCAAGTCAGTACTGTAGTGATCATCAAGACAACACTGTCTTTGGCTTTTCTCTGGAAATTTAAAGGCAAAAGTCAGCGAAGTTGTGGTACTGGTTTCTGAAAGACCTTCTAAGATATCTAGGAAATAACTGATTATATTTCACTAAGTAAATATTTTTGGTATTAGCTTCAGTTGACTCATGGATTCTTCAAAAAATTGAGTTTTTGTTTTCATATCACTCTGCTTCCTTAAGTTTTCTAGCATTTTTTTTATTAAGCTCATATTAGAGGGAAAAATCATCTAAAAATTGCTGCTGAAGTTGAATGCAAAGCATCATCTTTTAATAAGGACATGTTACTATATGGATTCATTATGATTTTTAAAATGGAATTTGCCTGCCTGGGCTTTATTAACCATCTGGCATTTGTTGTTGTTGAGTCTTCATCTGTATTTCACTCTTCATGACTCTATTTGGGGTTTTCTTGGCAAAGATACTGGAATGATTTGCCATTTCCTTCTCTGGCTCATTTTACAGATGAGGAAACTGAAGCAAACAGAATTAAGTGACTTGCTCAAGGTCACACAGTTAGTAAGTGTCTGGTGCCAGATTTGAACTTATGACGATGAGTCTTCCTGATTCCAGGCCCAGCGCTCTATCAACTCTGCCATGGTTATTTTAGTTAAAGGCACCTTTACATCTTTAAAAAATGCATTCTGATTTAATTGATTTCTTTTAGGGCGAGGGAGGAAGTAATTACACTGTATGATCTAAGAGCACCTTCACTGTGAGGTTGTGTTTTTTGTTGTTTTTCCTTTTATCTCTTTGTGTCCTGTATGTATTTCCAGCCCACACCTAACCTTGAAAAGGATTGAGGAGCAAGCAGTTCCAGCAAAGCAAAGTCCCGACACAGTAATCCCTTAGGCCACCTTTGCTGAAAATTTCACAGGGCTTTTGTTAAAAAGAAGATGCCTTTTCAAACATATCTACACACAGGCCATGTCTATGTGACTGACAGTTTCAGTCGAAGGTAGTTATCTGTTTATGTGGGCAATATACAACTGCATCAGAATTATGCACAGTGCTCTGAGCAGCTGTGATCAATATTCAGTTTGATTGTGTTGTTTATTCAGAGGCATTTTGTAAGTGCACTGGCTAGAGTACTAGACTGGAGTGGGGAAGACCTCTCTTCCAATCTGGCCTCAGACACTAGCTGTGTGACTCTGAGAAAATCAGTTTTCCCCTCTGAAAACAGGGTTAATAAGAGTACCTACCTCTCAGGGTTTTTGTGGGGATCAATTGAGATACTAGTGGTCAAGTGCTTTATAAATACTTTATAAATACTTGTTATTTTTGTCCCAACTTTGGCTTAAATAGAGGATGAAGAGCAATTAATTATTATGCTTAGGCACAAGCCAAACAGTAATTTTCAGAAACTTTGTAGAGTAAGTTCTTGCTTAGGTAGAGGATGTACTAAATGACCTTTCCAACTGTCCTATCCAAATGTCCTTTCCAGCTTTGTTACTCTACAAAAACTGAGGGGACTGGTGGTACAATTGATACAGCATTCAGCCTAGAGTCAGGAAGTTCAAATCCCTCCTCAGACACTTACTAGCTGTGTTACCCTGGGCAAGTCACTTAACTTCTGTTTGCCTTACTTTCCTCAACTATAAAAAGGGGATAACCGCACCTACCCTTGCAGAATTGTTGTAAGAATCAAATGAGATATTTGTAAATCCCTTCTGGCACATAGTAGGTGCTATATAAATGCTTATTCCCTCCCAATAGCTTTAAAAAAAATCTAACTATCCATAATGGATTGTTATTGTGCTATAAGAATTGATAAATGAGTAATTTAGAAAAACCTGGGAAGACACATATGAACTAATATGGAATAAAGTAAGCACAATTAAGAAAAATATATACACAACGACTACAACTATATAAACAGAAAGGACATGAAAATGAAACTGAATCATTGTATAATTATAATAACTAAGCTTGAATTGGAAAAGAAAATGCAACTCCAGTCATTCTTAGAGAAGCGGGGAGGAGGGAAGATCTATAGGTGAGAAATGTTTTTTATTCTATCAGACATTGTTAACTTGTAGGTTAGTTTTACTAATTTCTTCTTCCTTTTTCTCTTTGTTATGTGGAGAAGTGGATAAAAACCTGTGTACTGCCAGTCTGGATGAAACATCTTTTCCCAAGAAAACGTCACGTTGAGGTCAAAGAAGCAGAGCTATAGGGTTGTATAAAGATCTTAAGAACAAGATGAGCCAGGCCTCCACTATCTCACAGCTTTCTTGCTCCACCAGGATAATCTCATAAAATTAACTACCTGGAAAATGACACAATGAAATAAATCTGATCTTTGGCAATTCCTGAGACACCAAAGTTAAACACATTCTCCCCCAAACCACCTGACATCCTGTTCTTATTACTTAGCCTCCCAAATAAGGAAAATGGCTGGGTACCCTCCCCTTATAAGCCCTTTTGCTTTTGTAATGTCTCCCTAAGACTGTATAAAACTTTATACTATACGTGTATGAATCTTCTTTTATTGCGGGTAGGAAGATTGTAATCTACCTGGTAACTGCCCATTAGCAAGAGCAGGATGTGAGGACTACCAAGCCTTTTTCAGGGCTACTTTCCACCTTTGGTGTCCACCTGATTCATCCAACTCTCACCTGTGGCTCCAAGAAGCTGTGGTCTGTGCAGCAGTCATGCTCTGGTAAACTACTTCTGCAGACAGGCTAAACCAGGTTGAAGGCAACTAAGGGGTCTCAAATTCATCAGTGAGTTAGGGTGTCTACCCCAAGCATGTAAAGACTCTCCCCTGAATGACAAGGTATGAAACCTGGACCCTAAAAACGCAACCCAGCTACTGAACTTTCCCACACATCCCATCTAGATACTCAATAGTCCTTTCAACTGTCCTTTCATTGTGGCCCCAACCCAGCCTATCCCTTCATTGTCTGTTACCTCTGTACCACCCCAAGCTACTTCCCACCCCTTATCCCATCTAGATCCCTTCTCTGTTACCTCTGGATCACCCCAGGTGATTTGTCATTCTTTGATCCCATCCAAATCTTCCCACAATCTTTTTCCCTATAAAAAAGGTCAGTCTTGTCTCTACCAAAGATGCAGACTCACTAGGAGTCTTCCCATCCGAACTGGTGTTTGAATAAACTACTTGGACTGAAAGAAGGCTTGAGTGGTTGAATTCTTTCAAGGCAGACCCATGGCCTTTGTCTTTGTGTTTTGGGGTTCCCAATACCCCTAGACTACAATATATGGTTCCCTGACCAGGATGTTCCAATGGCCACCAAGGTGGCTGAAGCAGGAGCCATGGAGAACTTAGAGTTTGGTAAGACATCGAAGATGCCAAGGTCATCCACTGCATCCTGAGCCACTGACAATCATCTTAACTTTGCCTTGCCATGGGACTCTGATGACTCTGGAAGAAAGACTGAGGCCAATGACTTCACACAACTCTGCCTCATTGAAATCCAATTTATTGGTGAGTCAAAAGACATTACTCATACCATTTTATAATTTTTACCTACCTCAAAGTCCTGTGGTGACAGGAAAGTGATGAAGCAGCAGGTACAGCAGAGGCAGGTACACTGGGAGCTGTAGTCACAACCCTGCCCACAGGCAGCCCAGGCCATAGGGTCATCTTCTCATTGTACTGAAGCAGCAGTAGGATTCAGCAACAACCTGCGTGTCTGAGCAGCCTTTTTGAAGGACTGCACTGCTCACCTCCTGGCATGAAGAAGGGTCTAGAAAAGGTGCCCTAAAAGTTGTCTGCTTTACCCTATCCTGGCCTGCTTGCTGTGGCAGGCAGGAATCCCACCCTCTGGTAGAAACACAAAAAAAAATTTCCAAAAACTTTTGCAAAGATGATTCCACTCATCATTGGTACATGGAATGTGTGAATTCTTATGGACAACACAAAATCCAGTAAACCTGAAAGATGAACAGCTCTCATTGCAAGAGAACTCTACAGGTATAGCATCCAAATAGCAGCCTTGAGTGAAACAAAGCTGGCAAATGAAGGCCAGCTCACTGAAGTCCAATAGGCTGATAGCCCCTTGTGGGAAAGTGCCACACCAACATTATCAGTGCATATGCTCCAACCATAATGCACCCTAATGAGGTCAATGAGAAGTTTATGAAGACCTGGACACTCTCATTATCAATGTGCCAAAAGAGGACAAGTTTATAATTCTGGGTGACATTAATGCAAGAGCAGGCACAGACTATCAGACATGGCAGGGAGTCCTTGGGAGGAATGGAGTCAGAAATAGCAACAGCAATGGTTGCTTACTCTTAAAGATTTGTGTATCTCATAACCTTCTCATCATCAACAATGTCTTCCATTTACCTAAATGCAATAAAACTTTGTGCATGCATCCTTGCAGCAAATATTAGCATTTAACAGACTATGTGATTGTAAGAGAAGATAGACAGGATATGAGAGTAATGAAGGTGGTACAGTGCTGGACTAATCATAGACTTATCCTCTAAGCTAAACATTCACATTCAACAAAAGTTGAGGCCCCAAGGCAAGATGAGTACCAGAAGACTTAATGTCAATAGAGTAGAGCACTAACATTCAGTCTTCCTGACTTCTGTCTTGCCTCTGGACTCAGATGACTCTGAAGGAGAGAGTGAGGCTTATGATTGCACAGCCCTGCCTCCCTTAAATCCAATTCACTTGCAAGTCAAGATATCATTGGTCCTCTTTGAGAATGACAGACAAGCAACAACAACAACAACTTTTCCAAGTGGGAACAGTTGTTGCTAACTAGTAGGATGGCACAGAGTCAGCAACAGTGGAGCAGAAAAGGCGTGGGCAACTTTCAGAGATTTGGTGTACAGCACTGCATTTACTCATCTGGGCCAGATGACACTCACAAACAACAAGATTGGTTTGATGAAAAATGATGGGAAATTCAGAAGCTGCTAAATGAAAAATGAGAACTCCACAGGGTTTACCATCAGGATAGTTCATCAGTCTCTAAGAAGGCATCATTTAACTCTATCAAAAGTAAAGTGCAATTGAAGCTTAGATAAATGTAGGATTCTTGGGCTCAGTAAGTCAGCAAATGAAATTCAGTTTTACGGATAGTAATAATCCAAAGTGCTTTTGTGATTCCATGAAGGCTTGGTTGGTTGTTGTCCTCTTGATGAGGACCAAAATGACATCACTATATTATAATCAGGTACAGTGTGTCCAACTGTGGCTGATCAGACCAATACAAGATCAGAAGGCTCTACCACAAGTTGGGCACAAATAGTCCATATGAACCTATGGAGTGGAGATGTCTCTAAATTTGTTCATTTCATGTTTCTTTTGAGCTACTGCAATTCTGCTTCATTCATAGAGCACAGCGCCTTCTTTGATATGGGCATGCCATTCTCTATTGTCCTGAGCCGATGTCTCCCATATCATGCAACCAGTTCCAAAGTTCTTCAGAGAGACCTTGAGAGTGACCTTGTATTGCTTCTTCTGAACTCAATGTCAGTGCTTGCCTTGCGTAAGTTCTTCACAAAATAGTCTTTTAGGTAAACATATGTTTGGCATTTAAACAGCATGGCCAGCCTATCAGAGTTGCACCCTCTGCAGCAGAGCTTGAATTCTTGGCAATTTAGCTCAAGAAAAGGCCTCAGTGTCTGGTACGTTATCTTGCCATGTGATCTTCAGAATCTTCCCAAGACAATTCAAATGGAAATGATTCCGTTTCCTGGCATGGCACTGGTATACTGTCCAGGTTTCACAGGCATATAACAATGAGGTCAGTACAATGGCTCTGTAGACCTTCAGTTTGGTAGGCAATCTAATACTATCACCTGCAGTAGGCTACTGTAACTACTCAGAGCACGTTTCACTTCAATAGTCAGTTCTCTGAAGAGAGCCTGATGCTCAAGGAACGAGGGCTCCAGCAAAAATTTCTCAAACTTCCCATTGGTGACAAGGAAGGATATTGGCAAAAGCTGCAGATTTAGGTGGGACTCTGCCTCAGTGAGTGAATTCAGATCCATTGATTGGTCGGCCAGACCAGCCAGGCCTGTAAGACAGAGGGCATATCTGCCTGTCTGTGGACATAGGCCTTGTTCCCAACCAATAACTTGTCTTGGCTCTCCCTGACATCAAGGAAAGAGAATCTCACCACAAGATATAGCTTCCCCAAATCCTGGATCACCTGTTGCTTCAGGTTTTCTAGAAGGTGCTAGAGATCCTCTTTGTCAGCCAGGGAACTAAGCCTTGGGACCATAAAGGCATTGGGCAGTTTCTCTGGTTCTAAATTTTCTATCCTATAACCACCGGAGTATAGAGATGGGAAGTCCACCTTCCACGAGAATTACATATCCATCTTTGGACACACCATGGTGACAATGCAACAGATGACGTCTGAGCTTGTGGAGGGTAGGTCTCCCTCAATTTCCATCTAACTCTGCATAAACACAGACCCATTGAATAAGTGGAGGATACAGAATTCCTGGAATCCGTTCATCTGAAGGTTAATGCAACTTCCCATTTGAGTCTCCTGAAGTGGGCTGAGTGCTTATCTGGCAGGGCTGAGATATAGAAGAGCTGACTCAGAAGGAACTGCAGAGGGATCGTGTGAACTAGAAACCTGGACCCCCGGTGTGGATTCCCTCCTTCCCTTCTGCAACACTGATGTGGATGTTGTCAGTACCACTTTCCAGACGTAAGGAAAACAACCATGCCTTTTCTTCCAAATGTGGGACTGTGGGATGAATGGAAGGACCCACCTGGATCTTGAGCCTCCCAGGACTTGAGGTCCTGGGTGAGAAGGCACTACCATGGGAGAGGTGAGCCCTTGCAGGCGCTCTGTCATCAGGCTAGATGGGGGAGGGGCTGCTGCTGCCTAGACACCTAACAACATGAACTGGAGTCCCCAGAGCAGGGTGGGACACCATGCTGGGGGGGCCAGGGTACTTTCTCTTGCCTTTTAGTAGGAGAAGTCTGGGACTTCTCTTGTTCGGATGGAAGAGTATTGGCCCATGTGGTTGGTGGGGCCAGAGGAGAGCCCTTGGCCCGAGTATCAGGGAAGAATGTGGTTAAATCTGTGGGAACCACTTGATACAGGCTTCCTGACCCTGCTTTGACTTCAGAGACATTCTCCAGCTGTTCCTCTGGCATTTCTGAGGACTCTGGAATCACAGACTGAGAGGAAGCAAGGGCTTTGGTGTGACTGAAGGCTTTGTGGCCCTTGTCTTAAACTGGACAGGAGTCCAGAGGGAGGAAAGGAATGGTGATAGCTTTGTTTGCCTCCCCCAGTCTGAGACGTGGGGCTCATAGCACGGGCTGGGAACGGCTGTGTTCTCCAGAGCTCCATTCCTTCCCTAGTGTGCCTGATCCCCAGTGAGCTCAGGTTGCTACTTCTGGCCGAGACTGAATTCTCAGAGTGATGAGACAGCTCTGTGGTAGCCATTGGGCTGCCTTGGTGCCGAAGGGCAGACGCCACAGAGCTGTCATGGCTGGTTTAAAGTGATTCTGGAAGCTTTTGCAGCTGCATTAGGAACAGGAACCTGGCTGGTCTGTGGTTTGGCTGAAACCATTGGAAGAGCCTCTAGAGGGGTTTCTGTGAAGGGGGCAAGAGATGGGCCAGACATGAAGGTCTTTGGCTCCACTGTCCAGCCAGAGTCCTGTGCCATGCCACTGGGGAAGGATGCACCTATAAAAACATGAAGCTGGCTGGAAGCAGGGATGGGGGTCAAGGTCGGGACTAGGCTGAAGAGTTTTAACACCTTGAGGGATCATATGTCTTGTGGGTTCCTACAGGCTCATGATTGTTGGAAACAGCACCCCCAGGCAGGCTGAGGAAGCTCTGAAGTAGCCCCAAGGGCCTCAGGCAGGAATGTTGAGGAGTCTGTCTCCCCGTTTCCTAGGGCTCAGAGCCTCAGGCCCTTTGGTGCAGGGACAGGAGAGGGGCCTTGCTTAGGTTTAACCCCTCTAAGTGTTCTTGGTGGAAGCCCCAAGTCTGAAGAAACATCCTTGCTGGTGGTAGTTGCTGACTCAAAGACCCCAGGACTGGTTGCTGGTCTAGACAACAGCCTGGACCTCTGTGAGGAGATGTCTTGCTGAAAGGATGGGGTCACTAGGAGAGCCTGCCAATCTCCTGAGTCTAGTCAGATGGGAATACCCTTCATGATCTTTTATAGTTGCCAAAAATTCCTGATCAGACCCAATCACACTGGGGTTGTGTTCCAGGGACCTGGTTGATGGGGAGTGGCAGAGATCTAGATGCCAGGAGATTGATTGGAGAAGAATCTTTAGAGGTAGAGGTTACATTCTTTCCCTGGGATGAAGTCCAGACTGATGGGCCAAGAGCTAGTAGCTGGAATGGCAGTCTTGAACATAGTCTGCTCTCTAGGGTTCTCTGAGCTGTGTAAGAAAAGAAAGGATCTCGGGGGCAGCTAGGTGGCACCGTGGATAGAGCATCGGCACTGGAGTCAGGAGGACCTGCGTTCAAATTTGACCTCAGACACATAACACTCACTAGTGATGTGACTCTGGGCAAGGCACTTAACCCCAATTGCCTCACACACACACACACACACACACACACACACAAGAAGTAGAAAGAAAAGAAAGGATCTCAAAAGCTTGGGAACATGGGACTTTGTCTTTGTACCCCATGACACCCCCAAACTTGGGAAAGAGGTGGCATCAAATGCCTTACTGGCCTCTTTTGGAAGGCTCAGAGCCCTGGATGCCTCTGAGGGGCCAGGGCTTGGACGTGTTCCCATGGATACCAAACCTTCATTGGAAGAGGAAAGGGCAAAACTGACCTCATATTTGGGAGAGGGCAAGACTCTAGAGTTGGATTTCATATTCAGCTGAACTTCAGAGGCAGATGCTGTTGGAGCAGATTCTGTGGATAGACTGTGATGTCACCACCTATAGGTACCACTGATTCTGTTGATCTCATTATCCCAAAATAGTCAATACCTGGAGTCTGAGAGGAGGGAGGTAGTCCAGTGGTTATGGAGTCATTATCATCTATTTGGTTGACTTGGAGAAAGGATTTCTCAGTGTGGTCTTTTTGGGGACCGACAGCCAAAATCTCTGTCTGGGTGTTGAGATTTAGGACTAAATTGGCTTGCAAAGCCCTAATATGTGGGGGAAGCCTTGACCTGAAATCTAGAGAAGGGAGTGCATTTTGCCTCATGGCCCCCTACCTGAGGTTGCTCTAATATATAAAATGTATTATGCAATGTCTATTTCAAATGTAGTTAGAGGTCTCAGGAAAAGAACACAATTATGGTACTCTTTTTAAGCCTTCTTAGAGCTTTCTATTATTCAAATTATAATTAATTTGAGTCAGTATGACAGCTGAATAGCCCTGCTTGTATCCAGTAACTTACGTAGTTGTATTTATTAAATGACTATGTAGGAGTATCACAAGAGCGATGTCTTGACTTTCCAGTGAATTGTATTTAAGTGAGGCAGAGCTGAATCAAGTCATCAGCCTTATTATCTCCTTTGGAGTCATAAAAGTCCAGTGGCAAGACAAAGTCAAACAACTAACTGGTAATGGCCCAAAATGCAGTGGATGGCTTTGGCCTTTCTAAATTAAGGTCTTTCTCTTTTGATTCCTGGGAACATCATGCCTTCCCAGGGATAAGTTGATCACCTGAAATCTCATCACCCTGCTGATTGACTCAGTTTTTGATACTCAGCATCTTAACTCTCTTAGTTGCCTCTCCCTTCTGATTGGAACACTGGAAGAATAAATTCCTTCCAAAGTCTTCTTTTCTTAACTTTCCAGATAACTCTCCATTTTTCCATTAGCAGGGGTGTTGGAGAGAAGAGGTTAGAGATGTCTATTCTGCCTCTTATCAAGCCACACAAGGACAGCCCTTGCAACATATGGTCTCCTCTCTATATGCTGATCCCTCTTTCCTCTACACTAAATGAATGAATATGTAAATTCAGTATGGATGGAGGAAATTAATATCTTCTAAATGATTAAGGGGAAAAATTTATTTTTGTTCATTTATTATGAATTAGTTCAGCACCTTACTTTCTTCTAAATCTAAGATTGACCAGAGATCTTAATTACCTTAGTTACATTGCATGAATTAGAATTTTGATGTAAGTTGTAGAATGGAAATAGGTAATTTTATATCTCTATTACTGTTGAGGGTATTAGCCAGGCTCATAACCTAGGTATCATCAATACCTCACAACTTTCTCCCCCTCCCCACTCCCATCTAATCTGTTGCCAAAGCCTGTCAACTTTAGCTTTGTAACATCTCTCCAATATGCCCCCTTTTCTCCTGTGACACCACTACCCCAAAGGGACAGGTCTGGGGGAACTGTGAATTCAATAAACATTCATTTGCTTACTATGTGCCAGGCACTGTGTTAAATGCTAAGTATATAAATAAGAAAAGTAAAGACAGTCCCTGCCCTCCAGAAGCTTACAGTCTAATGGGGGAAGACAATGCACCAAAGGAAGTTGAAAAGAGGGGAAAAGGGGAAGGAGGTTCTGTTAAATTGAAACCAAGAGAGCTGCTAATGGAAAAAATGGAGAGTTATCTGGAAAGCTAAGAAAAGAAGACTTTGGAAGGAATTTATTCTTCCAGCGTTCCAATCAGAAGGGAGAGGCAACTAAGATGCTGAGTATCAAAAACTGAGTCAATCAGCAGGGTGATGAGATTTCAGGTGATCAACTTATCCCTGGGAAGGCATGATGTTCCCAGGAATCAAAACCAAGCAGATCTACTGATGTATACTTCTCTGATTTTAGTTTTGCTATTGATTTCAGTAAAAGACTTTATTCACTGCTATTGTTTAGTCATTTCAGTCATGCCCAACTCTTCATGACCACATTTGAAGTTTTCTTGTTAGAGATACTGGAGTGGCTTGCCATTTCCTTCTCCAGCTCATTTTAAAGATGAGGAAACTAAGGCAAACAGGATTAAGTGACTTGCCCAGGATTACACAGCTGGTCACACAGCCCAGATTTGGACTCAGAAAGATAAGTCTTCCTGACTCTGGTCCAGGCACTCTATCTGCTCTGCCTTCTAACTGTCCTCACTATTCGTTATGTGTGTTCATTGTGGAATTTACATTTTGATGGGAAGGGAGTCAGGAAGTCAGGCCTTGCATATAGAGCCTGAAACACTCTCTTCCCACTTGAACATAAAAATTATTTCCCCTAGACTAACAATATTTAAGGGAGAAGATAGATGCAATTCTAGCCCAGTACCTCCTTTCATTGAGAAGAACAGAATGCCTGGTCTCTGGTTCCAGCCTCCTACTTTTCCTCCTAGTAGCAATCATAGTTTCCCTTGGCAAAGGGGCAGGGGGAAGGGAGGAAACTAGAGATATCTATTCTTCCCTCCCTAAGAGCCACATCTAAACAAACCCACGTGGACAGGCATAACCCATTTTGAACTTTTACTTGGTTCAAATTACATTCATGAGATAATGAAAGAGGAGAAGAATTTTCAGTGACCAAGTTCTAAAGAGCAATCTAATTTACAAAACCCTTTAAAATCCATGCCAATATCCTTCTTGGACAGATCTAGGACATTTTCCTCAGTTCCTTTAAAAAAACTTCTTGAAGCAGCAACTAGAAACTACACTTGCACATTTATGACTGAGATGTTACAGTTAACATATAATAAGAACATCTGATTATCAATAATCCAACTTGTAAATGTGTTAAATAAGAGCAGACTAAGAGATGTGAAAAGAGTTCAAATTTAATTGCCAATTGAGCCACAAAGATATAAAGTGATCTGCTTGCCTACTAAATTATCCCTCCAGGCTTTACTGGTAGTCAGTCATTCGTTTACTTTATGCATAAGGCACACTTGCAGTTTTATAGGGGGGAAAAGTGAGCTTTCACTTAGAATTGGTCCCTGTGTCCCACTCTTATCATCCTCACCAGTCCCTGAGAAGTCAGTGCAATTACTTACTATCTTATTATTGTTATCTAAAGTTAATCCTACCTAAATCATAAGCTCCCCTCCTCACTATTCCTAAGATTAAGAATAAAATTGCTTGTATTCATTTGAAATGTTTTATCCCCAAAGATTCCAAAGTCATAGGGGAATTGCTTCTGGAAAGGACACAACAGTGAGGGTTGTAGACTGCCAAAATATATTCCATTTCAAGGGAGACATTTCCATTTCACTGTCTTGTAAAAACACTACATTAAGATAAGGCATGTATACAAGACAGCAGTAATAGAGTCAGAGACCCTGGAAGGCATCTCAGAGACCAACTAAGCCAATCCCTTTGTTTTATGGATAAGGAAACTGAGGCCCAGGGAGATTACACTGGTAATCCATGTTAGGGGTAAAATTAGATTCCAAGGCTTCTAAATCCAGAGCCATTCCTTTTTCCACTATACCACACTGCCTTTATACAGTACTGAAATATTTAATTTGCAAAATTCTTTCTACTTAGAGGATTCTTTAAATCTATCTAAAGCTTCTGGGACAATAGGCAATCATACTTGAAACTGAGGTTCTGATAGCTTTAAAAGGCATAGCCCTCCAAAAATAACTTGAGTTACATTCAAATTGTGATTAAGATAAATGAATATCCTTTGGACATCTTTGGTCATCTCATCTACTATACCAGATGAATACAGTTCAGATTTAGTAGACCATACATACCTACTCCTCAAATTCCATACAGATAACAGTTTCACCTTGAATTCTCATTATTCTCATCCATGTAAAGTTATTTTACAAAACTCTTCTGGTGTGTAACAGGATATTTTGGGTACAACTCATACAGTTTCTATATTTGCCATGACTCAGAACATGGATTATATCTTGCATTTTAAGAAGATGTTCTCTGAGTATGATTTGGTTCACAATCCGATTTGCCCATCCTGTAAGGCTGGAGCTGAATGGCAGAGGAGAGAAGTCCCCAGCAACTACTCCAATGCTCTTGGGGAGGATGGCTATCAACCAGAAGATTGGCCCAAGCCTGATCACCACTAGACCTATCTCCAGAGACATTTGGAGAGCGGAGAGCCAAGACAAAACGTAAAATGCCTACGCAACAGTCTAGCACAGTGCTTTCTGTTCAGATTAATTTTAAGTATAAACTTCCTAGCAGCTTATAAGATGTTATAAATTCATGAGGGCTAGGGGGGATCTTAGAAGCCATCAAGTCAAGCTCCCTCATTTTACAGAAGAGAAAACTGAGGCGGAATGAGGTTAATTGACTTGCCCAGGGTTACACAACTACGAAGAGTCTGGGATGGGATTTAAACTTCATTCTTCCTGACTCCAAGTCCTGCACTCTATCTTTTGTGTCACCTTCCTGCCTCTCAGTTAATTTTCTGAATCCTGGTCTTAGCAGTTCTGTGAAAGTGTGATATTAGTCTTTTATTGGGGCAGCTAGGTGGTGCAATGGATAGAGTGCTGGGCCTGAAGTTAGGAAGATTAATTTTTTCGAGTTCAAATCTGGCCTCAGACACTTACTAGCTCTGTGACCTTGGGTAAATCACTTAACCCTGTTTACCTCAGTTTCCTCATCTATAGAACGAACTGGAGAAGGAAATGGCAAACCACTCCAGTATCTGTGCCAAAAAAGCAAACAAACAAACAAACAAACCCAAAAGGATTCATGAAGAGTCGGACACAACTGAACACTAGTCTTTTATGTTTAGCATTTCTTTTGACTATAGAAATAAATTTTCTGAATGCAGGAATAAACAAAACTGATTGATGTTGTACACTGAGTACCTTTTTACTGCCCCTTTTTAGAGAAGTCCTAGGTATAAGCCATAACCTAAGTTATAAGTAAAACAGTCTCTAGGTCACTAGGGTGGGAAATTAAAAAGCTGAAGAGTGAGGACAGAGAATCTAGAGACCAGGCTCCCCAAGAATGAACCTGATCCAGACCACATGCCCGAGTACAGAACAGAGTCAGCGTGGTATCCCAGCTCCTGTGACCTCAGCAGTAATTCCTCAGGGTAGACTACTATAAACTACTTTAACAGAAGCTCTCCTGACATCAGAGCTTAGGAAATGTCAACTTTAGATTCTTGTCCACGTCCTTATGTAAATCCTCCAGAGGGGGTCCCTCCAAAATGCAGGAGGCCTTGTGCTAGATCAAAGCATAGCACTTGTAATCCTCTGTTTTGTCTATTTGACCAAGCTATCTTCTTTAAACAACATTTTTTTTTTAAATAATGTCTTCTTTACCACTTCTGTGCAATACATCATTAGTAAAATGTACATCTACTTATTCCCACTACACATCTTTCCATTCTCTCTCATTTTTTTTTATTCCAACCTATTATATAACAAGTGTAAAGAACTTCTAGTGGAGAAATTCCCTCTAAATCAGCACATGAACTGCAACTTACAGTCTTCCAGTATTGCCTAAGGCACTGAAATGTTAGGTCATTTGATCACGGTCTCACAGCCTGTGTGTTTCAGAGTTGACATTTAAATCCATAGCCTTCTGAGCTACCTTACACCATGGCTCTTCCAAGTTCATAATGCTCCATGACTTCCAGCCCTATCATATCACCCAGGGAAGGAGGCACGGTCTTTGGTCCAGATGGGCTGAGAGTAGGGCCAGTGGTAAGGTCAATGTCAAGATATTCCTACATCTTTGGGGAGGTAGATGGATATGAAGGTGGTCAGGGGGCAAGCCAGTCATAGTCAATTAAGCTGTTTTGTATTTACTCTCTGGATAGTCAAGCTCAGTTCTGTAGAACTACTGACACAAGGATCTAGGAGTTAAATAATAACTGAGTATTGGGGCAGCTACGTGGTGCAGTGGATAGAGCACCAGCCTTGAAGTCAAGAGGACCTGAGTTCAAATCTGGCCTCAGACCAAACACTTGACACTTACTAGCTGTGTGACCCTGGACAAGTCACTTAACCCCGATTGCCTAAATAAAAATAAAAAATATTTTAAAAAAATAATAACTGAATATGCATTTATTCACTAATCCATTCATTCAACAAATATTTATTAAGTGCCTACTCTGTGCAGTGCCTCCTAAGGGAATTGGTCAACTGTAAGACAGTAGTTCCCCTTCCAAGTCAAAAGGCCAAGAGATTTTTGGTACACCAGAGTCTGGTCAGGGTTGAGAATCTAGAAGTGGTTTCAATAGCTAATCTATTTTAGTGCTATCATATTCTCTGGCCTTCCATAAAATTATGAAGAAGGGAATATTTGTTTTTGTAGCCTCCCTTCTTTCCTTCTCTCTGCATACCACCCCTTCCCACAGGCACCTTGTGGTCTTCTCTGTGGTGCCTCACTCACAGCTACTTTCCTCGTAGGCATTCAAGAGCCATGTAAGACCTTTTCTAACTCCTTCACCCTATCTAAACTTACCTGCACTATATCCCATTGTATCAGGTATTTCTGGTTGAATGCTAGATTAGTGATTCTCAATCTTATTGGTCTCAGGACACTTTTACACTCTTTAAAATTATGGAGGACCCCTCAAAACAAAGCTTTAGTTTATGTGTTATATCTATCAATGTTTACCTTATTAGATATTAAAACATCTTAGTGTTATCATGAAAAACTAGTTTTGACCTTTCAGACCCCCTAAAAAGATCTTGGGGAATCCCAGTGGTCCCTGGACTATACTTTGAGAATCTCTGGGCTGAATAATCTGATAAAGCATGGTACTTAATGCTAAAGGATATCTGTGTTTCCAGGGTATTAGAAATCATAGAGCAATGGTCCTGGTCTGTGACTCAGGCAGGCAGTCCTAATAATAGCTATAAAATCTTTCATTTCATTTCATTTCATTTCATTTTATCCTCACAACAACCTTGAAAGATAGGTGTTATTATTATCCCCATTTTATAGAAGAGGAAACTGAAGCATATAGAAAGTAAGTGGCTTGACCAGCATCACACATCTAGTGTCTGCAGCTAGATATCAATTCAAGCCACTTTGACTCCAGGTCTAGTTCCCTATTTATTGTGCCGTCTAGCTGCTCCATAGGACTCATACAAATTATAGGTCCACTCAAAGAAGCGATAATGTCAGCTATTATGTTAAAAATAATCAGAAACTCAGACACACACACACAGAGAACACACACACACATACACACACTCGCACATGCGCGCACACAAGAGCATGCATTTAATAATCATGAAAACCTGGGAGAAGCAGCATAGTGCATGGAAATAAACTCTGGATTTGGATTAAGGGAATCTGTATTAAAATCCTCGATTTTGCCTCCTATGTGACCTGGAGTTTAGTCACTAGCCCAATTGAACAAATGCTTCTTTGTGTTTTAGTTGACTAATTTATAAAATTAATAATTTGATGTAGATGTTAGGCAACAACACAAGAATAATCCACACCTGATGCTCTTCTTATCCTTTCCCATTTTTTTATAACAGGGTTGAGCAAAGAGATTAAAGAAAGGAATCTGTAGGATGAAATCACGACTTCTTTTGCACTGCTAACCAAGTGAAGAACAGCATAAATTCTTTGTTAAGAAAAAAGAAAAAGGAAGAAAGCACTTGATTGAAATTCAGATCACACAGCTTGTCTGTCATCCTAGAATGGCTTATTTGTAAAATAACAGGAGAATATAATAATTTTAAGCACTTCAAGTTCCCATGGTCTGTAGGCTTGGGAAATTTGTGTGCTCAGATGAACTTCCAAACAAATCTTTCAAGAGCCGGGAGAAAAGACTTTCTGGTATAAAAGGAGAAATGCCACAGCTAGGTCACGGTAATGGAATTTTTCTTTAAGCAAAAGGGTACTAAAGGAATAGTTGAGTAACATTTTATTTTCTGTATGTCAATACAGTCTGCTAGTACGTGAGCAGCCCTTCATTAGCAAAGGGTTTATGCTGGTATTTACAGCTCACAGAAACTTGGCACTTTTACCCAATTTATTTTTACTAACAAGGGTTTTTGATTTACATATATATTTTTAAATGTATTTTAAAGATGTTTGGTGATATTTAAATTTCATGTAGTCACTCAAGGTTGTTAAGTTTTCTTCAATCAAATTTTATACAAGAAAATTCCTGTGATAAAATAATTCAAAACTACTAAAAAGGACTTTAGCTTTTTGCTTTAGTAGGGATCCAAGTGTGAAATATGAAAATTACTGAAAGTGTTTGGAATCTTTTGCTATTGTTTCACTTTGGATAAATATATTAATATTGTACTTGCTAATAGAAGTCCAGAATGTCAACATGAAACGTCTGAGACTGACTGGGTCTAGGGTTGAAAGTGGAATGTGAAGTTCAGTGTTTTGCAATATCCATAGCCTGTCCACAAGGAAAAACGAATCTGTTTTCTTTTAATGTAGTTTTAATGGGACACGGGATAATCATCTAAGCCAAAAATACGTTCTAGTCCTAAAGGCCTGTTGATTCTTCCCTTGACTGTCTCTGCCATCCATCCCTTTCTTTCCACAGCTACTGCCTGGTCACACCCTCATCGTCTTAGGCCCAAAGTTCAGCAAGAGTCTTCTGTCTGGCCTTCCAGCTTTTAGTTGCTCTTCCTTTCTTTCGCCTGCTGACCCCAATCAACATTTCCATCCTGCTATCATTCCCCCATACCACTGGTTCTTAAACTTCAGTTGTTCTTCTTTCCAATCTATCTGGTTGAATATTACCATCTTAAATTTCCTAAAACACTGATTTTATCATTACCTTCAATGGGTCTTCATTGCTAACAAGATAATGTCCAAATTCTTTCGTTTCTCTTTTGTGTCTTTTCACAAACCATCCCTAATTCCTGAAATACATTCTCTCTTCATCTCTGCCTATTAAAATCCTTTTGTCCTCAAGAATTAGCTCAAATGTCAAATCCTCCACATAGTTTTGCTTGATTCCCCACAGGTGAAAGCATTCTTTCCTACCTCAAATTTTATTAGAAAACTTTCACTACATTCCTCCTCTGCCTCAATCACACTTGTGTTATTCATATAGACTTTTAGACCCCATTAATAAACTGTAAACTACTTCACAGTAATAGATGTGTCCTTTGCATTTATCATGGTGTCTTGCACCTAGGAGTTAAATAAATGTGCTCCTTCCTTCCCTTCTAGCTTTTAAAATTCTCATTTCAAATACACCCCTTCTTATCAACCTACCTGAAGTGCTCTCTCCTCTGATCTCTGACAGTCTTTACGGTCTATCTAGGCTGCTTATGTGGCATTTATCATTTACTGCTTTACATTTTTAGTGGCCTGATATCTGTCTTGATTTTAAACTTCTTGAAGGCAGAAACTATCATATATAGAACCAATAAGTGTCATTGCGTAGGCAACATTTTTTTCACTCCGACTTTGCTCCTTTTACTCCCTCCTCTGTCACGGAAAGAGAAAAAGCTCATTTTTTCCAAAACAATGCTGCTGGATGGCCCTAAGGAGTGTAATCTTTCCTTCAGGTCTTCTTTTCTACAATCTAGTCATTATATACTAGAGAGAGATTGGAGTTCTGCCTGAGGCTCCTGAGTTCAAAGCAACTTGTCTATGTCTAATAAAAATGGCTTGTGCAGCTTCAGCCTGGGGAAACTGGCCCAAATCCACAAGAATCACTTTTCTCTGCCCCTTTAAGGAACTTATAAATACAGGTTATTAATAAAACTCATAATCATGAAATCCTCCCTTCCACATGTCATTTGTCAAGCTGCCAATTATAGAATTCCCTAAGATTCAGATAGAGATTTAGATCTCTGATCTATTTAAATTTTTTATGTTTCCCAAATAATCATGGCTATTTTCCCTCTATATGCAATGAGTATACAAATACATAGTACACACCATTCATAATTGCTTATGGATTTTATGCCAAGGGAAAACACTTTCAAAGGCTTGTATTAAATCAGAAGTTACTAAATGGACAAAGATAAAACCAGAAGAAAGTGATTACCATTTGTAACTGAGATAGAAACCAAGAATTGGATTGAAGCACTACCAGTGCTACTAGACTTTCAGAGAGAAATCATTCTCAAAGAGTTCCTGAAATAGAGTGGTGAGCAGGAGAAACTCCAGCTGATCAATGTTTATTGCACCGCTGCCACCACCACTGCACCGCTGCCACTGACTGCATTTCGTCTCCCCATCTGGGCATTTCTCACTTGTTCTCTCAAAGGATGATTCTAAAACCTCCCACTTGGTGAGAATTTCTCCCTCGAGCATAAAACCTATGATGGATCTCCCACCAGGGTGAAGAATTTCCCAAATTCTTGGTTAACGGATTAAGCATTTTACCCTGCCTAGGGAGAAATTAGTCTGAGATTCAGTTACATACTTCTTTGCATAGACCATAATGCTTAGCATAGGGCACAGAAGGCACTAAATAAATGTTTTAAATTGCTATTTGTGTGATTAATTTTGGCCACTTCTGTGCCATTTGGTTAGAATTCTAATTTATCTCAATGTTTGTCAGATTTCTGAGTTCACATCTAGTCTAAATGAAAAACTTCATTTATTCTCTGTTTAAAATGATTGTAAACTTAATACTAAATACCAATATAATCAATTAAATTTGCTTAGTACCTATTTATACTTAAATGAACTTCAGTGAATAAAATATGCTATTTCAGCCACTTCTAGGTCTCTATTAGAATTATTTGTTTGTTTATTTAATCTCAATTTTTTTTTCTGTTTGTATGGTCATACCATGTACTCTGTTCTTTTGGGTTCTGTATTATTCCAAGTAACAGGGGTGATTGTGCCTACCTCCATCACCCATTCATAAAGTCCTTCAAGATTTCTTGCATCTTTCATACTTTTTGGTCTTAATTGTATTATAGTTTTCCATTATACTATGTACTATCATTTCTCCTATTGTTAGATACTTAGGGTGCTTCCAGTTTTTTTTTCAATGACAAATAGTGCATCAGCAACAAAATTATTTATATACTGGTGCAAGTTTTAAGAGAATTGAAAGTAAGTTTTTTATTCTCCAAACTACCCTAAGAAATCCTTTGTGCATTATCTTTCTGTGTGAATGAATGGTGTCTTGATTATTCTAGTTCTTGGCTAATGCTACCCTTACTTCTTATTGTACGCTGTAAATTCTGGACATGCCATACTGTTGATAATAACTGTTCTAACATAGACATTTGTATTTCCAGTCTCGATGTCTTTAAGTTGTCTTCAGATGAAGGTTGATGGCATTGGGAAAACAATCACCTGTAAGAGACTAATACCAACAGCTAGTCAATGCCAGCTGCACTGACAATTTGATTCATTATAAAAAATGAATATCAACAATAAACAGTTTATCTGGCTTTGACATGCTATGATTCTAAGGTGTCAGATGACTGACTTAAAAATTATATTGAGATATTTGCAACCTTAGGCTTTTAATTAACAATAAAGCAAGCACAGGGAAATGAAAAGCTGCTATATAATACTTTTTACTTCTATAGCTGAATTATCTTTGTCTATACCAAGACACATTTGTTATTTTTTTAAAGATGAAATTAACAGATAAGCTTCACAAATCCGGAGCCAATACAACTTAGGTCCAAGATAATTTTTGCTGTATGGGGACATATGTGAAATACCTGTCTGAGGCTGCCTTCATTGGCCAAGTGAAATGGGAAATGTCACTGAGATTCATCGTCCTGGATGAAACTTTCTCAGCTCCTCACCCTCTCTCATCTCCTCCTGTACAATCTATTGCCAAGGCCTGTTGACTTTATATTTGTAACACCACCACCCTACTCCCACTCCCCCACATGCTATGAGAACTAGTGACACTAATCTATTGATGTTCCTGGAACAAGACACTCCATTTCCAAAATCTGGGCATTTCACTGGCTGTCCTCCATGCCTGGAATGTTCTCCCTCTTCATTTCTACATCCTGACTTCCCCAGCTTCCTTCAAGTCCCAGCTAAAATCCCACCTTCTACAAGAAGCCTTTCCTGATCCCCTTTAATTTAATGCTTTCCTTTTATTATTTCCATTTTTTTCTGTATATGACTTGTTTATACGTAGTTATTAGCATGTTGTCTCCCCATTAGATTGTGAGTTACTTAAGAGCAGAGACTATATTTTTCCTTTCTTTGTATCCTTAGTCCTTAGCACAGTGCCTAGCACTTAGCAGGTGCTCAATGTTTGCTGACTGACCTGAACCCTTACATGGAATATAAAGACCAGAACTTCAAAATATGAAATCTTCTAAGTCAACAGCAATGCATCATTTTACTGCATGGGTGATTGCTGCTCTTACTTGTACAAACATTCTGAGATTTCTCAAAGGAAAAAAAAACAATTCAAAAAACAAAACCACCCTTGTTTTCTCCATTTCTACACTCACTCCTTTATAACTGCAAGATGAATGGAGATCAATTTAGACCTTTTGTACTTTCTTCAGCTAGCTGGTTGTGGGTGAGTAATGAGTAGGCAAACTTAATGATCTCATGGAAAAGACTTTTCACTCATTGCTTAGTATATTTGTCACCAGGGTCAAGAGGCAGGAAAAGTCACACTAGAAATTCCTACAGGAGTGAATTTTTCCCCACCCCTATGTCCCAGCCCCAGCCCCTGGCCCTACCTTTGCCCCCTTACTGCTTTATAAAATATGTCATGCAGTTTCTATTTCAGATGTAGTTATAAGTCTGAGGAAAAGAACACAATTACAGTACTCTTTTTAAGCTTTCTTAAGAGCTTTCTATTGTCCAGATTATAATTAATTAGTCAGAGTGACAGCTGAATAGCCTTCTTATAACCAATTACTTAGGCAGTTGTATTTATTAAATGACTATGTAGGAGCATCATGGACCCCTTACCAGGAAAGTGGAATTAATAATAACATGTAGTCCTTCCATTGATTTAAAATATTCCTCCTCCAAACTTGTTCATTTTCTCCCTTTCTTCCTTTGGCAGTAGCACTGCATTATTTAAAAGATATCAGATGATTAAGGTTCCTGATTATAAGGATAATGTAATGGAGATTTAGTGCCTATCTAGACCACCAAAGAGAGAAACATGCACATGGAAGATATGGGGACTGCTTCCAAAAGACAGAAGGACTGGAACATATGTGGACATTCTACATTGGACCACCATAGGGTTAGGAGTGACGTTTTTACTTTGGCTACATAGACAAAACTGTGGCCTCTTTAAAAAGATCTGGCTCAGAACCTTTGGAGTTTTTGTTGTATTCATGTCTGAGAAACTAATTCACTGACACCTTACTAAAAGGAAGGAGGGCCTTTTTCCTCCTTCACCTTAAACCAGATATACCTGAGAAACAGACATAAGTCATGCTTTTCTGTTGTTGGTACTAGGAATGTTATCTGCAATCTGGCCAGGAAGCTAGAGTCATCAGAATCCTGGAGACCAGGAACCCAGGCCAGTTGTTCCTGCTGGCTCAGTAGGGAAGCCCTGAGGAGCAAAGGTCCCTATGTTAGCCCAGCAGAAGCCATCACTTTGGCTTTGGAGCTGAACTTGGTGGGACTAATGCTGTACATGAACTGAGTTAAGCTGTGAGTATAATTTCTTCCTCCCCAGAGACTGAAGTGGTGAAGAGGGAATTATACTCCTAGGTACTGAGGGAAATGTTTGTTTTTGCTATATGTGGCAATTAGGTGGCATCGTGGATAGAAAGCTGAACCCAAAGACAGAGAGATCCGAGTTCAAATTTGACCTCATATTCTAACTAGCTGTGAGACTCTGAACAAATCACTTAACATCTGTCTGCCTTAGTTTCCTCATCTATAAAATATAAATGGGAATAACAATAGCAACTGCTTCCTAGGATTAGTGTGAAGATAAAATAGATATTTGTAAAATGCTCTGTAAAACAAAGGTTATGTAAATGATAGCTATTATTATTGTTATTATTATATTTGAAGTAAATGTCTCTTTGTAAAAGTTAATCCAATACTAAGCGATTAAATGAAACTGAGGTTCTAGTCATTGGGTGGGCCCTTAAAATGGAGGGACCACAGACAGTGAGGGTTTGAGTCAATAGCAGACAAAAGAGACTCCCCACCTGTTTAGGATGATAGACAACCTAGTGTAGGGTAAAATGTAATGGGCCTACTAGAGAGTGGGGCCTGAGCAACTATGTTGCTCTGGCAACCAAGCATATAGTAAATTAGAACTACAGAAAGTCGAGCAAGAGTAATTAATATGAAGTAGCTCTTTATTTGGGGCAGGTAGATGGTACAGTGGATAGAGCACTGAACCTGGAGTCAGGAAGACTCCTCTTCCTAAGTCCAAATCTGGACTGGTGACCAGCTGTGTGTCCCTGGGCAAGTCAGTTAATTCTGTTTGTCTCAGTTTCTTCATCTGTAAAATGAGCCGGAGAAGGAAATGGCAAGCCACTCCAATACATTTGCCAAGAAAACCAAATGGGGTCACGAAGAATTGGATATGACAATGTCAACATATTAGGAGACACCCCATTTTCTACAGCGAAGGCCCTGCAAGCAAACTGTGCCCTGAGCTTGGCATAACAACAATCCTCTGCATTTATCCTCTGGATGAGCTCAACCACAGTAAAATCCCAGAATTGTTTTATATAATTATTGTTTTGCTTTGACCATCACCTGGTGTTCTCTGAGCTTGGATGGGCACCTGCTGTATCCATGTTCTGGTCGCGAAGCCCTTCTATGAGCCAAACTTGTCACGTTGTTGCTGTTACCCCTCATTGTCAGGGCTACAGCTCACTGCGCAACCATAGGTATAGGTACTGAGATCTCCCCACACTAAAGCAGGTCTCCCTCCTCCCACCCCCCACTAGGGGCAGGGCTCCACACTCCTTCCTTGCAAGCCTTTTCCTTCACTTTGAAATTAAACGTCTTTTTGATTTCTGACTTTCTTGTCTCTAGCCTGCTCTGTTCGGCTCCAGCTATTCGTAGGTCAGAGGCCGATTCCATCTGGGTGACAACCGAAAGCATTAAACAACAACAAAAAATTTATTTTCCCTCTTCCCAGTGCTTTAGCCATCTATTTTATAGTGTAACTACCACTTCTTCCAGTTTTTTCATCCATCCCTTTCTCTCACCTTTTTCTCTTGCAGGATTCTCAGGTGTAAATATTGTAGTCAAGATCAATCCTACACAAAATGGGCAAAGGTGATCATTGATATTTTTCCATCTTCTTTTCTTTACCTTTCTCTGTACTGCCCCACTCCCTGGTACTCCTGACTTGCCTCCTTGATTCTCAGGTTCACCACAGGAGTGTGTAACTTAAACCATGTTTCTCTTCTTACCTTTACCTAAATTTACTTGTCCTGTGTTTCATTTCCCTAGGCCCTTTGAGGGTGAGGAAGCTGGGGGAGGGGGGAGGAGGGAGGAAGGATGATTTTGTAAGAGGTAGGAAAGGGTAGTTTAAAATCCTACTCCTCATATCATTTCAAATAGGGATTCTCTCCTTTCCTATATATGCAGCCAACTCTAACCCAACACAGATGGCTCCAAAGGGAAATAAAATGTAAAAGAGTAAGTAGGAAAACATCAAGGTGAGTGGGATGCCCCTATGAAGACTTCTCAGTGTAATTAAGGTTTGGGATAAGACTATCCTGAATTTGGAAATAAGTTTAGAAGACAGAAAAGGATAAGTATAGATTTCTATAGTTCCCTTGTTCTCACAGTCTGACATCAATAGTTAAAGATTGCCAAGTCTGAAACCCCACCCTGTACCCCCGCATTCAGTCATAGTGACCTTACCACAGCAGCATCTAGCTCCTTCCCACAGCAGCGTTTAGCTTGATCGCACATACCAAATTGTTCATTTTTGCAGCAAACTAAGGTGATGGATATGTATGTTGTTTCTTTGTTCTTGATCTCTGGGAATAGATTTTTGTGCATAGATTGTAAGCCAAATATTGGATAGTTGGTGGGAGGGGGGAATTTTCACCGTTTCTGCTATTTAATCTGGCTTCCTGCTTCTGTAATTTGTCTTCTTTCATCAGAAATATGCTGGTGAGAGGAACACCCAATTCTCGAGAATTGAAATAAACTTTCTGTTCCTACCTTGAGATACCTCTAAAAGTTTTTTTTTAGGTCACTATCCCACACAAAGGCGTTAAAAATCTAAAATTTGTCATGTTGAACAACCTCTATTCCTATTTGAAAAAAAGATCTTTTGAGCAAAGAGTAAATATGAACCTCTTCGTAAAACTTCATGGCCTCTGGCTGAATGTTGTCCCACATTTTTCACTTCCAGTAAATGTTTACCCTTGCAGCCTCACACTGAAAATACATTAAAAAGACAAGACGTAGCAATAACCCTGGACAAGTATCACACATGCATTGAGATAAAGAGATTTTAGAGGGGTAGAGGAATAACAGGATTACAGATTTAGAGCTGGAAGGGACCTAGGGTCATGGCATCAAACTCCCTCATTTTACAGATGAGGAACTGAGGCTCAAATAGGTCGAGCAACTGGCCCTAGGTCAGGTTGGAAATGTCAGGGACAGAAAATGAGCCCAGGCCCTCCAGACTCCCGGTTGTTATCTTTATTTTGCAGATAAAGAGAATGAAGAGAAAGATTAAGTGATTTTCCCATGGTCAGGCACACAGCTAGGAAGTGTAGGAACCAAAATTTAAACCCAGGCCTTCAAGGTGAAATGAATAAAAAGCCTAGTGACAGAGTTTCTGGGTAATTAATAATCAATTTATTAATTAGGCTAGCAAATAATCAATAAATTGATGTTTGGTGGTCTCTCTCAGTAGCTAAAGACAAAAGACCATGGAGATAATCGAATACTTAAATACCTTTGGAAAAGTGGGTGCTTCTGACAGGTTGAGATCAACCCTGATTGGAGAGCAATCAATGAAGAGGTGGACATATTAATGAGGAGGTGGGCCAAAAGTCTTCAGCTCCTCCTGCTGAGAACTTGACTTGATCTGGAGACTCAACCTCCAGCACTCCACAAAAAGATCCATCTCCACCCAGATCACTTAAGTTGAACAATGGCTATGCGGTTTCAAGGGCCTTGGCCTAAAGCATTTTTTAGAGTCTCTTTACACTTTAATCCGAAATAAACTCTCCCCACTGGTTGGGATCTTTATTGTGAAGAATGCTTAGGACTGGGTTTTGAATGAGGAAGTAAAAAGAGAAAAAACCCAGATTCCGATATTAATAAATGGTTATTAATAATAGTTTCTCTCAAACCTCAGTCTACCATTCTTCCTCAGTAGGTAGAAAGGTGGCCCTCCAAGAGTCTGCCATCTAAAGGACTGTGTTCTTACAAAGGAGAGTGAGAATAAGGAGACTGCACGATATTTCTGAAGTCTTGACTCCAAACATTCTCTTCTGACTAATAAACGTGAAAGTTAAAGAGGGGAGCTTTTCTTTTTTCATTTGACTACCTCTTGATCATCTCTGCTAACTGGGTGAAGAGAAAGCCTAAATAAATTGGAAGTCTATTTGAACAATTACTTCCAACTAGGGTATGTCTAGCGGTTAGGTAAAGTGACTTCAGGCTCAAGAAGCACAGAAAGATTCAGTCAAGTCCTGGAGCAATTTGACTCCTCTCCAAAACAGACCTTTCTACTACAAGCCAGAAAGTAGCAAAATTGTTTTTCATCTCCTTGCTTTCTTTAGCTATGATCTGAGAGAGGTGAATGAACTTAAGGGAAGCACAAGAAAGCCAAAATCATACACAAGGGACCTGATAACCCCTGGTTATTTTTAAAAAATGGTAATAGTGATGACTTCAGAATGTTGTGGTGCCACCAGAAATGATGGAGTAAGGATATGTGGGTTCTAGTATCCTGAAAAAAAATTCACTCAGACAGTTCCCCAAGTTAAAGAAAAGCATTTATTGGGGTGATGCACTCAAGTGGGCCCTGCTTCCACATAGGAGAGACAGAGCATAGGCAGCAGGGTCTGCTCCCCTAAGGGAGGTAGAGCAGTTATTGGTTAGGTGTCTGGTCTATATAGTTTGAATGGATAGTGGGAAGGGGAACAGGAGAAGGGAGGAGGGGCAAGCATGGCTCTGGAATGCCTGGGATATTAAGTAGTCCAGGAGGTGTCTTTGTCATACAGACAAGCAAGGAGAACAGGAAAGGGGGAAGAGGAGCTCTGCTCCAGAGTCCATACAAATAAGCAAAGGGAACAAAAGGGGAGGGGAAGAGTTGTTCTGGAATGTCAAGTAATTGGGGGTGCTTTGCGAAAACTCACAGATAAGTCCACGGTGGGGGCTTCAGTGCATAGTCTTCTTTGATCACTCTTCTGGCTGGTCACACCAGGCATCTTACCTCCTATTTCACATCTTGTGTCCTACTTGCTCCATTTACTTGGAGCACTCCTTTCTATTTCATCAGCAGCTCGGGAAGAATGGAAAGACAAAGTAACAAAGTTTAAGTAAGACCAGAATGTATGTGGGGAATGAAGGAAGGAATTTTGTTCAAATGTAAAGGAAAAAGTCAAACAGAAAAGGAACAGGAAACAGGAGTTGAAGATGGAAAAGAAAAAGAAAGAGAAATGCTAAGTTATCCACAACATACATAGTTGTTGCTTTGCTTATGAAGGAGACAGTTGGAGAGGGATTGTCTGCTGTGGAGAGAGAGCTGGGCTCAGACTCAGGAAAACTCATTTCTGACACATTTCTGACTGGGTAACCTTGGGCAAATCACCTAATTTCTCAGTGCTCCAGGCAACTCTTTAAAACTATAAATCGCATAGAGTAAATCCATCTCCACTCCAACACACACACACACACACACACACACACACACACACACACAAACACACATATACACACACATACCACAGGTGTTTTGATTACTACTTGCCTAATCACAAAGGCACAGAGATAAACAGATTTATGTGCACTGATATAAAGAGATTTAAGAACAGTAGAAGAATAATAGGATCACAGATTTAGATTTGGAAGGGACCTAGTGGTCATCTTATCCAGCTTCCTCATTTTACAGATGAGGAAATGAGACTAAAGGAGGTCAAGCAATTCTTAAACAGTAATTTCCAGAGTAAAGTTATTGGACTTCAATGGTAATGCTTCTTGCTGTAAGGTAGCATTCAACATATTTTCATAGTGGTTGCATTTTTTTTGTTTACAAAATTTAAAATAATGTACCATTAAAATACTATTTCACCATCAGTTTTATAATTTTTGAAAATTATTGTATTGCCCACTAATTTAGGGAGTATTAAAACTTTGGGGTTTTTTTTAACATTTTAATAAGACATTGTATTGAAAGGAATTTTTAGGGTACCTGTTATGTTATTGGTATGAGGAATATTGGTTGAAGGATTTCCTCGACCAACATAGACTAGAACTTTCTCTACTTTTTTTTAAAAGTTCCCTGGAGTGCTGAAAGAGAAAGAAACTTGTTCAGGTGAATATGCCTCAAAATCTATGTGAGGACAATGCATTTGGTTTAAAGTAAATAATTTAGTTTATATTTCTATCTATATCAGGTTAAATACCCAGTTTAGTTTCATCCTTCCTAAACCCCAGTAACTTAAGGAAAACAATCTCATTTTTCCATTATTTGTCTTTTTTAGTGAAGGTAAAATCGATTTCAATTTCCCCTCCCCTTGGCTGCTTAGTAAGTAAACTAAGTTCTGAGGAAATTCCCTTGTAGAACTTGGAGATTTAAATTACCAGACTGGAAAAAAAACAGCTTGCTTCAATTATCTTCAAGATAGTTCTTAAGATTGCAGAACATATTCACATTGGTCTCTTCCTGCTGAAAATGGCCTCCAATGTTTTACTCTCTAGTTAGGCTTGTCATAGTAAGCAACCCCCCTTTCTAGAGGCACTAGCAAAAGCACCACCAAAAGCACGAAGACCAGTCTTGGCTTGTCCTCCTTAGCACTGCCCATTCCCTACTTCCATGAGGTCATCATGTTCCAATCCTGTATGACTA
Organism: Vombatus ursinus; assembly: GCF_900497805.2. Lineage (NCBI taxonomy): Eukaryota > Metazoa > Chordata > Mammalia > Diprotodontia > Vombatidae > Vombatus > Vombatus ursinus. Next base: position 8,049,358 of record NW_020954570.1, on the reverse strand, counting down.
GCTAACTATTCTTGAGGATAGTCATTATAAGTCTTCTAAGTTATGGTTTGGATGTTTCAGCCATTGTTTCTCACCCACACAAGTTGGTCTTACCAACTTACAAGTTGGTCTCACAAGTTGCCACAGCAGCCAACCTGTCCACTTGCTGACTCTGCACATACAACAACTACTCTCCCATTGAGCCTACCCTCCTCACATACCTTCTAGGATTGCAGATTTGGGCCAGTATGGCACCCCCATATACCAACTTCTCCTTCGATCATTCTGCATATTTCTGTACCTCTGCCATGTGCCAACATGGAATCACCACTTTACAAGTAACCCCCTTGCAGAGGAGATCCCCAGAGCTCACCTAACTCTACTCTTTACCCTTCCTTCTCTGGTAACTTCAGACTACCCAGATGTCCTTATGACATGGGGACTCTCACTAATCAGAATGGGAAGGGCAATCTGCTTTTCTCCCTGCCCAGGGAACCTTGGGATTTTGACTGAACTACTAGGGGACTTTTAAACCAGACTATTTCCCCAAATTGCTCTTGCCTTGACTGCCCTTATTATTAATGACTTCACTGGGTTTTGTGACCAAAATGTGCTGACAACCATTTTCACTGCCCCTGGGTGCAGATATAGTGCCACAGGAAACTTGTCTATCTGTGCAGTGGTCCTGGCCCTTCAGGGACCCACCTGTGACCTATTCTACCTCTGTGGCGTTAACCTATATTGGGCTCTCTACCTTGGTGGTGTAGGACTTGCAGCTTGGTCACCATAGTGACTGACTTTTTGAAGCATACTGCTCTCAACACTTCAGAAATCATCAGCCTTGACACCTTCTTTCCCTGCTGGCGGCACCAATCTAAACCTTTGGTTGAACACAGTCACTGGGTTTCGACAGGACTTCGAATGCCACTCCCAGGGTTTGGTATCCTGGAGCCCAAAAACACTGTGAGGAACTTCTCCACCATCCTGGCCAACTCCTTTAATAAGATCACTAAGGCCCGTGAGGCCTTAAAAAGGCAGGATTCCTCCCCACCAATGCTACATTGCAGAACTGGGGCACCCTTAACACCATATTAGTAGGCCTGGGAAGTATGTGTACCTTCCTTGGTGAAGAATGCTGCTTTTATGTCAATGAATCTGGTAAGGTATTAAATCATCAAAGCTATCAAAGCTAGCGTCAGGCTCCTTGATGCTCTTGGCATCCCCCAATCTATGGGGGATTCTGGGATTTGTTCAGTTGACTCCTTGTAGGATAGGATGGGGTTTTCCACTCCCTTGCTGTAAGGTCTTCTGCTACTTGCCTATTTTATAATTTTTTCCTCCTCATAAGTTATTGTAGCTCTTGTGCTTCAAGACTCAGAATTCAAGTCACTAACTCCATTATGGTCCAGCAGCACGAGGAACTCCTTGAAGCCTCAGTTGGTCAGCAGCATCAGTCATTGCCTTGACTAAAAGGGGACAAATGTGGAATTCACATACAGCTGACACATTTTTTTCTCTAAACTCTTGAACTCTCAGTCATCCAAAATGGGAAAGACAAGTTGAGATCAGCCTTTCTTTTTTTTTTTACATTGTTATTAAACATATTTTCACATTAGTAATGTTGTAAGTAAGAATTAGAACTAATAGAAGGAACCACCAGAAAGAGGAAACAAAACACAACAGAAGAAAAAAAATAGCAAATAGTATGCTTTGATCTGCATTCAAATTCCATAGTTCTTTCTTTGGATGTGTATAGCATTTTCCATCATGAGACTTTTGGAGATGTCTTAGATCCTTGTATTGCTGAGAGGGGTTAAGTCTATCAAAGTCAGTCATCACTCAATGCGGCTGTTACTGTGTACAACATTCTCCTGGTTCTGCTCACTTCGCTCAGCATCAAACCATGCAAGTCTTTCCAGGTTTATCTGAAGTCTGCCTGTTCATAATTTCTTATAGCACAACAGTATTCCATTACATTCATATATCACATTCACAATTATGGTAACTATCTGTGTCTTTCTCTCCATCCTCCATTCCCCTCTTTATGCTTTTCTTTTTTCCTTTTTCCTTTTCCCTCCTCACTAATGTTTTGCTTTTGACCACCGCCTCCCTCAGTCCCACCTCCTTTCTATTAGCCACCTCCCTTTTCTTTCCCCTTTTCCTTCCTACTGCCTATACGGCATGTTAGATTTCTATACCTAACCGATTATGTTATTCCCTTCTTAAGCCAAATCTGATGAGAGAAGAGTTCAAACAATGCTCATCTCCCTCCCTTCTTTCCATCTGCTGTAATAGGTTTTTGTACCTTTTCCTGTGATTTGTTTTACCCTTGTCTGCCTCCTCCTTTCCTTTTCTCTCAGTACATTTTCTTAGTTAGATCAGATTAATTCACTTACTCGGATCCATTAACCCACTTAATTAGATTTTTTTCATCATTACATCAAAGTCAATTTATACCCACCCCTTTATGTATACCCCTTTAACATGGTGGAATAACAATACAGTTCTCAAGAGTTACAAGTGTCATCCTCCCTTGTAGGGATGTAAAAAGTTTGCCCTTATTAATAACATGTTGTTTCTTTCTGTCCCATTTATCTTTTTATGTCTCTCTTAAGTCTTGTATTTGAAGATCAAATTTTCTGTTGAGCCCAGGTCTTTTCATCAGGAAGGTTTGGAAGTCCCTTATTTCATTGAATATCCATCTCCTCCCCTGAAAGATCATGCTCATTTTCGGTGGATAGTTGATCCTTGGTTGTAATCCAGGCTCCTTTGCCTTATGGAATATCGTATTCCACGGCCTATGGTCTTTTAATGTAGAAGCTGCAAGGTACTGTGTAATCCTGACTGTGGTTTCATGATATTTAAATTGTTTCTTTCTGGCTGCTTGCAATATTTTCTCTTTGACCTGGTAATTTTGGAATTTGGCTACTATATTCCTTGGTGTTTTCAATTTGGGATCTCTTATTTTTTTTTAATGGTAATTTTTATTTATTTTTTTGTTTTCAACATTTACTTTCACAAGATTTTGAGCTCCAAATTTTCACCCCATCTCACCCCTCCCCCCACCCCAAGATGGCATGCATTCTAAATACCCCTTCCCCTAGTCTGCCTTCACTTCTATTTCTCCCTCCCTTCTCTTATCCCCTTCCTCTTCAATTTTCCTGTAGGGCAGGATGGATTTCTGTACCCCATTTCCTGTATTTCTTATTTCCCAGTTGCATGTGAAAACATTTTTTTGTAAACACGTGTTTTTAAAACTTTGGGTTCCAAATTTTCTCCCTTCCTCCCTCCCCACCCACCCTCATTGATAAGGCAAACAACTAAATATAGGTTATATATGTGCAATTATGCAAAACACTTCCATAGTAGACATGCTGTGAGAAACTAACCTATTTCCTTTAATTCTATCCTGCCCACCCATTTATTCTATTCTTTCTTTTGACCCTGTCCCTCCTCAGAAGTATTTGCTTCTGATTACTCCCTTTCCCAATCTGCCCTCCTCTCTATCATTCCCCTACTCTCCTGTCCCCTTCCCCCCCTGTTTTCCTGTAGGGTAAGACAGATTTCCACACCCAATTGAGTGTGTATGTTATTCCCTCCTTAAGTCAAATCCTATGAGAATAAGATTCACTCAATTCCCTCTCACCTTTCCCTGTTTCCCCTCCACTGTAAGAGCCTTTTCTTTTCTGTGTGTGTGTGGTTTTTTTTTTGTGGGATAATTTACCCCATTCTACCTCTCCCTTTCTCCTTCTCCTAGTATATTCCTCTCTCACCCCTTAATTTTATTCTCCAGATATGACCCCTTCATTTTCAACTCACCCTGTGCCCTCTATCTATCTATCTATCTATCTATCTATCTATCTATCTATCTATCTATATCTATATATACATACATATAATTTTTTCCCCTCCAACTACCCTAATACTGACAAAGGTCTCATGAGTTACAAATATCATCTTTCCATGCAGGAATGTAAACAGTTCAACCTTAATAAGTCTCTTATGATTTTCTCTTTCCTGTTTACCTCTTCATGTTCCACTCAAGCCTTGTAATTGAAAATCAGATTTTCTATTCAACTCTGGCCTTTTCATCAAGAATGCTTGAAAGTCCTCTATTTCACTGAATTACCATTTTTTTCCCCTGCAGGATTATACTCAGTTTTGCTGGGTAGGTGATTCTTGGTTGTAATCCTATCTCCTTTGCCCTCCGGAATATTATATTCCATGGTCTGTGGTCCCTTAATGTAGAAGCTGCTAAATCTTGTGTTATGCTCATTGTATTTCCACAATACTTGAATTGTTTCTTTCTGACTGCTTGTAATATTTTCTCCTTGACCTGGGAACTCTGGAATTTGGCTGCAGTATTCCTAGGAGTTTTACTTTGGGGATCTCTTTCAGGAGGAGATTGGTGGATTCTTTCAATTTCTATTTTGCCCTCTGGTTCTAAAATATCAGGGCAGTTTTCCTGGATAATTTCTTGAAAGATGATGTCTAGGCTCTTTTTTTGATCATGGCTTTCAGATAGTCCAATAATTTTTAAATTCTCTCTCCTGGATCTATTTTCCAGGTCAGTTGTTTTTCCAATGAGATATTTCACATTGTTTTCTAATTTTTCATTCTTTCGGATTTGTTTTACAGTGTCTTGATTTCTCATAAAGTCACTAGCTTCCAATTGCTCTATTCTAATTTTTAAGGAAGTGTTTTCTTCAGTAATCTTTTGGACTTCCTTTTCCATTTGGCCAATTCTGCTTTTCAGGGCATTCTTCTCCTCAATGGCTTTTTGGACCTCTTTTGCCATTTGGGTTAGGTTATTTTTTAAGGTGTTATTTTCTTCAGTATTTTTTTGGGTCTCCTTTAGCAAGCTGTTGACTTGTTTTTCATGATTTCCTTGCATCACTCTCAGTTTTTCCTCTACTTCTCTTACTTGCTTCTCAAAATCCCTTTTGAGCTCTTCCAAGGCCTGGGACTGATTCATATTTTTCTTGGAGGCTTTGGATGTAGGAGCTGTGGCTTTGTTGTCTTCTTCTGGTTGTATGTTTTAATCTTCTTTGTCACCAAAGTAAGATGATATAGTCTGACTCTTTTTGTGCTGCTTACTCACGATCCCAGCCAATTACTTGAGTTTTAAACTCTTTGTTAAGGTAAAAGTCTGCTTCCAATGTGAAGAGTGTACTGTCCCAAGCTTCGGGGGTTTGTATAGCTGTTTTCAGAGATACTTCTAGGGACATGTAAATTTTCAGTTCTTTCAAGGTGGTATGATAAGGGGCGAGGTGTTTCCTCTCCACCACCACCATAAGCTCCACCGCACCAGCGCTCCTCCTCGCCCCCAGGACTGCTCCTCAGAATTGTGACCCAGATCCAAGTGCGGACAAAGCAAGAGATTCCTGCCTCAGCACTGACAAAGAGATCCTTGAAATCCCCCTCTGATCAGCCATTCGATTCCCCCTCAGTCTGTGGGCCTGAAGCTCAGGAAAAAGCCAGGGTTCTGGCAGCACTGGAGACTTGCGGCTGAGACCTAGCTTCTCTCTCACTGCAGTCACAGACTTTTCCCACTGACCTTCTAGGTTGTCTTTGGCATTCAGGGATTGAGAAGTCTGGAAACCGCCACAGCTGCCTGCGATTCAGTCCTCTGAGGCCTGCTCCAGGGTCGCTACAGCCTGTGCTCCCACACCAAACTGCGCTCCTCTCCCTGCCTGGCGCGATATACCTTTCTGATCAACCATTCAGGCTGTCTTTGGCTGGAAATTTGTTTTACTCTGTCTTTTTGTGGGTTCTGCTGCTTTAGAATTTGTTTAGAGCCATTTTTTTAGGTATTTTTCGAGATCAGCCTTTCTAAGATCTATGACGCACACAGAGAGAACTACCCTTGTGCTATTCCTGCTATTGTTCTCCATCCCCTGCTTGGTACCAGTCTACTTTATGAAGCTCTGGCTAAAATTGTAAATATCCTGTTTCCTGGTGTTCCATCACCAGGCTTCTCTCCCTCTGTTTTTGACTGTAATTATAATCACTCTGTCTGCCTGGTTCTGGGGGTGGGGGGAAGTGGTACTCCACTACCACATGCTGTGTGGTATCCCAAATTTCAATTTCTTTACCTTGAATAAATTTCTTTTGCTCCACTATTTTATTCATGGTTACTGCAGGATGACATGAGACACCACTGTCTCCTGATATTCTCCTCCTACTCATCTGACCACTCCCTTTTCTGTCTCATTTGCTGGATCTTCCTCCAGATCATGCCTTCTAACCCAGGGGTCTGTCCTGGGTCCTCTTCTCTTCTCCCTCTATACTATCTGACTTGGTGATCTCACCAGTTCCCATGTATTTAATTATCATCTCTATGTTTATGATTCTCATATCTACCTATCATGCCCCAATCTCTCTGCTGATTTCCAACTGCCTATCTCCAGCTGCCTTTCAGACATGTCAGACTGGATGTCCAGTAGATATCTTAAACTCAACATGTCTAAAACAGAACTCATTATCTTTCCTCCAACTCCTACCTCCTACCTTCCCTAATACTTTAGAAGGCAATACCATCCTCCCCATATCCAAGGCTCTCAACCTAGGAGTCATCCTGGATTCCTCATTCTCTCACCCTCCCATATCCAATCTCTTCTGATATCTGTCAATATCACCTTTGCAACATCTCTCCAATCCTCCTTTTCTCCTTCAACATTGCCACCACTCCAGTGTAGCCTCTCATTATCTCACATCTTGATTACTGCAATAGCCTGCTGGTGGGTCTGCCTGCTTCAAGTATCTTTCCACTCCAATCCATCATCCATTCAGCCACTAACGTAATTTTCCCAAAGTATATCACTCCCTCCACTCCCCCACCCTCACTCTAAACTCCAGGGGCTTCTGATTGCCTCTGTGGTCAAATACAAAATGCTCTGTTTGGCATTCAAAACTCTTCATAACCTAGCCCCTTCTACCTTTCTAGTCTTTTTACACCTTATTTCCAACTGGTATTCTTCAATCCAGTGACACTGGTCTCCTGCTGTTCCATGAACAAAACACTTCAATTCTCAGCTGCAGGCATTTTCTCCGACTATCCCCCATGCCTGGAACACTCTTCTGCCTCCTCTCTGACTACTGACCTTGACTTCTTTCAAGTCTCAACTAAAATCCCACTTTCTACAAGAAGCCTTCCCTAGTCCCTTTTAATTCCAGTGCCTTCCCTCTGTTAATTATCTATTTATCCTGTATATAGGTTGCTTTGTTTATATTTGTTTGTATGTTGTCTTCCCGTTTAGATTGTAAGGGCAGAGACTGTCTTTTACCTCTTTTTTATATCCCTAGTGATTAGTGCAAGGCACATAGGAAGTACTTAATAAATGCTTATTGATTTATTTTAATTAATTGCTTGATTTATTGAAGGGAGAACACACCGGACAAAGTGAATGATTACATCTAGGTCTGTGCGGGCTCTTGGCACACATAGTTCTCTTTTGAAAAAAAAAGAAGTCCTCAGATTACCTACATAAGAAAGGGAATAGAAGAAAAAGAAATTTGAATGTTTAGCAGTCTCTGAAAACACATGCTTCAAGATGAGGCTAGAGGGCCATGCATGGCAGGTTTTTGAGTACAAAAAAATCCACTGTATGAATTATTTCAAAAATCTAATTTGCAAACACCCTTGGCATTGCTTGGGTGCGTTTGTAAATCAGGCAGTTGCCTAAGTCATCTTGCTTGGCTGAAGCTTTAATTTCCATAAAAAAGAACTCAAAATACTAAAACACTAATTGAAAAAAAAAGCACTTTAAAAGTCCTGTTTTGGGGGAGCTCCAGAGGATGTCAGGACACTGTCATTTGTAAGAGTGCCTGAGCCTTTTTGCATGACTTCCCCGGAAAACAAATCCTTCGTATTGTGAACAAATGACTCCTTGGTTTGCTTGCTTTATTACAACCCATCAGGAATTTTTATTTATTATCCTCTCAGTTTCCACTAGCACCTCTGATATGAATATAGACTGTTATTAGTTATTTAATCTGCTCACTATTGTTTATTCCCCAGGCTTATTAAAACCCTAGCCAGCAGAACTACTTTTTACCACTTTTGCTATAAAATGCCCACAGCATCTGTCAGGAGGACCAGCATGACAGGCCAGCAATCTGTTCTCTGCTGAACAGTTACAGTGTGGGACAGCAGGGGGTGAGGTGAATTCCATGCCCTGTTCCATCTAACCTTGCCCCCGCCCCACAGTTCCTCTCCCTCCCATCCCCTGCCATCTTCCCAGAACACAGGGTCATCAATAATGCAATGTCACAACCTTTGAGCTTGCTTCAGAGGCAGATGACAAAGATGCTTAAGCAGGGACGTATGGGTCTTACCAGCTGCTACTCAAAGGTTTTGCGACTCAGAAGATCAAGGAGATGTTGTACATAGTGTCTTCATCAGAATGGAGGCTGGAGGAGCTGGAATTCTAATTAAACTCTGTCATTAGTTGTGTGTCCTTTATAGGGTCCCTTAACCTTTTCCACTTTCACTGGCTTATCCAACTAGGAGCAAGCAGGTTACTTTCTGAGGTTTATGCCCAATATACACCCCAAGTTCAATTACACTTCCCTGTCGATGTAAAATTACTACTTATTTGTGATTTCACTGATAGCTGGGCAGCTGGGGGCATTTTTCCATTCTTGTCCCATACATCTTTTGCATTTTTCATCTTTCGTCCATGGGATTAATTTGGTCAATTAAATGATCTTTCCATAAAGCTTGCTGCTTAACTGAGGTGTCAAAAAATTTTAAATCTAATATTTTATGAATTAGGCTAATGTGTCATATGTCTTTGATCCTTTATACAATCTATGTTATGACCATCTGGATGCCTTCTTCCTCTTGGCATTTTGAAATAGCAGTCAAAACAAGTACAGAATACTGAAAAGATCAATATAGTCAAGCACATTACCATAATCCACAAACATTAAAACAGCAATACCTCATTCCCCTGACAAAGCTCATATTAAATAGAAGACTTAATAGCATAACAGATAGACTCACTAGGCTTTCACCTCTGAGGATGAGTTTCAGGATGAATTAGTTTCATTTTAACTTCATTTAAAAAAACAACTTGGGGTCCAATCATGATTTTTGAAAAATTGGCAGCCTTTCCCTGAGGAGAGTAAGCATGGGAGAGGTTCTATTACATTTGTCCAATCAAACCCAGTGTAACACTAATGCTCAAATTGAAATTCATTTTGAGCTATGCAGTTTATTGATTAGCTTATTTCTTCAGAATAGGTATATATATATTTTTTAAATGAGACTTCACTTATAATATGTCAATCTAAGCATCAAAAATTCAAGAATAAAATTCACTGTTGTAAAAGCTTTAAGAGAGCTCTTCTTTCTCACCCCTGCCCCAGCCACACTGAGCTGATATTTCTGAAATTCACCATGTACTTCAGGCAACTGAATTTACTATATCCCTCCCACAAGCATCACCCTACCTTGGGGGAAAAAAGGAATCTAAAATTGTCATGTGTCTCATAATCTGGAGACATTAGTTTAATTCTAACCTCCTACAATTTGAAAAATGAGTGGAAAATAAATGATTTCTAGATTGCTTATATGTACAGTACACAGTTTAGTGGGGTAGATTGAACATTTTAATGAATCAGTGAATCAATATTTATTAAGCATCTGCCATTTATAAACTAATATGCTCAAGGCTATAGGACACAAAGGAAAAGAAGAGGCAGCAATGACTTAGTTGAAAATTCCTGGACCAGGAAACAGAAGGCTAGGTTCTTGTATTGGCTTATCTACTTACTAGCCAAGTAAACTAATTAACTTAATTAATCTTTCTGACTTTCAGTTCCTGGTCAGTAAAATGATGGTGACAACCCCTCTTAATTCTAGTTCTTTCCCTCTGTTAATTATTTTCTATTTATCCTGTATATAGCTTGTTTTGTATATTATTGTTTGTCCATTTTCAAAGAGGACCAATGACATCACAGGTGAAATCTTGACTTGCATGTGAATTAGATTTAAAGGAAAAGAGCTATGCTAAGGAGTCAGCTCACTCTCTCTTCCAGAGTCATTGAAGTCCAGTGGCGAGACAAAAGTCAGGATGACTGGTGATGGCCTGGGTTGCAGTGGATGACCTTGGTATCTTCAATATCTGAGCAAGCTCTAAGGTCTCCACAGTACCTTTTTCAGCCACCTTCATGAGAACAAATTGTTCTAATCTATCCATTTCACCAGGAAAAGTCTTCACGTGTTTGAAGTAGACATCCCCATAACTTACCAATGGGTTTGAGGCCCATTGGTTACTCTCAATCTGGTTTAGCCTGTCTGCCAAGACAGTTTTACCAGAGTGTGTCTGCTGGGCATGCTGTGGCTTCTTGGAGCCACATTTGAGAGTGGAGTAGCAGGTGGACACCAAAGATGGATGAGCAGCCCTAAAACGGGCTCTGCAAGCCCTCACACCAGAGGAAAACTGGGAAGAGGAAAGATTCTGGGGAAAGGATAATGAGTTCAGTTTTGGACATGGCGAGTTTAAGATGTTTATAGGATATCCAGTTCTGAAGTGCATTGACAAGCTGCAGTGCATTTAGAAAATGTCACCTAGCATTTCGAGGGGATCAGAGACCATGCCATACAAGGGTTAATCAAAAAAACTGGGATGTTTACCTAGGAGAAGTGATGACTTGGAGAGAATGAGTAAATGTCAGTTGAGTTGAGTAGATACAACAACTGACCTCAAAAAGGGTCTCTGTGTGTTCCTCTACAACGGAGGTTCTTTCTCTTTCTGGTGATCGGCTTTGGCCGTCTGCTGAAGCCTACGGACTCTACAGAATCATTTTTTTTTTAAATAAAATTAACAATTTAATGAAATGCTAATTTTCAGTTAGAAGTTAGCAAAAATAAAAATACAATTTTTTCCCATACAAGTTAATGAACACCCTGAAATCTATTCACATTTCCCTTGAAGGTCTGTGGACCCCAGGCTAACAACCTCCTCTCTAGAGGGCAGAACAAGAGCCAATAAAGGTGTCTGTCAGGGAGGCAGATTTCAACTCAATAAAGGAAAAATTCCCTGATGATTAGAGAAGTTTAGAAATGAAATGGACTCCCTAGGGAGCTGGAGAGCAACCTCTCACTGGAAACTGCCTTGGGACCATTTATTAGAGTTGATGTAGAGGAAATTCTTCCTTCAGATAGGGATTTGACTATGGATCATGCCTTAGGTTCCTTTGTGTTCTGCAATTCTGTGTTTCTACTAGGGTGGTCTTCATGAAGATAAATGAAAAACGTTTTTTCCAATATAAAGTAGACAGACCAAGGAAGCTGGGTTAAGGGGAAAGAAGGGTAGGGGAGATGAGTCCTAAGGAGAAGGAATAACCTTTTTTTATAGGGAAGGGAATAAATACTTTATATAGAGCCTACTATGTGTCAGACACCATGCTAAGTGCTTTTTACAAATATTTTTTCATTTGGTCCTCACAACCTACCAAATGGGTGCTATTATTATTCCCATTTTACAGTTGAGGAACTGAGGCAGAGTTTAAGTGACTTTCCCAGCATCACACAGCTAGTAAGTATCTGAGGCTGGATTTGAACTCAGGACTTCCTGACTCCAGGCCTAGTGCTTTATCTACTGTTGACAGCTGCCTCTAAGAGGAGACAGTTCATACTTTCCTTTGACTCAGGGGGTAGGAAAAGACCTGGAGTTGGCAATGAGTAGGTGTGAAGGTAAAACAAAATTCATGTTTAGATTGAGAAGTCTGATAACTGTCATTTATTTACAGTACTCTTCATATTATACTTGGGTGTTCATATTGCCTTTTTGATATCAATACAGCTTATATTTTTCCTTCGAGTTGAGTCTATGAAAAACATGATTATGGCCTAGGATCATGCACCCATTGGCTTTTTCCCAGAGTCTTCAAGTATGTCTTCCCTACCTTCCCCATCTTCCAATACAAAAAGGGGGTTGAGTATAGAATTTACAGTCAGTCCTCGCTGCTTCCTTTTTTCTTTTTTCTTTGCCTTTGATTATATGTCTGAATTTTTTCAATTGCTACCACTACTATGGGTTCTGAGTCTATGAAAGTACTGGCTACACGTAACAGAATTTGTTATTCTTTAATTTTCAAGTTGTGGGTTATGGTGGGGTGCAAGGACACAAACGCAGATTTTTGCTGATTGAAAATACATATATACATACATACATACATACATATATATATATATATAAAATTAAATATAAATCCTATGATTTTCTTCTCTGTTTCCATGGCTACTGACCATGCAAAATCACACCAAACCCTTACAGATAACTGCAAATTATCTGTCAAATCTGAGCTTAAACCCTCCTCTAATTACAAACATGCATACAACTTAATATCAGTGAACAATTACAGAACATACTGTGGTTTTCTGTTTTTAAAAAGTCTGTAGCATCCTTCACTTCACAAGCAATTTTTCATGGCTATAACCTGTTTGTCTAATATGCCCTTTGAAATAGGGGTGACTTTTTCTCACAACTTCATCTTCTCATAAAGTCTGTTTAAAAAAACAAACAAACAAACAAACAGAAAAAACCCTCCACATCTAAGAACTGTTCGGATGTAAAGTAAACCATAAATGTCCACTATAGGTTTCATTGCTATGACAAGGACTAGATGGAGAGTCACAACTGGTAGAAATCCCAATTTTCACATGGATATTTCTAAAATGACAGGACTACTGTCCTAAGTATTACAAACTTCCTCTTAATTTACTACCACTTTGCCTTTTCAGACTCCTCATATATTTTTAAGACAAAAAAACTGTACACAGATGTTGTTAGAGTTTGCACATTTCTCACTGATCAATGTAAAGTACCATGGGGAGATAGAGAGAATACTTATTTTCCCCTTCCTCCTCTCCCTTGCAAATGACCATTATAAATTATTAATATAAATAAATCATGTATTTAATTTATAAATTTATTTATAAATTACTTATTTATAAATTACTTATTTATTGTAAATTTATACATTATTATTAAAAAATATTAAGAAATGAGGAATAAAAAACATGATAGTGACTGCTTTCCAAATTCTCAAGAAGACTACTATTTTGTAGATTATTGTTTTTGCTGCATGGTAGTAGAGGTTTCAATTCCAGTAACTTTGCAGTAAGGCAAGGTCATATAAATGTTTCTAGAATCAATATTTTAGATGTATGCAACTGTCTCAGACAGCAAGTTTCACAGTGGTATTGCTGTATCATGTGTTCCCCTTCGCAATTATTGAGATTTCTTATTTGTTGTTAGGCTACAAGATGATGTGATTCTGACTATCCCATTTCTCCTAAAGTCATACAAGATTTTTCTTCCTTGTTTTTGAGAAGATAGAGTTTTCCCTTTTTCTAAGACCTTGAGAAATGTCTTGTTTCTCTGCATTTGTACCAAGAAGTAGAAAGCAATTATCCATTTCCATTTCTTTTCTGTCACATTAGTTGCCAAGGTAATCCTCCTTGGATTTCCTGTGGTTGTTTGTATTGCTGTTTCTAATAACCAATGAATGATCCCTGTTCAAGGACTCTGTGTTTTCTATGTGTATCCATAACAAGGTAGTATGCTGTCAAGAAGCTTCAGGATAGGGATGTATAGAAACTTTCTTGAGAATTTAAAAAAATATATTCCATACAGGCAACAGGTATTGAGGAGTTCTTCATCTGTATTCATGGCCAGTATCTCAGAGATTATGTAAAAATAGACACAATCAAATGTGGTGAATTTCATTCCATTAAATGCATCACTGAATGGTTTTTGTGGGTGGTAACTTATATTAAATGACTGTTATGAACTTGCAGTCAGGAAGACCTGGGATCGAATCTTGCCTTTGACAACAATTCTGTAGTCATACCATAAGGCATTAATTTCACATCTCAAAGCCTAAGTTTTCTGATCTGTAAAATGAGAGGGCTTGGACTAGATTACCTTTAAGGGTCTTTCTAACTCCAAGTTAATGATCCTATGAAAATGTTTCTCTGTCTCCCCCAGTATAGACTACATTAAAAAATAGTAAAATGAAAGAGTATGCAGGGATTCAGACTGGGTGAGTAATAATACTAGTAATACATGTGTGTATATATACATATATATATATAAAATTTATTTTTCTCAATTAGATTATTGTTTCAGCTTCCTAATTAGTCTTCCTTTTTCCAATTTGTTCCTTCGATCTATCTTTCATACTACTGACCAATCTTCCCAAAGCACTGTTAGAAATACTGTCATTCCTCTGCTCAAAAAACTTCATTGCCTCCATTCCAGAGGTCACAGTGAAAGGTGTGGGTAGGGTCTGGTTGGGGCTGTGGTGTGGGAATGTTGAAGGGAATGGGAATAAGGAATCAGAATGAGGAATAAGGGATTGGATGATGACCTACAGAGGCTTAGCAGCACTGGGATGCTTAAGATATGACCAAGTGTGAATATGTTCATCATTAAGTGGAAAGCACCTCTCCTTTCAGGAGAGGAGGAGGCTGGAGATCAGGTAGAAGAGAGCACAGAAGGAGACAGAAGTCTGATCCTGGCCCTGGATCGCACTTCCTTCTTCTCATTGACTTGGGCTACCTGGTCTACAACACTGATGAGGTCAGAAATGGCTGTAGTGATAACTTCGTTCAGCTCTCTATAGTCAGAGGCAGCTGGTGGCACAATGGATAGAGTGCTGAGCCTGGAGACAGGAAGACCTGATTTAAAATCCATCCTCAGACAGACATTCACCAGCTGTGTGATCCTGGGCAAGTCACTTAACCTCTGTCTCAGTTTCTTCGTCTATAAAATGGGGCTAATAATAGCACCTACCTCACAGCCTTGTTCTGAAGATCAAAAGAGATGATATTTGACAGTGCCTGGAAGATAGTAGGCAGCATATAAATGCTTATTCCCTTAAATGATTATTTTCTTTCCTTCCCACTCTCACCCTCTGTCTTGAACATCTCCATGAAGAGGTGACTTCAACAGGAATTCATCTTTATGGAGTTAGATATGAATAACTCCTCGTCTTAGTTGTTTAAAAAGTGACAGAGTATTCCCTTTCTAGAGATGCTAATAAATTTAGTTGACTCTGTAGAAGTACATCCTCAGAGAGCTTTCCCAGCCAGTGGAAGTCAGTTACAGAGAACAGCTAAATAGTGGTTCAATATTGAACCTAATCCCTGGAGCATGTATGCTGAGATTGTTTCCTATTCCTTTACTATTTTAGTCCTGATTAAATGCTTTGTAGTTGCAATACAGGTTCATTGTCTGGTCAGATACACTTGGGCAAAACAAATTTAGATGATTTTTCAAGATTCAATGGCAGCCAGGTATCACAGTGAATAGAATACTAGCCTTGGGGTGGGGGTGGGGGGTGCCAAGAAGAACTGAGTTCAAATCCAGCCTCAGACACCAGTTGTGTGGCTCTGGCCAAGTCACCTAACCTCCCTCAGTCTCAGTTTTCTCATCTATAAAGTGGGGATAATAATAGTACCTACCTCACAGGTTTGTTGTGGGGATTGATGAGTTAATTTACATGTAAAGTGCTTTGCAAACCTTAAATGTTATTGTTGTTATTATTATTACCACTATTGTTGTTATTTCCAGTTGGTAGAATTGGGACTGGAGTTAAAATGAGTTACATTTTTTGTCTTACATGCCCTACATTGAACCTAATCTATGTCAACTCAGACCTGAGAAGCATTTGAGTTATATTTGGGGGGGTACTTACCCAGGCTTGCTCACAGATGAATATGGAATTTGGAGCCATGGATTCATAGTCACCACGTGCTTCTTCATTGCCCTTTGTATAACCTACAATTTTGATTTGGAGATCATGGTATTCCATGATCGTAAGCGTTACAAGAAAAATGCTGTTAAAATGATGGTTGTTTAAAAATGTTGGGAGCAATTTGGGATTGTTGAAAGTACATGCAATTTCCAAAGTGCAATCCAATTTTGGTCTCTTCTCATCTCTCAGTCCTAAACCACATTTTCCAACATTTTTTTTCCCTGTCCTGCCTACAACTTGGTTTGGAAGATCTTGTCACATTCTTCATTGAATTTCTCTTTGTATCCTCTACAATACATATTGGCACATAAACTATAATGATCAATGAATCAACATTCATTCAACAAGTATTTATTAAATTTCTATGCCTATGTTCCTTCCTGGTACTATGTAGGTGTTGGAATACAAGTCCAAAGAATGATTATTCTTTGCTTATCTTCATTATCTTAAGATTATTTTGAGCTCTGAAAGGTGATTTGCATTTGCTGCAAACTTAATCATTCCTTGGTCTCCTAGGCTGATATTAGGCTGGTCTATTTTACTCTTATTATTGAGTTGAGGCCCATGAAATTGTGTTTCTTGTTGACTTTGTGTGCATGATGAAGCCAAGTCAATCAACTCTTTTATTCACTTCTCTGAGAGACCCTGTCCTTCCATTTAATTGCAATTTCTTCATATTTTTTGGTTTTGTTTGCTGGGTGAGTATTTTCTTAAGAAGTTTATTTAAACAATAAGATGCTTGGCTTGAAAAGAACTCTAACTAGAAACAATTAATAGTAATTAATCTCTACTGAGAGAAGTTGTTCTTTAAGGAACAACTAATTGGAAAAAAAAGTGTGAATCCCTTTTACAATGATAAATGAAAAACATTGATTATGTAATCAAACAAGGTATGTAACAATTTTTGGTCGGTTTTTGGTGTTGCTGTTAAACAGTGAGAGTGGAGTAAATCAAATACTGGAATATAAAGATAAAAGTTAGTTGAGCATTCCCTCTTTCCATCCCCCTTATTCCACTTACTTGTTGTATATTCTGTTGGTGGTTTAAACTCCTCCCACAAAAAAAGAACACTAAATTGCTTTTAGACGCAAAATGTCAGTTGCCTCCCACAGAATAGGAAGTTCAATCACATAAGTGACTACATAAATGACTATGGAAGCTAGTTCTCCATTTCCAACTTCTTGTCACTTAAAATGATATTGTTATTTAGCAGCTGTTTTACATTATTATGGAGTTCAGAGACACATCCCACCAATTACAGCATAGAACATACCAATGATTCAAATACCTTTCACCCCTAAACAAATTATGCTGTCCAATCAAAATTGTCAAACATGAATAATGAGAAGCAAGCTGTATTTAGCATATTTTACATGTTTAGACTGAAGCATGACCTGGGACAGGTGAAAAATGAGCATTGATGTTCCCAAATAAGATGCAAATTTTCTGTGTGGTTACTGGGCAAGTATGTAATGTCTTCAAGGTCTGTTTTTTTTCTCAGTAAAATTTTGGTCTTTTAAACTATAAACTGTGGTGAATTAGAATACTTCATGGCATATATACTTTTACAAGCCTCCCAATTCTATACAAAACTGAGAATACTGTTTAGCTCTAAACAGAGCTGATTTCTAGGTCACCCCTTTAGGAAGTTTTAGTTGAAAATTTATTTTGCTTTCCAAGTATCTACAAGTATCTAGAACTTTGTGTATTATGAGAAGGGAGAGTCCTAATTACCCAGATGTGCTGAAGAATGAAGGAATTACACAAGAAACAACCTAATCAACAACTTTTTAAACTGTGTCATTCTTATTATCCATTTCTTTCCATAAATCCTCTGTACAGAAATCACCCAGAGCTTTTCTTCTTCCCTTATTAACTCAGAGGTAGTATTATAGCACTTGGGCTACCCATCTGCTTTCTCTCATTTTCAGTTCATGACAACCTACTCTACTTTCCTATTTGTACATGTCCAAAATGATATCTTTTACACTATTTGTAAGGATGTATTACCCTCTCTGGGCTACTTTTCCAACTTTCACTTGCAAGTTGGTCAGAGCCTAACCACTTTAAGGGTTGGAGTGTACCTATTGGCACCATCTTGGCACAACTACTGCTCAAGAGCCCCCACTGGTGTGCCTCCTATGAAAATCATTCAGTAGATTCAATTAGCAAAGGCATTTACTAAAATGGCATAAAAATGTAAGTTGATAAAAACCATTTTGACTGTATGGCCCACCCCCTTCAGCCTCTTGCTGGGATGGTATAGGGTGAAGTTCCCTATTTCCCTGCCTCTCATTTCTCACTCACTTTTAAATTTTATTTATTTATTTATTTTTAAAGATTTAAAGATTTTAGATTTTAAAGATTTAAAGATTTTTTTTTAAAAATCTTAAATATAACCATTTATTTAACATGAAAGTGACAGAACAACAACAATATCATAAGTATGCATATAAGTCAAATAAAGATATGATAAATCATAGTCTACACACAAATCTTAGTTTCTTTTTTCCCACTAATGGCTGTAGTATCTCAGTGTTAGAGTGGGCACACACCTAAAGAAATCTGTTGGGGAAGCACATAAGTGATAAAAACTCATATACCCAAAGCAACTCACAACTCTGGAACCATAAAGTTTGATGTCCTCTTTCTATAGCAGAAATTATCCATACAATTTCCTTGATGTTTCCTTTGCTAAGCTGAATTGATCCATGCTATGTTTGACTAATACCTCACTCTGTGTGGATATCTCTGACAACCAGTTGATCTAATAGATGATTTCTCTGATTCTTTGCTTCTACACTGTTTTGCTCAGCGGGACTTATTCTTCAACAGCAATTTTAGTATCCATCATTTCTCAATTCCAGCTTATTGATGCCTTCAGCTAAAGTTGGTGAAAGCCTCTCCTATTTTGCTCCTTTGGAGGATTATTTTTCTCTCCCATTTCTTAGAAACAAAATGTGACAGTGAAGAGAAGTATCTCCTCTCTCTTCTCATCCTCCTCTCCTCCTGCTCTGCTAACTTCCTCCTCCCATTCTCTCCTTTCCTCCTTCTAGCTTCCCCTTCTCCAATTATCCATGTGAAATCACTGGAACAGATTTCTCACTTTTTATTAAACAATTTATAAAACACCCCCAGTTTACTGCCCCTATAGATAACAGGGAAGTTTCCCATTGGTATCATACTGGCTTTTCGTATTAAGTTATATATAACTTTGAGCATTGAGGGACTCTGAATGGATTAGAGAAACCCTTCCTTCCATGCTCTATGCTATCTACTACAGTAATGGAAGGTACACATTGAAATTATCCCTGCTAATAGCTCTTCTTCTCCCCTTGTGAATAGCAATGAAATTTGCTAGAGCTATCTCTATGTGAGGTGCCCATTTTCATCTGAATTTCTCTCTATTACAGTCTGGTGGGACTAGTGGGGATGAAAGCATATTCCAACAGATAGCTTTTTGGGAGAAAGGAGGGAGAGAGAAAAGGGAAAGGCCTTGAGAATGGGAATCTTTCTCATAGAGTTTAATAGCTAGATACTTCAGAGATTTCGGTTACAAGGGTATTATTCAATGGGCAATGTCTTGCACCTTTCAGGATCTTGAGCAATGGGTTGCTTAAGAAAAAAATATCAGAGAGGATTCTGGGAAGATGGCAGAGTAGGTCAGAAAATTCCAAGCCCTCAAGATTTTCCCTCACAAAAGAGATGAAATAGCACCTCAAGACGAATATTGAGCAGTAAAAATAAATAAGAATAGGAGCAGAACAAGGGTCCTCCTGGGACAATCGGAGAAGATCTGAAAAAAAAGTCCCATGAAGAGGTTTGATACCTGTGAAGAGTAAACACCTCTAGGCTAGGTCCACTTAAAAAACAAGCAGCAAGCCCTGGGGTTAGCTGGGTTGGGAGGCTGCCTCAGTCCCAACTGCAGGAACTTTTACCCCCAGGACAGTGAGGGGTATTGGGCATCTGAGCCGGGGAAGATCGAGGGAACCTCTACTGACAATGAACAACAGACCTAGATGTGCTGCAGAGACAGCATGGACAAGAAGGAACCAGCATGTGCCCACCACTGACTGTAGGCACTTACAGGAGGCTGGAGATCTTGGTTCCACCTCCAGATGGGAGAATTGAAGGAGGATCTGAGGCCAGAGGTACCATTCCCCATACCCCAGGACTAGAGGTTGTTATAAAAACTGAGCTACTACAAGCTTTTAAAAAATGCATAGGCAAAGGAGAAAAAATTCAACCATAGAGAGTTACTATGGGAATAGAGAAGACTGGGGTTCATCTTCAGGGGAGGATACTGAAGCAAAGAAACCCTCTTCTACCCCAAAGAGTAATGCCAAATGGTCACCTGCTCAAAATGAATTCATAGAAAAACTTAAAAAAGGCTTTAAAAATCAAGTGAGAGAGATTGAAGAAAAACTAAAAAAAAAAAGAAAAAACAAAGAAAAATGAGAAGATTCAGAAAAGAAAGTCAACCAATTAGAAAAGAAGATCCAGAATCTTAAGGAAGAAAATTACTTCTTGAAAATTAGAATTGGGCAAAGGGAAGCTAGCAAAGTTATAAGAGATCAAGAAATAATAAAACAAAATATAAAGAATGAAAAAATAGAAAAGAATTGAAACATCTCATAAGAAAAACAACTGATGTGGAGAACAGAGCAAGAAGAGAAAATATAAGAATAATCAGACTATGTGAAAGCTATGATCAGAAAAGGAATCTTGATATGATAATGCAACAAATAATTAAAGAACATTGTCCTGAAGCATTAAAAGAAGAGGGGAAAGCAGAAATAGAAAAAAATCCATTGATCATCATTTTAAAGATATCCTACGAGGAAAACCCATAGGAATATTATAGTCAAATGCCAAAAATCCCAGCTCAAGGATAAAATATTATGAGCAACAAGAAAAAACAATTTAAATATGGCAGTGCCACAATTAGAATCACACAAGACCTAGCAGTGGTGACACTAAAAGACTGCAGGTCTTGGAACTCTATATCAAAGATCAAAAGAACTTGGGTTCTGGCCAAAAATGTCATACACAGCAAAACTAAGTATAATCTTCAATGGGGAAAAAAATGGAAATTTAATGAACTGTCAGGACTTTGTAAAGGACTTTGTAAAACAAACAAATGAAACAAACCAAAAAAAACCAACCTTGGACTAAATAGAAGATTTGACATACAAAAGCCAAGAGAAATATAAGATACATACCAAATATTAATTACAAAGGACTCTTCTAAGGACAGACTGTTTACCTTTTATGTATTTAAATGTAAAAGGTATGTCTAAGATTGTTATTAGTAATTGGGCAGTTTGTAAGAAATATTGGGGTAGATCTGAGTATGATATGACTTAAAAAGTAAAACTGTTTGGGAACACCTTAAAAGAGTAATTATTTTATACAAATGAGGTGTGAGAGGAAGAACCAAAACAGAGGAATTAGATGGGGTAGGAAGTTAGTTCTGAAAACCTACTTTCATCAGGAATGGGTTTAAGAGGAAACAATACATACATATCTAGAAGAGTATAAAAGTCTTCTAAATTCAGAAAAAAATAAAATGCAAAGGGGATTGGGGGGAGAGGATAAGGGAGGGATCTTTAGAGAGGAGGATGAGGGAATAGGTCAAAGGGAGGTATAGAAGGGTATTTAGATTTAAGATAATGGAAGTTTAAGGGAGGGATCCTTGGAGGGGGGCTAAATTAAGTAGTAGGAGGGCCAGGTAGAGGGAAAAAGCAAAGTAAAGGAGTTAGGAGGGATAGGAAATAAGAGAAATGGACAAACATAAAAACAAAGATCAGAAGTTGAATTTGTTAGGGAAAGTACATGTCTGTATATTTACGTATGTATGTATGTGTACATATATGTTTATCTATATACCTATATCTATATATAAATATGTCCATGCTTAGCTGTAGCCTTGGGGTGGGGGGAGGGGAGGAAGGGGAAAAAATGAAGTAAAAACAACAGAGAACAAAAGAAAACTAACAAGGAAGCAAAGAAAAGATGGGCAGCTCTCAACACAACACTTCGTACTTAGT
This sequence comes from Vombatus ursinus, assembly GCF_900497805.2. Lineage (NCBI taxonomy): Eukaryota > Metazoa > Chordata > Mammalia > Diprotodontia > Vombatidae > Vombatus > Vombatus ursinus. The sequence goes on along the minus strand of NW_020954570.1, from coordinate 8,027,555 downwards.
ATATAGGCTTTCTTGAAATGGAAATTTATTGCTATATATTTTAAATCCTCTATTATGTTTTGCTGTGCACATGACATGCTTTTTTTTCTTTTATTATGTATGTCAGCTTCAATATTTAAATTTATGTTTCTTTTTCTTTTTTTATTATGTATTAGTTTCAGTAAAAATAAAAAAAAAGAATATTAACCCCAAGGGAGCCAAGGACTCTATTCCTTAGATGCTTCTGACAGAGACAGAAACTCTCATCTAGGAGGGAGAAGAAGTGGCAGGGGCAGACTCACAAATAGTACAAATAGCCATAATTTGCCTGGTAACCACGACTCCCAGTTGCAAAATGGCATACTGGACAAAGGTGCAGATGTACTGTGAGAGAGGGCTTGCTAGCATTTGAGATATGTACCAACAGAATCCCAAGGATTCTTTAGAAACCTGGATAGTTCAAATTATTGATAAAGGAATCTAAATTATTGTCATCGTGGAAGATGAATGGATTGGCCTGGGGGCTTATCCACTGACTCCTTTCTAAAATAATGACAACCCAGTGGACAGCACAGCAAAAAGCTGCTCCATTAGAAAGGCATTGCACAGACATTAAAGAAACATATGGTGCTATCCCCACCCCTCAGGTCAAATCTTGCCTCAGATACTTATTTTCCCTCAGGTACTCTTTCTTAACCCTGACTCAAGTAATAGCATTAACAGATAGCTTCAGCAGAAAATGGATTTGTCACCTGTCTCTAATAACACCTGGTGGGGGGATTTCAGGTTTCCAATAGCAACCAAATCTCCAAACTCCCTGGAGGGCATGGTACATTAGGTTAAGACCTGAGGGATGGAAAAGGGTTGTCAACTCAACCTAAGGCTAGTGATGTAACACCACAATTGTCAGGGAGAAGTACCAATCCAGAGGGAAAGAGTGGAATTTTGGATGCTATTGTTAAGTACCTCAATGGTAATGAAAGAATCTTTCGAATTCTGCTGTATGAGTAACATATCCACAATATTAGACAACGCCATGGGCAAATGTGGATCTTTCCTTCCCATCATGCTTCCCTCTCAGATGTGTAGAAATTTAAAGTCAGGACTTAAATGTTGTCCTTGTGACCAGTACCTCAAACTCTATAATCATACAAACTTAGGTTATGTGAATCAGAAAGGACTATCTTGAAACAGTGGGTATGTCCCTCCCATCTTCAATGTAGACACTTTAAGCTAGCAAACACCCCAAGGAACTTAATTTCTACAATGCCCTTGCCTCCCCTGCCTTTGTCCCTGGTAAATAATGTACCCAGAAGGTGGTAGCCTGGCTCTTAACTATTCATTGAAGATCCCCCAACTTTTAAGGGGCGGCTGGCTGTGGAAAGGGGGAAGATCAGTTGTTCCATCAGTATATAAGGGCTTTTTTCCCATCACTAGAGGTAACAGAAACTGAAAAAAATGGTCAGGAACCTCTCCTTAATACTAGCCCAGGTAGCCAACAAGACTGCAGAAGCATGAGAAGTACAGGCTCACAGCTGGGAGTTCTCCAGTCTGAATGATGGTAGATAACATCTGTGACTATCCACTAGCCAGCAAGTCTGGCCACTAGCTAACACCTACCGCTATTATGGGGTTAAAATGGAGTGGTCACCTGTTTCTTTGGGACACAGCCAGACACTGGTGTGTGGAATTTATTCTCATTGCTAGGGTTTGGTTCCTGGGCTGCCTGAATCCCAAGGATCCCTGGATAATTCCAAACCCTGACCTTCTATATGACAGATAGAGCCATAATCCTAATCACAAACTGTGGTGTACTACAAAACATCCAAGTCAGTTTCCTGTTTCCTTCACCATTGTCAATATACCTGCCTTGAAGAGAAGCCCTTTGGATGTGGATGATGGAAAAATGAGATCAGAAGGATGGATTGTGAGCTGATGAAAACCAGTTTGACTGGTATAGCACCAGTCCCTTTCCCAAGCCCCTGTTCAGCATCGTGCTGTCGTGGTACCATTAGGGTTAAATTCTCTACTTCCCTGCTTCTTATTCCTCACTCCTTATTAGGTAATTTAGAAAATACCCTCACTTTATTGGTCCTACATTGGTATCATGCTGGCTCTTTGTCTCAAACAGTACATAAGTTTGAGCCCTGAGGGATTCTGGACCTTCAACTGAAGCATGGAGACCCCACCCTGTGAGCTACCCACAGGCAGGGAGGCCACACACAGAGTCTGCCCCTGCTGGCTGCTATCCTTCCTTTTCTCTTGTGAGTAGTAATAAAGTTTGTTAAAGCTATCTCTGTGTGGGCTGCTGCTTTTCATCTAAACTCTCCTTCATTACAAATAAAACACAAGTAGTAGTTGCAAAACATTCCCACCCTTCAAACACATCCTGACACACATTCCAACAAATACACATTAAAAAGAGTGGGTATACACTTAAAGCACTTGTTTGGGACACGTGGGCTGAGGACACGTGGGCTGAAGCAATTGGCTCACAATTCTGAAGCTACAGGTCTTCAATGTCTTTTCTTTCTTGGGAGAGTGCTCACAAAATCCACACCCGGGTATGATACCTGTGCAGAGGGTTGCTCTGCTTATTTGTGACATGGGTCTCTGGTGAATGAATGTACCTACTAGACTCTCTAGGCTTACTGTTTGCTGGGCAGCTGTAGGCTCACCACCTCCAGGTTCAGGCTCAGCAGCAAACCTCCGCTAGGGTGCAAGTATTTATACAGTGCTTTAAAGTTTGCAAAGCGCTTTACAAATAATATCTCATTTGAATCTTTTAGCAATTCTGGAAGATGGGTGATATTATTATCCCCATTTTATATTTCAAGTGACTGAGGCTGAAGAAGACAAAGTGGCTTGCCCAAAGTCATACAGTTAATAGGTATCTGAGGCAACATTTGAACTGAGGTCTTGCTGACTCAAGTCTAGCACTGAATCCACTGTGTCATCTAATTGCCACTTTTCCAGAATGCCTTGTTTCAACTCCTAAAAACAAAGGAAAAATCAGGCTGAAGACAAGTTTCTATGAGGACAAACTGTATCACCTATGTCCTCAAACATATTGAAAATTATTTTAAGATAATCTCCTGAGATTCATCACCTTATCAGTCTCACTTCTACTTCACAGATACTATTGCTGTGAAACTGCACATTTAGAAAAAGTCTTAGCCTTGACAAGACTGGCTTATAACTTCTTGAAGCCTAACCTGGATATTATACAAAGAACTGATATTAATATAGTTAAGGCTCACGTGGATAACAGCTAAACTCAAGCTAGTGGTTCCGAACAAATCTGTTATGGTCAGAGAAAGCTTAAATTATTTGTTATATTTATAGATCTTTGTGGTCTCTCCAGATCTGGAACTGGGAATTCACATCTGCATTTCTGTAATCAGTGAGGGGATTTGGTTATTAAATTTTAACACATTCAGACTTATTTAATCAAGGTCATTTACAAATCAAACAGATATCATTTCATAAAAATCTCTAAACAATTGTACTCCATTTCCTAAATGGGAAGCACTGCAATTAATGGTTGTCTAAGGGTTAAAATCAATTTAACTTACAGGCATTTGGTGGCTAGAACAGTTGTGAACACATTAGAATGTTGATAAACACTGATTATTATTTATATCTTACAAGTTTTCAGCCTTATGATAAAGGTCTAATTTTCTTTTTTCCTTTAACCAAAGAAAATCACTGGATTGACGGTTTTGCCACTAATTTCACAAAGTTGCTGTAGCACATTTGTGTTTTTAAAGAAAGATTGAGTTTACAAGTTGATTATTTTGGGGATTAGACTTGTGATGCCATTGGTGCAGGTGTTCCCTATGAGGAAACTCCTATCAGTGCAGGTCAGCACCTTCTCTGTAATTTATATTCGTAGGGAGGGGCCCTAGAGCACTGAGAGTTTGAGTGACTTCCCCAGGGCAGCATAGCCAGTAATTTGTGCCAGAGGCAGGACTTCAAACCAGAGCTACCTGACTCTGAAGCCAATGTTCTATTCAATATATCACTCTGCCTCTCAAGATGCTGCAATAACAAATTAATAAGTGAGAAATTCAGTTAGTCAGTGGATTATTTTTTCTCCCAACATCAAAACAACACCTTATCTGACTGACTTTCCCCCTATGGAATTGATTGAATTAACAAATTGTTTTGATGTCAGAAACTCATTCAAGTTGTCAATCACAGAGTTTTTGTGCTGTGATGAAACTTGGAGTGGTTAGTGACCCAGAAGTAGGTACCGGGTTAATAGACTCTATTATAGCTACAAACTATACATCCTATCTGAAACCCTATCTGAGAGGGGTGGCAAGCCCCTTTGGAGATGGATATACTCCTTTTCCAGATACTAACCTAAGTGCAGCATACATGACTAAAGTTACATGTAGACTCAAGGGAGATTGAGATTGATCAATATTGTGTTAATATATATATTACTCAGCCTCAGTCCTACTTCATGGATGCCGTAGCTCATTGTTTCATAATTCCAAAAAGCCTGTACAATGACAGATTTGGTTCACTACTTCCTGTAACTCTATCTTTGCATTATGCAAAAAGTCTAGAAAGATTTGATCTATCAATTTTGTAACTTGTCTCTTAATTAGTAATTGCATTTGCAAAAAATGTCATCCATTCTCTCACTACAACTTTTTGACCTGGGCTGCTGACAATAAGCAAAATAATTCAGTTTAAACATTATTACCTGCTATAGTATGAGCCAAATCTTAAACCCTGCTCCCATTCAAGGGTTCTTGAGAACTATGCCAATTAAGCTATAAAAGGGGTACTTTATAAAACTTAATAAAATGACAAAATTCATTTGGAAAAAAAAAATCTGGAACAGGAGTTAGCAAATGATAGCCCAGCAGTCACATCTGCCTCCCCCACCTGCTACTGAACAGTCCATGAACTAAGAATGATTTTGACATTTTAAAGTAAAATTTTATTGTATTTAAAAATGCAAAAACCAATATACATATACATACATAAGTATACAGTATACATACGTACACATTGCATCTATATACATATATGGAAATATATGTGTACATAAAACATGTTTCTATATGCTATGTAGAAATAGATCATATTTATAAATATTATACATATTACAAAATATAGAAATATGAATATGCCAAAACATTCTCCAATAGATAAGTGATCAAAAGATATAAACAGTTCTCAAAACAAGAATTTTAAACTATTGACAATACATGAAATAATGCTCCAAATCACTAGTAATAAGAGAAATGCAAATCAAAACCACCATGAAGTTTCACCTCACACCCTGCAAACTGACAAAGAAGATAAAAGATGGGAATAGTCAGTGTTGGAGGGGTTGTGGGAAGGTAGGCATACTAGTATATTGTTGGTGGAGCTGGGGTCACAAAGAGTTGGACATGACTGAAAACTACTGAACAACAACAACATATGGGATAGCTGTCTGGGAGGGTCAATAGGAATAATACTATAGTGAGGTTAACAAGAAAAAGACATCCACAGGGAGGGATTCAGGCTGATAACAACAAATGCCCTGATAGGAATAAATGGTTCATATTATCCAATAAACTGTCCTCCATTTTGAAATCCATTTATATAGGGATCATTAAAAAAAAACAGACCAAGCATTCCTGATTTCATGAATTCTAAAAGTAGCCTTTAAAAGGTCAATATGACTTGGTGGATAGAGGACTGGTCCCAGAATCAGGGAGACCCAAGATTAGTTTCTGACACTGCAATTCATTTCAATTCTTGCTTTATCTTCTCAGTAAATATAAATATCCCTTTGTAAAAGCTAAATATTAATTGGATAAATGCTACTGGGATGCTAATGACTGGATTAATCAATGATATGAGGGAGGTACTAACAATAACTAGCAACTGGCACTAGAGACAACACACTACAATGGGGTCCAGAGCCAATGGCATTAGAAAGTCACTCTCAATTCCTCCGGGTATCCTTAGAACTCATAGAGGAAAATATAGTCTTGCTCTGGGAATTTGACTTGCCACTGAGAGTAGGAATTGAGATAAAGATTCTCACAGTTCGTATGGGTGACATATATAAATCAGAACATATAAGGTACACATGGAATAGATGAAATATAGGGCTTGAATCAAATTTTGAGGTCTTTACATCCAATAATATTGAGCATTTATAGAGTGCCTATGAGAGGTGGCAATCTAGGGTTACCTATTTTCAGGGCCCAATTCTGATTTCATTAGTGTAAGACAGTTCCTATATGGAAATACCCTGTGAATGCAACTCAACTGCAATTTGTAGAAATTTACCTGGGGACATCAAGAGATTCGATGATTTGCATATGAGTATATAAACCTAATAAGTACCAGAGGAAGGATAAACATTGGGCTTTTATGATTTGTCTCTCTGGAGGATGTTGATACTCACGGCCACTTTGTGAACCCAATGGAGGTTGATGAGGATGGAAAGGATGCTCCAATCTATCTATTTCCAGAGGGAAATTTGCAGATCATATGAAGGCTTAGGATAAAAAAGAGGTGAGAGGGAAGGAATAAGTATTTACATAGTGCCTACTATGTGCCAGCCACTGTGCTCAGCACTTTACAAATATTGTCTCATTTGATCCTCACTACTACCCTATGAGGTAGGTGTTGTCAGTTTCTCCATTTCACAGTTGAGGAAACTGAAGGAAATTGAGGTTATGTACCTTGCCCCAGGGTCACATAACTCGTGACTCTGCGAGGCTGGGTTTAAACTCAGGTCTTCCTCACTTTAGGCTGAACACTATGTCCACTATGCCACCTAGTTGGCAAAGTTTCTTTTTTTATTCAAAAATAAGCCCACTATCCACTAAACCACAATACCTCTCAATAGTTCCATACTATATTTAGATGTGTATAGGCAACTATCTAGATTATTTATATAAGGATAATCCAAAAACATACATTTGGATAAGGATACTTTGTTGCACATCATACTTTAAGTTGAAGAAAAATTACTAACTTATATTTACATAGTACAAAGTACTTTACATAGAGTATCTTACTTGATCCTTACAAGTCCTATGAGGTAGGTACTGCTATTATCTCCATTTTACAAGCTAGTAAGTGACTTGCTTGGGGTCACACAGTAAATAAGTATTTGAAACAGGATTAGAACTCAGGTCTTCCTGACTCCTACTCTAGTACTATATTCGCTACATCATTCAGTGACCCTAAAATGGATCCAGTTGTTTTGGCTAGCTTTGCTCATAGATAACTAAAAATATGGGCTACAAATCTATCTATATATCAATAGAAGGAAGGCTCTGAATTGTTTATATCAGGCTGCAAATTCATCTGAGCATCTAAAGGCATGTGTAATACAGACGAATGTTTGTTGGACTATATTTGCTTGTTGCACTTATGGATTGTTGATCTTTTTAATTAAGTAAAGATTGTTAATAGTTCCATTCACTGTTATCAGTCACTCACCAAGATACAGGTCATCTTGTGTGCTTACCCTGCCACCCACTCTTTCCTTACCTCTATCCCAATAATAAGTTCTCTCTCTTCTGGTGCAGAGGCTATTAGAACTCAGAACCATTTCATTCAAATATAGCAGTAGCAAAGGATTATATCTATGTTCTATTTGTTGAGTTAGCCCCATGGCATTCATATTAATTATTGAAATTGGTCTATAATTTTCTTTCTTTGCTTTTGCTCTTCCTAATTTAGATATCACCACCATATTTGCTTCATAAAAAAAGTTTGGTATGACTCCTTCTTTGCCTATTATTCCAAATAATTTGTTTAATGTTAGAATTAGTTGACCTTTAAATGTTTGGTAGAATTCAGTTGTAAATCCTTTTGGTCCTGGTGTGTTTTTCTTAGGACACTCATTTATGGCCTGTTAATTTCTTTTTTTATTTGTTTGTTTTGTTTTGTTTTTGGTGAGGCAATTGGGGTTAAGTGACTCGCCCAGGGTCACACAGCTAGTAAGTGTCAAGTGTCTGGTCTGAGACTAGATTTGAACTCAGGTCCTCCTGAATCCAGGGCCAATGCTCTATTCACTTAATTTCTTTTTGGTTATTTAGATATTCTATTACCTCACTTTTCTATGTTCTTGAGTTGAGCTCAGGAATTTAGCTTTCTCTCTTTGTTTAAAATTATAATTTTAAGTTATTTAAGTAATTTAAGTTTAATAAGTTACAATTATTGCAAATATTAAGTTAAAGTTATAATTAAAAGACAAGTTGTTATCTCTCACACCAGGAGCCCCTAGAATACTTCCAGGACAGATTTGCTATCTTTAAGCTCCACAAATTAACTTGGTACCGTCACTAAAAGATATGTCATCTGTCCTTGCTTGTCCTTATGCAATTAGGGGAGATTTCATCTTTTCCAAGGAGACAGCAAGTGTGATAGTTTTGATCCCCTAGCAAAGCTTACAAGATGCAGATGGTATCCATAAAACAATTAACATTCCTTAATTGTCAGAGAATGGTATGATTAGCCTCATCTGAATGTCAGGCCCCCTTTCTTAGTATAGCCAATTGTAATATCCCAATTATTTCCAAGACCCCTTCTTTCTTTAGTCTCAATAAAATAGTACCTTCCTTCTCTCTAAGGTGGCTGGCTCTACTAAAATGGCCAGTCTGACCCACTTTGGTAACAGTTATACTGGTCATTGTTAACAAACTGATCTTGTTCAGAGTCTATACCTCAGTCTACCTTTATTAAAATTATTCAAGACAGTTTTGGAGGTCCCAGTGAGATTAGGGGACAGAGTCTGGTTCCCCAAATTCTCTTAGGGGAACCCTTCTCTTTTCTTTTGGGTGCCCCTGGTTTAACTTTCCATCTGAAGGGAGGGCTTCTAGAGAACTACAGTTGAGACCTGACTCTCCCATTGAACCCAAATCTTCTCTGAGCTAGAAGATAAGCATCCCATTAGGGAAAAGTTACAATTTTGTCTGTCTATATTTGTCTTGAGTTGCTGTTTTGTGTTCAGTGTGACAATTTGGAAATAATTGGCAATACAAAGGCTGGGAAAATTCCCTGGGGACAATTCCTTGAAGGAATTTTTTTCCTCAAGGAAGACCCCAAATTGAGGGTGGGGAGTAATTTCAGAGTGTCCACCATATCGATGCTCTTCAGAGCTCATGAAGGCTTGTCTTCCCAGTCAAGGACAGGGATAATATTGGTGTGAAAAAGGGGTTTTTGTGTGTGTGATTCTCTTTAGAGCTCCATTACTGGTGTTTGATATTGATGTGTCTATTTATTTGTGTAAATCAAGCTATTTTCTTCCCTTGCCCTGATCAGCCTGGAGAGCGTTGCATAGCAAGTCTCTGGAGACATCTAGTGACCAAAGTGGGAATAACAACATGCTTGTCTTTTTTCTGTTTATCTCTGTTTCTGTGTGTGGATGTCTGTGAAATTTCTGAGTTTTCTAAGTCTTTAGAGTGATAGTCTCTCTCTGCCTCCTGACTCTGGGCAAGTTAGAAAGCAGACAAGAGACACAGATAAGACGGAATTTTGGCATCATAAACTAATCAGAGACTAAAATGTAATTTCTCTAATGTGAATTTCTAAATTGTGATTTGAATACTTTTATACTTTGATCAAGATTTCTCTGTGTTGGTCTTGAATTTAAGCAATTTAGAATGTCAGCAATTGATATTTTTAAAAGCTCAGCTACTTTTGTAAAACCACTGTATAATAAATGTTGTTAAGGATTTTAAAATTCTTAAACTTAAATCATTCTGGAGAGCAGTCTGGAACTGTGTCCAAAGGACTACCAAAGTGTGCATAACCTTTGATCTAGCAATACCCCTACTAGGTCTCTATAACTAACAGATCAAAAAAAGGGAAAATATTTGTACAAAATATTTATAGCATCTCTTTTTGTGGTGGCAAAGAATTAGAAATTGAGGGGATGTCCATCAATTGGGCAACGGCTGAACAAGTTGTGGTATATGATTGTAATGGAATACTATTGTACTATAAGAGATGATAAACAGGATGCTCTCAGAAAAACTTGGAAAGACTTACACAAAACAGATACAAAGTGAAATGAGCACAATCAGGAGAACATTGTACAAAGTAATAACAAAATTTCATGATGATTAACTGTGAAAGACTTAGCTATTCTCAGCAATACAATGATCCAAGACAATTCCAAAGGACTCATTATTAAAAATGCTATCCACATCCAGAGAAAGAACTAATAGAGTCTGAATACGGATCAAAACATACTATTTTCCACTTATCTTTATTTTTTCATATCTTTTTTTGTGGTGGGAGAGGGGGCCGGTGCCTTCTTTCACAACATAACAATACGAAAACATGTTTTGCATGACTGCACATGTATAACCTATATCGAACTGTTTAGAGAGGAAGAAAGGGGGGAGAGATGGAGAGAATTTAGAATTCAAAATTTTTAAATAAATGCTAAAAATTGTCTTCACAAGTAATTGGGGAAAATAAAATGTTATTTAAAAAGAATTGAAAAAATGCAACACTTGATTTGGAAATTATAGAATATTTTCTGGATATTTTAAAGAAAGGAGGGGGATAGTGAATCTGCAGAGAAAACTCTATCTAGATTCTGAAAAGTGAAAAGTAGTATCAGTGAGATTCCAAAGTGAAGAGTAAGTGTATAAAAAAAGAGTAAATAACATTTAATTTAGAAAATGTTGCTTCTGTGACTGACATAAAAGAACTGAATTTTTATTTGAATAGACCAGGCACTGGTTGTTGCTTGGTTGTTATTTTTCATTCTCAAAGAGGACCAAAATGACATCACTATGTTGAAGTCAAGGTATAGTGTATCCAACTGTGGTTGATCAGACCAATATGAGCTCAAAAGACTCTATCACAGGTCAAACACAAAAAGACCACATGAACATTTGGAGAGGACGTGTCTCTAAATTTGTGCATCTCATATTTCTTTTGAGCTACTGCGACTCTTCTTCACTCATAGAGCACAGCGTCTTCTTTGCTGTAGGTATGCCATGCTGGGCAATCCTGTGCCAGTGTCTCCCATCTCACACAATTGATTCCAAAGTTCTTCAGAGAGACCTTGAAGGTGTCCTTGTATTACTTCTTCAATCCTCCATTTGATTGCTTTTAGGCAAAAGTGCATTTAGCATTTGAACGATGTGGCCAACCTATTATAGTTGCACTCTTTACAGTAGAGTTTGAATGCTTGGCAATTTAGCTCAAGAAAGGATCTCAGTGTCCAGTACTTTATTTTGCCAGAGATGTTCAGAATCTTCCTAAGAAAATTCAAATGGAAGCAATTCAGTTTCTTGGCATGGCACTAGCAGACTGTCCAAGCTTCACAGACATACAACAATGAAGACAGTACAATGGTTCTGTAGACCTTCAGTCTGGTAAGCAATGTAATACTTCTTCTCTCCCACAGAACCTCCCAAACACTGAACTAGTTCTGGCAACGCCTGTGTCAACCTCATTATCTATGTCCACATCCCTGGAAAGTATATTGTCAAGGTAAGTGAACTTATCTGTAGTATTCAAAATTGCTCCATTTGCTGTAACCGATGGTTCCACATATGGATGGTATGGTGCTGGTGGGTGGAGATGCTGTGTTTTCTTGCTGTTAATTGTTAGGCCAAAATTAGTACAAGCAGCAGAGAATCGATCCATACTTTGTTGCATCTCAGCTTCAGAGGCAGCATTGAGTGCACAATCATTTGGGAACAAAAAAAAATGATCCATCAACTCTCTCTTTACTTTAGTCTTGGCTTGTAGCCTTTTCAAGTTAAACAATTTATCATCAGTGTGGTAGCTGACCTTGATGCTGTTTTCATACCTGTTGAAGGTGACTGACAGCATTGCTGAAAACATCATGCTCAAAAGCATGGGAGCAAGCACACAGCCTTATTTTATTCCATAGGTGACCGAGGAAGCACAAGATACTTCATCTAGACACATGCAAACAAGAGGTCATGAAATTGTGGTACAATACTGATGAACTTCTCCAGGCAATCAAATTTTGACATAATTTTCCACAAGCCCTAACAAATGACAGGATCAAAGATCAATAAATGTGTACAGACCTTTGTTCTGCTCATGGCATTTCTTCTGGAGTTGTTGGGCAGCAAACACCATATCAAGTGTTCCTTGGCCCTTTCTGAATCCACACTGGCTCTCAGGTAGATGATTATCTTCCAGGTGAAGGATCCACGTATTAAGGAGGACTCTGGCAAGAATTTTGCTGCAATGACTAAAAGAACATCTCCTCTCCACCCCCACCCCCACCCCTATAATTGCCAGAGAATAATCTCATCTATATATTTCATATCTTGTTAGTGGACCTGAGTTAGCAGACTGCCTAGTGCCTACAAGGGGTTGTTAGGGAGATAAGACTTCTTTAATGGTGTAAGGACACTACAGAGACAATATATCTGAGAGCTTACTTCAAGACTTAAAGATAACACCTGATGTCTTGGCACACTAGGTTTCAAAAGAAAGTTATGCCCCCATGTAGGGAGGAGAAATAAGTTACTCAGAATAGTCCACCCATACGAAGTGAATGGAGGGAGTTCCTGGGCATGCTGAGACAGGTCCCTTGGCTCAAGAAATGTTTGACAGCTCAATCTGCCTTGCTTGCTAGAGTCACCTGGTAGGGTTCACAGACATGAGGGACAAGTTATGCAAAGATGTGGATGCAAGAAATGGAATGATATGTGTGAGCAATAAGAAGGCCAGTTTGGCTGGATTGTAGAGCTTGTGAAGAAGAAGAATATGAGCACAGAAAAGTAGTTTGGAGTCAGGTTATGAAGGGCTTGAAATAACAAACAGGGAAGATTTGTATTTGGCCCTACAGGTAAAAGTGCATGATTGGAGTTTATTGAGTAGGAAAATAACATGGTCAAGCCTATGCTTTATGAAAATCAATTTGGCAACTCTATGGTAGATGAATTTGATAAGGAGAGAAACTAGTTATTCGGCTTCTACAATAGCACAGTCAAGAGGTGATGAGAGTCTGAAGTTGTGGTTGAACTGGAGAGAAGGGGATGGATACAAGAGATATAATGACAGTAGAACTAAGAAGACTTAGTAGCTAGTTGGCTAGCTGAGTGAGAGAGTGAGGGCTTGAGGATCAATCAATCAATAAACATTTATTAAGCAACTATTATATGCCAGGCATTGTGTTAAGCACTGGGGATAAAAAAAAGAAGAAGCAAAAGACAGTCCTTTCTCTCAAGGAGCCTACAGTCTAATGGGGGAGACAGTATGTAAATAAATATGTACAAAGCAAGCTATATACAGAACAACAGGAAATAATTAACAGAGGGAAGGCATTAGAATTAAGAGAAATTGGGAAAGGCTTCCAATAAAAGACAGGATTTTAGTTGGGACTTAAAAGAAAATAGGGCAATCAGTAGTTGGAATGGAGGAGCAAGAGCTTTCCAGGCATGGGGGACAACCAGGGAAAATGTCAGGAGCAGAGAGATGGAGTCTTGTTCCTTTGAGGGGTGTGTGTGTGTGTGTGTGTGTGTGTGTGTGTGTGTGTGTGTGCATACTAATAGAGGTTTATAGATTAATATTCAGTCTAAAAGCTAGTAATGGAATGTGCAGCTGTTTCTGTTCCTTACTTGTCTAACACAATGCCCCTGCGTAATAAAAAGGAAAAGACTCTGGGAAGATGTGAGAAAAACTTGCAATCTCCACCGTGTCTCTGTCCCTAGCTGGCTACACTAGAGATTTAGGGGAACTTTCCCTTGGGTGAGATCTAAGACTATTCCTCTGGGTTCAGCTGAATTTTCTTGCTCCCAATGTGAGAGCTCCTACACTCTGTATTGTCTGGTATATATATATTCTCCTATGTACATCTTGTCTGTTTCTTGTTTTGCTATGATTTGGATATGTTTTTTGCTATTCACATCGTGGAGCTGGTATTTTGCAGGAAAGGGGTCAAGCCTTGGATACTTGGGGTCCCCCTTCTCCCCCAAAGTGACACAATGATCAGAAGTTAGACTGAACCTAGTCTTATCCCCTAGACTATTTAGGGGAGTAGGTAGACATAATTCTAGCCTAGTATCCCCTCTCCCTGAAGAGAACAGACTGGTTTCCTCCCACTTCAACTTTCTCCCTTCCTTCCTGGCAGGAATGAAAGTTATACAATACATAAATTAGGTGTGATTTTTGTAGTTCTTTGGAATGGAGTTTTATTTGTATTTCCTTATTATGGAACTCAACTAACATCTCTGTTTTTGAAATTCTTCTTCATAGAAGAAGAAGAAGAGAAGGTTAGAAGTGTTAATTCAATGATACCTTTTTTAACAGTAAGAAAATTGAAAAGTAACCTGAGAATTGGAAATTTCTTGTTTTTTTCACACCTACAATTTTCCTTTGGGAGTCTCATGAGAAAGCTTCTTTTTTTCCTATGCAAAAAGACTTAACTTAAAGCTAGGAAAAATCTTATTTAAATAAGTATTAGTTCTTTCAATTATTATGCTAAGGGGATTTCTTCATTTGGAAGTTACAATCATATTTTTTAGAAAGTTTTAATTATTCAATTGTTAATGTCCATTAGATTTTATATTTTCTTCCTGCGATGTTATGCTCTAAGAAAAGAACACAGAATTCATTACATATATGTTTCCTAAATTTTGAGAAGTTTTACATAAGGTAGTGTTGTTATTATCATAAGGAAAAGAAGATGCCAAATCTCTTCAACCCTAAGATTTATGGTGCTTTATTGAGGCTTAGTGAAACTTCAAAACATTTTTATTATAGTGGTCTTGTTTCTATGGGGAGCTTGATGGAAATCAAAAGGACAAACAAAATGGGTTGTGATTGTTTATTTCCTGCCTCAGTTTATTTCTGAGGTCCAGAATATATTGAGGTACACTTCCTGTCTCCTGAGGTAGGGAAGAAGTAAAAGAAAGTCATTTAAGTTAACCCAGAGAGGAGTAAAGGCTGGGGACCTCTGTTGAAATGGTAGTGGAAGAGCATTCTCCCAGTAATCTGAACATTCCTTTTGAGCGTCTGTCAGGTGAAGCTGTAAGTTAGATAAAAAGATAGTCCTGAGATTGATTTGCTTGACTAAACTTATTTCTTATCAGAGAGGACTCCTATTTGGGGTGATGGGAGATGTGGGTGGGAAGAATTGGCAAGTACTAATAATCACATCATGTGAAAAAAATAAAAAGAAGAGCATCAGTGTAACAAAAAAATGCATAAAAGAGGGCAGAAGGAAGTTCAGAAGGGGGACACAAACAGGACAGTTCTGTTACTATTGTGTTAAATTTAATATATGCTTTCAAAAACTGTGTTAATAGTTTATAATTTTCCATAAAATTGTTTTTGTTCTATTCTGTTCTTTGTATATTGCAATGTTCCTGTTTGCTGATAGTAAAATTTATATTTTTTTAAAAAAAAATTTAAATTGAAAAAGAGAGAGGTTTAAAAATATAGAAAATAGCTACAAAAGCCTGCAGCCCAGAAGTCTAGCTTTAAAGAAAGAGTAACATTTACCTGAAACAATAACAGCATTAAGTAGGAGAGAGTTTTAACAGGAGGCAACTAAGAAGTCTGTGGTGACAGAGGCACAGACGTGGCTTTGGAAGTAAAAAGGGGCAGACACAAAGCTTTGAGACTTGGCATCTTCAGAGGGAGAATTTTAGCAAATGATAGCTTGACAGGCAAGATGATGAGCATCGATAGAGAGCTGTTTCCACTGCAACACAAAACAGCCCTCTCCTCCTCAATGTGGTAGACACATTTCTCCAGGAAGGAACTGCGGTCCTTTTCCCATTGGCACATGTATCTGAGGAGATTGTTCTCATGTGTTTATAGGAGAGCTAAAAATGATCCTACTACACAGTATTTCCCTGTATTTATTTTGTTAATCTGTTTCAGTTAGATGATTTGCTATTTGACTTGTGGTTCCTGTTGAGTCTGTAAAGAACAGTCTACACAGGATGGTGGCTCTAGCCAAATGCACCTGCCCATACTGGAACTGAGAATTGTGAGGGGTCTAGAGTTGAGTGGAAGACCCACTACATAACATTTATACATCCAATATAAATAACAGTAGAGCTTACATTTACATATTATTTCAAAATAGAATGAGACATTCAGAGAAATATAGCTAAAAGCATGATTGGATGTCTTAACTTGCTTAATGATAGCATTTTAAAAGTTTATATGTTTTAAAATTGAATAGGTTGTATAGTCAAACCATTTTTATTGAAATTTTTTTTAGATATTTTGCAATTCATTCAGTTCTGTGTAAGAGCAAACAGCATTTAGGATTGTAGAGTGATTTAGGGAATTATTAGGGAATCATTAGCAACAGGTCAAAAGACTTCAGCTACCCTGAGAATCTTTGTTTTCATCTTCACCTTTTTTTTTCTTTTAAAAAAATTTATTTTTAATTCATGGAATAAAACAAGCATTTCCATAATATAGCACAATAAAAAAAAGATGATTGTAAATGAAACTGCAAATCTACTATGTATGACCTGCTATTCTTTTTAAATATGAAACAAAATCATATAAATTTCTTTTTTTTCTTTTTTTCATCCTTCCCCCACCCTAGAAATGGCTGCCATTAGACACAAATAGGTACATATATGTAATATTATTCTATACCTACTTCTATTTTTCAATTCTTTCTCTGGATGCAGATAACATCTTTCTTCATATGTCCTTTGTAGTTAATTTGGGTATTTATAATAGACAAAATAATTTATTCACTCAAAATCATTCTTAAAAATATTATTGTTCGTGTACACAATGTTCTCTTGGTTCTGCTAATTTTGCTTTTCATTATTTCATGAAAATATTTCCATGTTTTTCTAAAATCATTGAGCTTCTTTTTGTGGTGGCAAAGAATTGGAAATTGAGGGATGCCCATCAATTGGGGGATGGCTGAATAAGTTGTGGTATAGATAGACTTAGCTCTTCTCAGCAATATAATGATCTAAGACAATTCCAAAAAACTCACGATGGAAA
The DNA here is from genome assembly GCF_900497805.2 of Vombatus ursinus. Taxonomy (NCBI): domain Eukaryota; kingdom Metazoa; phylum Chordata; class Mammalia; order Diprotodontia; family Vombatidae; genus Vombatus; species Vombatus ursinus. The sequence continues at coordinate 8,010,611 of NW_020954570.1, read as the reverse complement.
ATGCTATCCACATCCAGAGAAAGAACTATGAAGTCTGGATGCAGATTGAAGCATACTGTTTTTCTCTCTTTTTTTTCTTTCTCATGGTTTTCTCTTTTGTTCTGATTCTTCTTTCACAACATGTCTAATGTGGAAATATGTTTAAAATGATTGTACATGTATAGCCTATATCAGATTGCGTGCTGTCTTGGGGAGGTGGGAGAGGAAAGAGGGAGAAAAAAATTTGTAACTCAAAATCTTATTAAAATGAATGTTGAAAACTATCTTTACATGTAATTGGAAAAATAAAATACTATTAAATGAAAAAATAAAATCATTGCGTTTATCATTTCTTATAGCACAGTAGCTTTCCATCACAATATATACCACAACTTGTTTGGCCATTCTCCATTTGATGGGCATCCATGCAATTTCTAGTTCTTTGCCACCACAAAGAGAGCTGCTATAAACATTTTAGAAATAGGCATGGTATCAATTAAGTTAAATATATTTGGTCACTTCCCTTGACAAATTTATCACCTAAAGAAATATTAATGTACCTGACTGAAGAGCTAGATAAATAACAGTGAATTGGAATATTGCACAATTAAAAAATAAAGATGTTTTCTAAACATTATGTATATAAAAAATTCAGAATCTTTGCTCTGAGAGACAGCTAAGAAGATCACTGGGTAGGGGTAAAGAACTAGCAACAATTTGGCATATTCCCTCAATGATGTTTCACAATAGCTTTGCTAAAACAACATAGCCGAACTGTATATCCCCATTCATATAGGAGCTCTTAAGGACTGGATCCAAATAGTACAGATTCCATGAAAGCTAGTAATTTCATTTGTAATTGGAAGCAAATAGATAGCCTGGTCAAATGGCAAGATGGAAAAGTAATATGCTCCATTCAGCTCATGGCCTAAGGAAAAATGTATCTCTATAGATCATTACCCATTCTGTCTCTCACATTAGGCATATCTCTTTTGCTGTCCCTCTCTTGTTCCCAAGGAGCATAAACTGACCCACACATTAAGTCAGAGCAGTGGCAGGGTAAAAGCTTTCCATGGTAATGATGTTGTCTTTCCTTTTCTGTGATATTAAATTCTATTTTCAAAGATTCTCTATACAGCAATTGGCATACATTAGAATAATTCTGTTACTTACTGGTTCTGTGTAGCTACACATAAAATAGTTTCTTTTCAATTCCAAGCAGTATCACCTTGTTTGTGAAGCTGTATTTTCAAATGTTTTCCTTTCTACAACCTGAATAGAAAAATGACTTAAAATTTCTTCTAAAAATAGGATCCAGGGTCACAAGTTTACCTGAGACCCTTTTGCCATAGCTCTACCCTTCCTCAGAAAGCTTACATCTTTCTTCCAAATTTATGAATGTGTAATTAAGAACTTGTCTTTTATGCCTGAATACTTGGAATATTGTCTGGCAAAAATCACAGAGAAAAGCATTTAATTAATACAGGACTATTCCTGAAAGCTTTTTTATAGGACAAAATCGAATGACATTCTCACTTTATACAGCCTAGAAAAATGGAGTACTTCATGTTTAAAGGCATTTTCTTTTCTGAAGCTTTGAAATTCTTGACTAGTTATCCACCTCTAAAACCCAAATATATTATTCTCCTGAGTGAGCAATAATCTGTTGATGGAATATTAGCGTTAATGTGGCCTCTACCTGGCATATTGCATGAATTAGTCAGTCAATCAGTTGGCAGGTAAAAGGTCTATTATATGCAAGGCACTCATCTAGGCACTTTGACAAAAAGAATAACTAGGCTACTGTAGGATGGGAACCAGCTGTCATTATGCTGTGTTGTGGGGAACATAAAGACATATAATAAATAGCTTCTGCCTTCAAGGAACTTATAGTCTCAATGATAGAATAAATGTAATTATGTGAAAAGTTAACAATAAAAGAGTAAAACTATATGCAAGAATATAACATGTGACAATATATCCTAAGACAGCATAATTAATTGACAAATAACTGATGTAGACAATATTTATAATGCTTTTGGAGAAGTGAGAATTTTATATAAGCTAGAGTGGTCTGGTGGAAACTTTTAGAAGAAATATTGGACTAAAGTTATATCTCAAATGTGAGTAGGATTCAGTTGGAGCCATCACGCGTTGTCCTGATCTATATTTGGCCAATGGACCCAGATGGCTTGGGAGGTGAAAGTGAAGCTGGTGACTTTGCACAGCACTCCCTCACTTAAATCCAATTTCAACTGCATGTCATGGCATCACCTCCCTGATGTCATAGTCCTCTTTGAGAACGAAGGACAAACAGCAGGATTCAATTAAACAGAGAAAAGGAAGGAGGATCTCAGGTTTGGGAAACAAAAGACAGGTACCGAGGAAGAGTATGCTATCCAACGAAAAGTTATGATCTATAGGCATGATAACTTTTTTCCCTTTCAACGTGATAGCCAGAAAACTATATGTTTAACCATCTCTAGAGTACTCATTTGCATTTGCTGGTTTATTGATAATTTCTTTGCATAACTGTTAAGTTTGTAGTCCAGGCAAATCTGCATTCTATAATTTAAATAAAAACTCCTCTGTTTCTTTTTGTAGGCGAGCATCTGGCTGTTAGCATCTGCAATTGTGCCTAGAAGCCAAGACACAGACAAGCATATTGGGAAGCTGACTTTTCATTGTGTCCTTGATCAGCTTATTGTAGTGAAAACTTTAGTCCAATTATCATTTATACTGTGGAACCAAATTTCCAGTGAAGTTACTAAAATTACACTGAAGATTCTGGTTTGAACCCGCTTTAAGTTTCAAGCTGGCATCTCCTAGGGTTTATAAGTTCCAACCATTTCCAAACTGTCTTGTTGTATTGTGCCCTGGAGCAGCACAGCAGTGTTGCAATTCTATCTAATTAACCTCCTGCTAAATGCAGAATGTCAAGAAGGCCTAACACCAAAATCAGAGAAAGTTATGTTTTAAATAGAAATTGAACTCCTGTTTCAGATCTTAAGCCCCCTGGTCTGATATTTGGCAAGATATTAGTCCTATTTGCATTTCAAAGATAGGATTTTAATAGGGTATATAACTTACAGAAGTTCACACTTCCAACGCAGGAGCTAGAGAGGGCATGGAGAATATTGTACTTGAATATTAGCTTAGGCAGTATCTTTTATAAATGATTTTTTAATTGCCAAGAAAAAAAATCTGTTGTCTGAATAACACCAAATGATTATCACACTCAAATTTCTCTTTGTTCAATATTATTGGTAGCTAAGTGGAGAAATCAAAAGACTAATGTTAAAAATACAATGAAAGGTAGGTTTAATATATATCTATATGTTTTACACATACATGTGCATATATATATGTGTAACATAGACATATACATATACGCAGATGAAATAAGTTTGGTGATTGTAATGGAATAAACCAGCTATAACTGTACTTCTTTGTTTACAAGGGAGGGTGATTATATAGGGTGGGGAGGAGGACTCAATGGGGAGTGGCAGCAATTTGAAACAAAGGAGCATCATTAACACTTTTTTTTTAAATAAAAAGGATAAATGAGCTAAAATTTGGTCAGTTTGTTAAATAACTAGGTAACTGGTCATTAAAGTTATAATGGTATAATTGGTCATATGCATTGACACAATATGAAAGTTATTGGAGTTGGACTCAGTCCCTCATAATACTTGATGACTGGAGCAATCACTGATTTCCTGTATTCCTTAGATTTGTTCAGTCCTGGAAATTATCAGAATCTCAGAGTATGGGGAGACCACTCAAAGACCATCCAGTTCAACCAGCCCCTGAACAGAAATCCCCTTAACAACATCTCTAGCAAGTGGTCATCTGTCCGGTATCTGCTTGAAGAATTCCAGGAAACAGATAGTCAACTTCTTTCATTGACAATCCTTTTCATATGTGTACAGCTTTAACTGTTTATTAATTGTTTTTTTGAACTTAAGATTGTCCATTTTCTCTCCCTACATCTCAGGCTCCATTGAAAAAAGAAAAAGAAATCCCTTCTAAGAAACATGCATAGTCAAGCAAGACAAATTTCTGCATTGACTACATAGAAATGGCTGTCTCATTCTGTGTCTTAAGTTCATAATTTCTATGTTAGCAAGTGGGTATCATTCTTCATCTTTTGTCCTCTGGAATCCTGATTGGTTACTGCATTGATCAGAGTTCTTAAGTTTTTCAAAATACTTTGTTTTTTCGCTGTTGTTGTTACTGTATAAATAATTCTGGCTCTACTCACTTCACTCTGCATCAGTTCATACATACAAGTCTTGGCCAGGTTTGTCCATTACATTTATATAATAATATTTTTTCAGCCATTCCTTAATTTAAATTTAAATTTAGCTTCCCATTCTTTGCCACAAAATAAAGAGTTGCTATACTATGGATCTTTTGATCTTTTGAGGTTATAGGTCTATCAGTGATATTAATATGTTAATAGGAATGCACAGCTTAGTAACTTTCAAACTGCTCTCCACAAAGGTTGGATCAAATTACAGTTCTACCAATTATGCATTAATGGGCCTGTTTTCCCACAGCTGCTCTAACACTTGTCATTTTCCATTTTTTGTCAACTTTGCCAATCTGAGGAGTGTGAAGGAGAACCTCAGGATTGTTTTAATTTGAATTTTTCTAATTATTAGTGATTTGGATCAATTTTTTTGCATAGCTATTGATAACTTGGATTTCTTCCTTTGAAAATTGCCTCTTCATATATTTTGACCATTTTTTTTCTATTGAGAAAAATGGCACTTAGTCACATAAATTTGAATCAATTCCTTCTGGAAATGAGAACTTTAATCAGAGAAAGTTGTTGCAAAGATTTTTTCCCCCAATAAACACTGTTTTCCTTCTAATCTTGGCTGCATTCAACTGACATCTTCTTTTTTAAAATTTAATTTTATTCTTTATAATGATCAAAAATTGACTTTCTTATCTCCCCCTTTCCTCCATTGAAAAAGAAAGAAAAAACCCTTATAACAAATATGTATGGTCAGACAAAGCAAATTCTTGCTTTGGCTATATCCAAATAAACATATGTCTCTGCCCGATTTTTATAAAGAAAAGGTTGCTTAGAGAAAAGGAGCACCACTGATCTAGATTTGATACTATCTGCTTTTCTCTTCTATCCCTCTTTCCTTTACCCAAAGCCTGATCACAGGCTTGCTTTCTTTCCTTTTAAACCCCTCTGTGGTAAGTTTGTTTTGCTTAGGACTAATCTCTCCCTTAATTTGTCCTCTTTTTTTTTTTTTTTTGGCAATTGGGGATAAGTGACTTGCCCAGGGTCACACAGCTAGTAAGTATCAAGTGTTTGGTGTGAGGCCGGATTTGAACTTAGGTCTTCCGGACTTCAGAGCCTGTGCTCTATCCACTGTGTCACCTAGCTGCGCCTTTCCTTTCCTTTCCTTTCCTTTTCTTTTCTTTTTTGTCCTCCTTCTTATTCTCCCTTTATCCTCTGTCATTTCTCTTCTTTTTCCATGTTGAATGAAAAGTATTTCTGCATCCAACTGAGTGTGTACATTCTCCCTTCTTTGACCAGTTCAAATAAAAGTGAGGTTCAGGTGTCTTTGATCCCTTTCTCTTTATTTGTGTAGTTTTCTACTTGTTCACTCAAATTATGTGAGGTAATCTCCCTCCAACTTCTTCTTCCTCTCCCACCTCCCAAAGCATATTCCTTTTCCCTTCCTTTCATTTATTCTTTTAAGGCCATCAAAACACGAAGAAAATCAATCCTAGGCCTTTTATCTTTTGGACTCCTTGGTGACACGTGTATCATCTCCTCACATTAAAATGTAAACTGCTCATCCTCATTTGGTCCTTTATGTTTGCTCATTCATATTTATCTTTTTAAGTTTCTCTTGACTTCTGTGTTAGTATTTCAAAGTTTCAATGCAGTTCTAGTCTTTTCATTAGGAATGCTTGAAAGTCCTCTCTTTCATTAAAAATCCATTTTCCCTTTTGGGCAAGTTATTCTTGATTGTCAATCTACATCTTTTGCCTTCTGGACTATTATATTCTAAGTTTTCTGCTCCTTAAAAGTGGTGGCTGCTAAATCATGTGTGCTATAGATTGTGGCTCCTTTTTATTTGAATTCTTTCTTTCTGGTTGCTTGAAGTATGTTTTCTTTGATTTGGAGGCTCTGGATTTTGGCTATAATGTCTCTGGGACTTTTTATTTAGGTACTTTCAGGAAAAGAAAACAGTGGATCCTTTCTATTTCCATTTTGCTCTCTGCTTCTAAGATTCTGAACAGTTTTCTTTTATGATTTCTTGAAATATGATATCCAAGCTCTTTTTCTGGTCATGGCTTTTTGATAGTCCAGTGATTTTTTTTTTTTTGAGACTAGGTCTCCCTATTTTGCCCAAGTGAGAAGTGCAGTGAGCACTCACCAGTCAGATACCACTACTGATTATCACAGTAGCTTTAACCTCCTCTCTTTTCCTGATCTAAGCCAGTTTACCTTTCCCTAGGCAGCCTGGTGGTCCCCTGCTCCCAAGGGTTCACCACATTGTGTTCAATACTTGGTGTGGACACTAGACTGGCCTAGCCCACTGCAACTCAGAACTCCTGAGCCCAAGTGATCCACTAGCCTCAGCCTCTTCAATAGCAGGGATTAGAAACATATCTCCAAATACCCAACTAGTCCAATGATTATTAAAATATTTCTCCTTGATGTGTTTTTTCGCAATAAACTGAGTCAAGAGGACCCTGCCTAAGTCTATACCAAGGTCCCAAGCATAGACATCCACCTGTAGTAGTTCTCAGACTGCGATATCTTTGGCCAACATTGGCATTCCCTGTGAATGGTGATTGATTTCATGACAATTCAGACAATCATACCTGAAATCAAAACTTAGAACAATATCCAATTATAGTCCCATGAGATTTTTACCTCAGATAGCAAAATTTCACTAATTACAATTTAGGGCTCAGTTATCATTATTCCTCTCATGGTGCAACATACATTTAACAATGAGCCCATATAAAGACACATTGTTTGTTGTTCATTTATAAATTTAAGAGTAATTACATTCTGGAGTTTTTATACATACAGTGAATATCTGACAGTTGACTCAAAACCCTCATAAAACTATCTACTTTCCTTCTGCCACTAGCAATCCCACAAACTTCCTTACTTTGGCCAAGAAACATCTCAGTTCTTTGTGAACTCACCTAAGTAAAAAGTCCCAAGAAACTTTACAGACTTGAAGACTTTGCAACTCTTTTTCTCAGAAGTGATTATTATTACTATCCAATTTAAAACACAATATACCCCATTGAATTTTAACAGTTTTCAAATATTTTGACTACATTCTTTTAACAGCTAAATTCATAATCTAACAGCATCTGGGTTAAAATAGAATGATTGTTATGGAGGACCATTGCTAATAGAGAAGTTGCCTTTCTAGAAACAATTTCAAATCAATACAATCCTAGTTGCCCACTTTATTTTAAGTAAAATTCTTTACATATGAAAAATTATTAGGATGTTATTCTAAACATCAATCACCAGAAATGAGCTTCTTAACAGTGTCAAATGAAAAAGGTACGAGAAATATTTGCAATCACAAATTGTCTTTTAATCCAGCAATAACTCACTAAATTTACAACACAAGAAATACAATAACGTACTAATAACATCTAAAACCAAGTAATCCAGTATGATTAATCACATTCAGCAGTTAATATTTATATGTTATATATTACACCATTTGTATGTGTGCATACACATAGAGATATAAATACATATATGTATACACACATACATACAATACATACCAGGCATGTGCTTTAGCAGCATATGATTTTTTTCAATAACCTTGGGAGGTGGGTGCTGTTATTATCTCCTTTACATAGGTATAGTAACTTGCTTATGGTTACACAAAGTTTCTGAGATTGGAATTTAACTCAAATTCACTTGATTCACACATTTTCCAGTATTATTGTCTTATTTTTTAAATGATTATTTTTCTCAATTACATGTACAAATAATTTAAACATTAATTTAAAATTTTTTTGAGTTTCAAATTCCCTCCCCCCACCTGGAGAAGGCAAGCAACTTTATATAGATTACACATGTGCAGTCATGCAAAACATTTCCATGTTAGTGATGTTGAAGAAAAAAAAAACACAGGTTCAAAAAAGCCAAGAAAAATAAAGTTTAAAAAGTATGCTTTGAGGTGCATTCAGATTCTCTCTGTCCTTTCTTTGGAGGTGAATGGCATTTTCATCATAAGTCTTTTGGCATTGTCTTGGATCATTGTATTGATGGGAATAGCTAAGTCATTCGCAGATAGTCAATCATATAATATTGCAGTTATTGTATACATTGTTCTCCTGGTTCTGCTCACTTCACTTTGCATCAGTTCATATAAATCTTTTCAGGTCTTTCTGAAACCATCCTCTTCATCATTCTTTTAGCACAATAATATTCCATCACAATCATATACTACAACTTCTTGAGTCATTCCCTAATTGAGGGGTATTCCTTCAATTTCCCATTCTTTAATACCATAAAAACAGCCACTATAAATATTTTTGTACATATATATTTTTGTACTTTTTCTTTAATCTCTGTAGGACACAGACCTAGTAGTGGTATTGCTGGATCAAAGGAGATGCAGTTTTATAGCCCTTTAGTCATAGCTCCAAATTACTTTCCAAAATGTTTGCACCAATTCACAATTATACCAACAAAGCATTAGTGTCCCAATTTCCACCACCCCCCAACATTTATCATTTTCCTTTTCTGTCATATTAACCAATCTGATGTAAGTTGGTGCCTCAAAGTTGTTTCAATTTACATTTCTCTAATCAATAGTGATTTAGAGCATGTTTTCATATGACTATAGATAACTTTGATTTCTTCTTATGAAAACTGCTGGTTCATATCTTTTGACCATTTATCAATTGAGGAATAACTTGTATTCTTTTGAATTTGAATCAATTCTCTATATATTTGAGAAATGAGACCTTTATCAGAGAAACTTGCAGTAATATTCCCCCCTAATTTTCTGCTTTCCTTCTAATCTTGGTTGTGCAAAAAATACCAAATTAATTTAATGTAATCAAAATTATCAATTTTACATCCCATAATTTTCTATATATCTGGTGCATTATTATCTTAAATAGGGAGTGTGTTTTAGATTGTCTGTTCTGATTTGCCAGAATTACAAGTTAGTTTCAGGACAAATTTTTAAGCGAGTTAAATCTAGATTTATAAGCATTGACAGTAATATTTCAATATCACTTTTCCCAAGACCCTACTGTGGCACTCCCAGCTACCATAACTTATTTTACTTACATTTAATTCAGCCAAATGGCAAATTAATTCCTTTCTGTTCTTAATCAAGTCACAACTTTCCTGAGGCTTTTCAGTTGTAACTCCGGGAAGGTTAAAGAGAACAGGGTTCATATGCAATTTAGATTTAGAAAGCTATTGGGCTACTGAAAAACAGGCCTGCTGGGGATCTTTAATTTTACCAAATAAACTGGTTTAAAAATACTTTGCAAAGCTTCTTAAAAACACACAATTTAGAAAAGTGATGCTGAGACTACAATTGCTGAGATTCAATTAGCAGTAACATCACATTGGTTCTAATGAAAATGATTAAATGTAAATTAAACAGTAGTTCTTTTGACCATTGTTTACTATTATACTATACAAATTCTTTGACATTTAAAATCACTTTGACATTTAAAATGACTGTCTTAACCTTCCTTAATGAATTTCCATCAATTTCTGAAATTACCCAATTCAACATTTCATATGTAAAATAATTTATGTTTAATGCATCATAATCTGCTAAATATCTTGCCTTCCTTTTCTTGTTCTGAAGGATTGAATGTTGGGACTTTCATCACTAACTTATTTTATAATAAAGTAGATTGCTATCTTTTCTGAATTATATTCTAATTTTTCCTTTGTTTCCTTCTTCTTTTCTTACGAAAATTGACTACCCAGGAAGCATTTTGTGACAGTCTGCTGGCATGAGTGTCCCTCCTGGGAAGATATGGGGTTCCCTTATTGACTCTTGTTTTTTACAGTGCCATACCCCCCCAGTGTAGGTATTGCTGTCCTTGTCTGAATACCCAATTTATGGCTATGGAAAAGTTCATGGATCAGCAGGGATGTTGGAGAAAATAACCCCTTAATAAGTTTAAAGCTAAACTCATGGTCTATTCCAATGCTTTGTTTCTAGTTTGCCTAACAATTAAGTTCTGATATATTATTCACAGAAGAAAATACATGAAACATTCTTCTGAATGTGATTTTACTTACTTTTAGTTGCTCTCTGATTCAAATAAGCTTCTTTCTTTTCTTAAAATTTAAACTGCAAACTGAACTTCACTGCAATTAGCTTTAGTTCTCTTTTCTCTAATCAGTAAAATCACTCCTCCTTACACTAAAATAAATCACCCTACTGAGAAAGAGTGATTAAAAAGGTCTTAAGTGATTAAAACATTCTTCCTTAAAGCAAACTTACTACATCTTAGCATTAACTTTCAAACCACAATTTGGACATTTTCAGTAGAGATTTTACAATTTAGTCACAAATTTAGTTTTTAATTAATTTGGAAAATCATAAATTCCTGTAAATTGGGAATAGACTCCCTTCTCCTAAACCATATCTCTTGTCTGTTACTCTAACTTGGCCAGAGTTAGGAAGGTAGAGAAAAAGACTTTCTTTCTGAAGACTTTAAAAGTTCCTCAGAAAAAGTTTTCGTTAATTTTGCACTCTTTTTCCTTTGACTGATTAGGTCACAGGAAGAAGTAAATTTAATTTACACAGACACAAAACACAGATATTACGATAAAACAGATACCCAGATATACTTAGCAGACTGAAAGCTTAATCAAAAGTCATTGTGCACAGTTTTCTACACACAATATCGAAACTTTTAATTTGTCCTTTCTTCAATTACATTTTTTAAGTTCCACTTTTTCTTCCTACATTCTTTAGCAATATGACCTTTTTTGTGATGATAAAAACTGTCATTGTTTATGTGATTAAAGTTTTCATTTTCCTCTTGATCATCAAATTTTAGAGTGTCCCTCTGCCAGGTGGCAGGGTCAGAGGTACTGAAAGGTTGATAGAGTCTAATAGGTGCCATGTTTCCTGGATTATTTATGTAAAGGGTGATATGAATCAATTTTCCCTGAGAAAGGAAGATACCAGCTGACTGTCCCTCATTTTCAAAAGAAAGCAAATTTTTCTGTATAGCAGGTATTTCATAAGGAGGAGGAGAAACTGAAGGAGAGTAAGGAGAGAGAGAAGAGGGCCATTTAAGGGGTGTTGGGCATTGCCCATCAGATAATGCAATCTAACAAAATCATTAGTTAATTTGGGAGATGTGGTTGTTTAATAGTCAATCACACAATTTCTTCAACATATAATAATCAAAGGTGCCAAATTGAGGCCAAAATAATTTATCAGCTGAATCTCTTGTAGTTTTGAACTAAATCTTACATAGTTTAGAAGCACACTTTTTTTTGTCATAGCTGGATGAACTGGAAGTTTTCTCTAGTTTCAGGATGTAAGGAACTTTTCCAAGAGGGATTCCTTTGGAATGCTGCTACTAGACCTCATTGTTCTCCTGGTCCATCCTCTGTTCCTAAGGGAATGTCTGATGCAGGAATTAAATAATGCCCTTGGAGTAGGCCTCCAAGGGAGTTAAAAAAGGGTCCTTCCCTTACAAAACTGCCAAGGGAGTAGAATGAGATAGATCTTGGACTACAGTCACTTTAGAATTTGTCAATTTCAAATGACTTATTTTGCCTCAAAAAAAAATTAGTTGAACTCAAGGGGCAGTCCATCCTCTGGGGCAGTCCCCTGCAAAGAAGGTCCTCATGAAGTCATCCCAGGGGGCAGGATCCCTTACTCGCATCCTATCTGGGTCACTAAAACTATCACAAGTGCTATCAATTAAAGACTGAGGGAATAAAATCTGAGCATATAAATTTATTAGCAAAGCTAGCAATTGCCAATAACTGAGATCCAAGGCTCTTCAGAACCAAAAATGCTGAATGGTGACTAACAAAGCTTTCTTATAGTCAGTAAGAAGAAACATAAAAGAGGAACAAAAATGACAAAATTTAGAGTAACATGGACATTATTGATTTCTGATTGACTTTGGTAAAAAATAGGGAACTGATAGAATTAAGGAACTGATCTATTTACACAATCTTAAGCAATAAACATTTTCACTTATTGGATGAGATATCATGAAAGCATCTGATTAATGGAATGTATTACATCAGCAAATTGTGACAACATCTATCTTACATAAGTTTTTCCTAAAACATGAGTAAACCTTCTAACAGGAATAGGGAACTCTAAATGGGGAGATACATCTCGTGCTGTGGAATAGAAACTAAACTGATTAAACCTTCAAGTAGATTTGTCAGTATCTGTTTTCACTATTCACAGTGCCATGAATTGATTGGGGTGGGGGGAGATCTACCCCTTCCCCCAACTTGGCTCTTAGAAATAGATTTTGGGTTGGGGTTTTGTTTTGTTTTGTTTTGTTTTGTTTCATTTGTCTTTTTCAGTTGTAGGTTCAGGTGGAAGAATGCCCACCAGACCCAGGAGCTCAAGCCATGGCAATCTTGAGGGGAGGATTCCAAGCCAGATGAGCAGCCAGGGAGGTCCTAAGAAGCCAGGGCACCTAGGACTTGAGCCTGAGGAAGGGATTTGGCATAGGAGTTTGGTGAGACTGTGCTATGTGGGAATTGAGCTAAATTGTAAACCTCATCCCTTTCTCTCCCCAGAGTATGAGGTGGTACAAGGGATGGATTATGCCCCAGGTGTTGAAGAGATGCTTGTATATTTATTTCTGCTATATCTCTGAGATAAATATTCATTTGTAAAAACTAATCCAATTAAGTGGTTAAATGGAACTGGATACAAGGGACCCATAAAATTGGGGAAATGATGTCACTGGAGGCTGAAGCCAATGGTGGAGAAATTATACAACTTCAAAATCTCTTAAGAATACTGGAAAACTTCAGGGCAGGGTAAAAATGTAGCATATCTGGCCTTTAGGTAGTAGGCCAGGGTAGTCACTGCTATTATAAACAGTGATATTTATAATATCATCATTATCATCATCATCATTGTTATCATCAGGTCAATATCTATACATCTGACCCCTCACAAGGGAGCCTCCAACCACCAGTCCTCTGCCTTCATTGAATGATCTCTCACCTTACAGCATCCATGAGTCCACAGCTGGAGTACTAAATAGCCACTTCTTTTTCAGATCTCCCTGCCAGCAGTCTCCTCTTTGGGAAGATTCTTGTCTCTGTTTCTCCACCATTGGTTCCATTGGCTCCATTGGCTCCATTGGCACCATTGGCTGAGGGAAGGGTGGCAGTATCTGACATCTGCCCTTTCCTTCCTTCTACACTGGTGATTAATGTCAGCCCCTGGGGAGGATGGTTTACAGAGACAGTGAGTGGTAGGACAGGAGCATCTAGCTGTATTTTAAGTGGGAGAAAACTGGCTTGGGAATCAAGACACCTAATACTGCCTTTGTAACTAACTGGTTGTGTGACTTTGAGCAAATCACTTAACTTCTCTAAGACTAATCATTTCCCCATCTGTAAGATGAGGAAGTTAATGAGGTATAGATTTCTAGAAAGGGCTCTTTGTGGTGCTTAAATTCTATAATTTGATTAACATTTTGACCCCATTACATTTGATATAATAAGCTATTACATGTTATGTAATAAACATTTCTTTGAAACATATTTAATGAGTTTTCTTCTTCTGAGGCATAGTATTATAACATCTTTATCTGTTGAATTCCTATCTGTCCTTTAAAGGCAGCTCAAATGCCAGCTTCTCCATAAAGCTTTCCTGATATCTCCAAATTTATTATTTTGCCTTCCTGCCTTTGCAAAGATTGTCTTCCCCCACCTGGAATCCATTCCTTCCTCACCTCCCTTCTCTTGGAAATCCAACTTCTCTCAAGGTTCAACTCAGATGCCACTTCCTATATGAAGTTTTGCCTGACTACCCTAGTGGTAATTACTCTTCCTGTGAAAAGAGTATTTTGTATTCAAATCCTGCCTCTGACAGATATTATCTCTGTGTGTGTGTGTGTGTGTGTGTGGTGTTTTGGCCATGTAGGTTGGGCTCCATCTCTCTTGATATAACTTGTATGCAGACTTAAACAAATACCTCTAGAGTCTCCTCTACCCACTTTTCTCTTAGGAAGACTTTGATTCCTGCCAGGGATGGGAGGAAAAGCAGGAGGTGGTTAGACTTATATCTGTCCTTCCCCATAAATATTGCTAATCCAGGAGAAATAATTTTTAAGTTCTAGCTGAGCTCCTGATTGCTATCCCTCAAGGATAGGACTGCTCCAGGCTACAAATGCAAGTCTTGACTCCATTCCCCACAAATGCCAAATGAGGTCCCCCCCAGTGAAATGTAAACTCCTTGAGCACAGAGACTGTTTTGTTTATGCCTTCATATTTCCTAACGCAATGCCTTGTGCATAGTCAGTACTTGATGAATCCTTATAGAATTGAAAGGAGTAGAGATAATAATACTAACACCATCAACCTCATGAGAGTTTTGTTACTGAAAGTACTTTTAAATTCTTAAAGCACAAAATAAATATGAATTTATATTTATTAGTGCTCTCCCTTCTCAAATTATCTTATATTTACTTATCTTATATTTTGCTCATCATAGATCACAGATCACAGGATGTCAGAGTAGGAAAAGACCTTTTCGAGAGATCCTCTAGAATTGTATCCTCCAGCAGAGCTCAAGTTCCTTGAGGGCGGAAACTATTTATGCACCTAGCACATCTTGCACATAGTAGGTACTTACAGCCTTCTGGGTCTGTTTCTAAAGATTGTGTTATGACCCCAAAGTGAGACAAAGCATTCAGGTAAGACCCAAATGGAGGCAGATTCCTCCAAGGACTAACGTTTAACCCCCACCCCCACCTCCAACCCCCTTAGAGGTGACTAGGTTGTGCAGTGAATAGAATACTGGGCCTAGAATGAGGAAGACCTGAATTCAAATCTGACCTCAGACACCTACTAGCTATGTGACCCTGGGTGACTCACTTAATTTCTTTCTTTCTTTTTTTTTTGGTGAGGCAATCAGGGTTAACTGACTTGCCCAGGGTCACACAGCTAGTAAGTATCAAGTGACTGAGGCTGAATTTGAACTCAAGTCCTCCTGACTCCAAGGCTGGAGCTCTATCCACTGTGCCACCTCGCTGCCCCAACTCACTTAATTTCTGTTCCAGATTCCTAAACTGTAAAATGGTGATAATAATAGCACCTGCTTCATAGGCTTGTTGTTAAGATCAAATGAGATAATATTTGTAAAGCACTTAGCACAGTTCTGGCATATAGTAGGCTTAATAAATAAGCTTATTTATATTAAAGATTACATAAGTTTTAATAAATGCTTGTTCCTTCCCTCCCTCCCTACCTGATTCTTCCCCTGGATCCAAGGATTAGTGATAGGTTCTTACAGCTACAACACATGGTTGATGCACACATTTCCTTCTCAGAATATGGCCAAACAGTCCCTGAAGTTCTAAACTTCAGAGATATTCTAATCTATATTTCAGGATCTCTGGTGTCCTGTCAGGAGCACTATAGAAAGATGTTTATAGTGGAGAAAACAAAATTCTCTTATGACTGAAGAAAAAAGCAGTATTACATCAATAGGATTCAATGTGAAATGTATTTTAAAGAAGAAAAATTTCTAAAATATGAGGAGGTGAAAGAAAGGCTTTCAGAATTATGGTACTATGCAAATATGTCCTTAAATGACTTCAGGATGCCATCTTCAGTCTCCTTGATCACTCTGAGAAATTTCCTAGAAATTGTCTTGATTCCATTTTCAGGGTTTTTTTGTAATTTCATTTTCCTTGATAATTTTATGAGATTATTCCATCACTGTGTGTTAGAAGTATTTCTTCCTGTAAATCAAATTTAAATTGCGTTTATCTTGCTAGATCTCAATAAAAAAGCAATTCAAATCACCATGGATGCTTATTGTTGAATAATAATGTATGTACTATTATAAGAAATAGTCATAATGGTCTGCACTTGAACAAATGTATGTCATGCCTTGACATCAGGCTCACATTGTGGACCTGGAAATTATTATATTTCAAATCATAGGCTACCAAATAATTTGCCTATCAATTAACTTTCCACACAGTCCCTTAACTTGTGATTATTATAATAAATAGAATGTTGGCAAAGAATAGATTAACTTTATGTCACGAATATAAGAACAGTCCTGTGACTTCAGGAGGCAGTCTGCATGTCTGCCTAGCAGAGTTTGGTTCTTCTCTCAGTGATTCATAATCAATTATAAACACAGTTGGGATTTTCTCATTATATTTCTTTAGGTATCCCTTTTCACCTTCATATAATAATTGTTATCATCACTTCATGGCCAGTGGGGAACATTGCTGAGATTTCATGTTTCTCAAGTCTAGGTCCAGGTTACAACTGTATAATTAAGGTGCATTGCCATATTTACAAATAGGTTGAATTCACTGTTCTCTTTGGATCACTGGAATAGAGCATTGGGAATCTTAAATCTTGAATTTTGGTATGTTTCCCAGAATAGAACTTACTTTCTCCAGGACTTAGCATTTGCAGAAAGGGGAAGACAAATCCTCGTCCTGTGCCCAGAAGAAAACTCCTTCCTTGTTGGCATTCTCTGCATCACATTTTGTGTTTTAACCTTTCTCCTTTTTTGCAAATTCAGATTCTAAAAACCTGGTGGTAGAGGGGGTAGTGGAGCCTGGAGGCAATCTACTCAATGGGATTTGTAGATTCTTATGAACTCCTTTTCCAACCTGTTTGCACCTTTTCTATACAATGAAAATGGGAACACTTCAGTGTTTATTGATGTATGAATGATTCAAAGCAAATTGTATCTTATGACACAGTCTATTGATGAAAGGGATTTGTAGTCTATTCTATTCACAAATGTCCAATTATTTTGAGTCATTGGGGGCAAGCCCCTAATGATTTATATGAATTAGAGGTCTGCCCATAAATTACAAAATGCTTCATTTTGAATCAATCATGGCTTATTGAGATCCCGTGGTGATTAAAATCCATTAGGCAAGCACAACAATTCAATAAAGATGATCAAATATCTTTTATGTTCAAGAAACTAGGAATACAAAGGTGACGGCAATGCCAAAACAAAGCATTTACAACTAGGATATGACTTTGCATGGAAACTCTAGGGAGCTATCTGAGGCACATAGAGGTTAGGTGACTTGCCCAGAGTTAAATAAAAAAAGTCACTGTATGAGCCAGGATTTGAACCTAAGTCTTCCTGATTCTAAGCCCAAAACTACATTCACTGTCATATGGCCTCTATACAACTTTAGAGGAAAAAGATGTGACATGTAGCTAATGTTGAAGTTATTTTTCAGAGTTCAGGATTATGAGATGGTGTTAGATTATTAAATGCTTTGAACTTTTTCCTTAAATTTAGTTGAACAAGTTTCAAAACTAAGGCTGGGAAGTTTTAGATAAGAGAAGTCAACAGCTAGGTTGGCAGTGTAACTCTGCACATGTTGAAAATGTCATTGCCACCAGGTACTTACTACACAGCTAAAGAAGTACATTTATATTCCCCTGATATTGGGTGTTCAGAGTATCCTCTTAGGTGCTCACCCTGAAAAATGAACAGATTTTTTTTGTTCAGCAGTGAATTTACTTTCCACTTGGACCAGAATGACAAAGTATAATCTATAGAACCACCAAAATGTTCTAATGGCACATTTCTTGCACAGACTTTCCTCTGTTAGTTTACTTAGTCCAGATTCTGATGGCCTTGATTGATTATCGGTAGTCTTAAGAGAATAAAGCTACATATTTTTCAATGTTCCTTTATAAAAGACCAAAACCCAAAACTTCAGTCAAGAGGAATCACAGCAATGTAAATGGATACAGGGAATTCAAGTATAAAAGAACATCAGTGACTAAGGTTTGGTGCTTGTGGCCTAACATTGTCTCTTGTCTTTGATCATAGAAGGCGCTTAATAAGGTGCCTGGGATGCAAATACAAACAAGCAAGACAATCCCTGATCTCAAGCAGCTTACATTCTAATGATAGAAGAAAACACATTAAGGAGTGCCAGAAAACAGCTCCACGGTTTGGAGCTGGTGGCTGGGAAGGGAGGTGGAATCTTGGTTCTCACCTATGCAAGCCCAGAGTGGTTCCAGGAACAGTCTAGGTTTCTGGTGAGGAGAATGTTAGGATGATGGTAGGAATGAGGTGTCATGGTTTGAGTTGGTGGCTGGGAATGAGTTCTCCTCAAAAGGAACAATTTTAGGACTTTGAAAAACAGTTTAACTTGGAACATTTAGGAGCTCTCCTGTTCCAAGAGAGGGATCATTACTGGAAACCAATTACACTCATCAGCAAAAGACCTAGTGACCGTGAGGCATGCTACCCTACACATAAACCACAGTTCTTGGTTTTGATATAGGCTGTGACCAAATGTGTATGAGACCAAGTGTAGACTCATAACAATCCACTCACTTCTATTTTGACTAAGGACAAGTTACAAGCCTCTTGTCAGAGATAGGGAGCAGCACTAGCTAACTATGAATTCATCATATACTATTGGCCAGGGAGGGCTAATGTGGGAGGAAATATTTTATTTTCAAGGTCACTAGAGCTTTGGTGAAGGCTACAGATTACACCCTAGGCAGCTAGATGGTGCAGTGGATAGAATGCCAGGCCTGGAGTCAGGAAGACCCAAGTTCAAATCCAGCCTCAGACACTTACTAGCTCTGTGACCCTAGGCAAGTCACTTAACCCTGTTTGCCTCAGTTTCCTCATCTGTAAAATAAGCTGGAAAAGGAAATAGCAAAGCACTCCAGTATCTTTACCCAGAAAACCCCAAATGGGGTCATGAAGAGTAGAACACGACTATAATGACTGTAATAACAACAACAAATGGGTTATACCCAGGCCGCTGGATCACAACCAAGTGAAAGTATCTGAAAGCTGGAGATTTTTACCAGACATCATGCCAACAGTGAATGTGAACCTTGTTTCACTGACCTAATCTTCTTTTCCTTAATTGTCTAGGGATGGCCGGTAGTAGAAGTAGAGGGCTGATGAAGGACTGAGAGAAATGATACAGATCAAAAATCAAGGAAGTGATAATAAAAGACTCAAGTTCCAGTTGCTTGAAGGTAGTTTACTATTGAGAAAATGGCAAAAGTTGGAGCTGTGCAAGAGTCTTATACTGGTTTATGATTGATACTCTACGTGGTGCCAGCAGGCAGCTAGTGCTATCCAGAGCCTCTCAGTCTATGGTCATGAAAGCACTGAATGCTGTTTGGGTATACTTATCAAAAGGGAACCATAGGACTATGAAGAAACAGGTTTCATCGGCCTAAGATGCAACAGATGTCATTAAGAAGCATCACGTGCTTACAGTATCAAAGAAAAGTACTAACAACTTGTGCACTGTATTTTGCAAATACGAGCACTACCAAAACCCTGTAATGTGTCTACATTGACTTAACTCTGGAAGGAGACAGTAAGAATATTCGTAATATCTCAGGAGTGATTTATCATTTTACTTAGCTATATACAAGTATACTCAACCAAGAAAGCGTCTACAGTTACTAAAGTCTTATGGGAGAAATATTTTCCAGCACATAGACTCTCTTTTAGAATACCTTTTGACCAAGTGAAAGACTTTGAGAGCAAATTATTCAAGGAAATGTTAGCTTTGATAGATATCAAGAAATTTAGAACAACAACAAATACCTTATTATCTCAAAGGAGACCTACAGATTAAGTGAATCAACTGTTGGACATATTAGAAACTTTGAGACCAGAGCAAAAATCTCAGCAGAGTCAGCATGTGGCATTTCTTATATAACTCCACCATACTTGCTTGTATTTGGGAGAGAGCCTTGTCTATCTATTAACTTGTGCTGTGGTGTTTCAGAAGATGGAGATAATGTGAATGCTCAAGGAAAGAAGCCTACCAACCAAATGTGATTTTAGCTCAGAAGAGCTCTGACGGAAATAAACAACAGTACAAAGTCTGAGTGAAGACCTCCAAGAAAGACATGCAGTTTTTCTGTGAAGTCTTAGTCGTCAGGGAACACAAAAGTCAGAGGATGGAAAGCCACTCCATACGCTATTGTGGGTTGGATTGGGCAACTTGGCTACTCACAGAATAGCCCCAGAGACTGGCAGAGGCCTTGTAAAGACTATTCACTGCAAGCATTTATTGCCCATAGGAAAGTTAATAAGAATCTTTAAAAGGGAGAATAGAAGTGATGGTCACTTCAAGTCCCTGAATAAAAGGGACAGCACGCCAGTTGTACAAAGACTATCTAAACTAGATATGAATTCAGAAAGTGATGTTTCAGGTGTGTCTCCACATTAGAATGTGAGCACTTTGAGAGTATTTAGCACAGTGCCTGTCACAAACTAAGCACTTAATAAATGCTTGCTGATTGGTTGACTATAGGCCTCTTACTATTATTATAACTAGTTTTGCTTTTTTTTTCTTTTTTGCTATATATGATTGTTTTCCTGAGTATGATATCAGAGGTCCATACTCTATTATCACATTATAATTAATGAATCTATCCCTCCCTTTATATAAATGAAAATCAGAAAGCCATCAGAATCCTCACTTAGTGTGATTAATGATGTCAGCACACAAAAATTGGGAAAAGGAACTCATTTTACCTTTTGAAAGACAGAAACATAGTCTGTCATTGTCTATTTGAAAGATAGAAACATAGTCCCTCTGCCCATCAAAGGGAATTGATAAGGGAGGAGGAAAGACCCCTCTTTGCATTCCAACAAGAGAGAGGTAGCTCCCAAATTAAAATGTCGTACCCTAGACCAGAGGTGTCAAACATGTGGCTGCTGGCCATAACTCACAAACCAGATTAAAATGTAATTGGGTAATATTTAACAAAATAAATAAAAATACAATAAAACATACACATTAATATGTGCTTTTCTAAGTTAATATGCATCCATAGGGATCTTTATGTATGGTTTAGTGGCCTGTTTCTCTTTGAGTTTGACACCACTGTCCTAGACCAGTTAGAAAACAATTAAGGCGAACATAATTGTATATAGAAAAAAAACCTCACTGGGGGTGGGTTGGGGAGTGAAGTTCTTTGAGTTTGAGCTTTGAAGTTACTTACACTGAGGGTCATCGAAGCTCTGCTCTGGGTTCTAGGCATTCTACTACCGATTGTGGTATAGCTGCTGAAGGTACTGAGGAAGTCTGACTAGTACACTGAGGCTGGTCACTAACTGAGAATTCTTATGGCACCTTACATAGGTGTGAAGTCAGCTCTATGCCTCATTTACACAGGCTCCACTTACTCTTCCTTCAGGCACCCTCACCCCAAGTTACAATAGGAACTCCTAGCCATGCAAAGTCATGGTGTTGGGTGTCTTTTCTCAGTCATCTGCTCTTGTGGGTCAGTGAGGCTTCTGTAGAATTTGTCCATTTAGGTTCAGGGAGTAGTGTTTTTCACTCTGTATCTGAGGGGGAAGGGATTAAGGGTCAGTATATGGTTTCCCTGTGTCTGTGCATTTGTAAAGGGCACTTGGGAAGCTGGTCTCCAATAGTCAAAATAGGATATGTTGCCAGTAAAGCAAATCAGCCCCTGTCTAGACAATGTGATTTCCTGTGATGAAGGGTAGCTCTACTATGCCCTTCTTTCTCTTTGTATAGCCACTGATGAGAAGTAATTACACTCAGACATATGAAAGATCATTCCAAATCACTAATCATAAGATAAATGAAGATTAAAACAACCCAGAGGTTTCATCTCACACTAGCACATTAAAAAAAGATGACAAAAATGGAAATAGTCACTGTCTTGGTTCTGTGGGATGACAGACACACCAGTCCACTGTTGATGGAGCTTTGAATTGGTTGTATCATTTTGGAAAAGTTTGGAATTATGAGAAAAAAGTCATGATGAAGTCCATATCCTTTGACCCAGAGATTCCAGGGTTGGGCATATGCCATAAGGAGGTCAAAGAGAAAGAAAGTTTCCATATCTTAAAAAAAAATGGCATCACTTTTGCACTTAAAAAAAAAACCCCAAGAAATAGAATAGGTGCTCATTTATTGAGGAATAGTTGAATTGTGATATATGAGCAAAAGGGAATATTATGACATAATTAAAAATGAAGAAGCAGTCAATGTGCAATGAACAAAGAAAGAGCTGGTCTCAGAGCCATGAAGATCTGGATTCAAGTACCATTTCTGACACATTCTGACTGTGAGACCTTGTCCATGTCACTTTACTGTTCAGGGCTCTACATAGCTATCTAAGACTATAAATTGCAGAGTAGGTACCGGAGTGGTTTCCTCATCTGGAACTAATTATAGTTTTAATTTTCCTATCTATTTAAATTAGTGATTTGTAATATTTTTTCATATTATTGATGGATTTCTTCTTTTGAGAAATGTCTGTTCATATCCTTTAACCATTTATACATTGGACAATGGCTTTCGTTCTTATATGTTGATATCAATTTCTATATATTTTGGATATAAATCATTTACCAGGGAAATTTGCAACAAAGATTTCCACCCCCCCCACTTAACAGTTTTTCCTTTTAAACCATGTTGTTTTGTTCATACAAGTTTTCCAATTTCGTGTAATCAAAATTGTCCATTTTGTCTCCTGTCATCCTCTCTATGCTTTATCAAGATCTAACCTTTCGTCAAGATATCTTCCCTTATCCATAATTACAAAAAGTATCTACCCTCTATTTGCCTCTAGTTTATGATATAGTCCTTAATATCTAGGTAATGTCCACATGAAGCTTGTATAAGATATATAGTATGAGATGTCATCTAACCTTAATTTCTCAAAACTGCTTTCCAATTTTCCTGGCAATTTTGGTTGAATAATAAGTCTGTACCACTGTAACTGGTGCTGTTGAGTTTAATGCACAATGCTGTTGTGTTCAGTTGTTTGTGTCTTGTGTGCTTAAACTACTCTATTGATCAACTTTCTCCATTTTTAAACCAATATCAAATTGTTTGGATGCTTACTGATTTATAGTATAATTTGAAATATGATGCTGTTGGGCCCTCTTCTTTTCTACTCCCCCCTCCATTATTTTGCTTTATTAACATTTTTCCTTCAGATAAATTTTGTTATAATTCCTCTCTAATTATTTGCCTTTTATTTCTGTAAGGAGTGCTTTATAGTTATATTAATATAATTCCTGTGTGCGCCTTGGTAAATGGGTTCCCACATATTTTGTACATTCTGTAGTAACTTTAAATGAAATTTCTTTTTCTATCTCTTTTGGTTGAGTTTGTTGGTTTGTTTCTATAGTTTTATTTTATATGCTGCTATTTTACTGGTTATTGCTTATTATTAATTTTTAGTTGAATCTGTAGGGTCCTCTAAGTAAACCACCAGCACAGGCCTTCATAACCTCACCACTTGACTATTGTAATAGCCTGTTAGTGGGTTTGCCTGATTCGATTTTCTTCCTATTCCAATTCGTCTCTATTTAGCCACTAAAATGATTTTCCTAAAGCACAGGTCTGATTATGTCAATCCCTGCCACACACATACTCAATACACTCCAATGGTTTCCTATTGCCCCCAGAATCAAATACAAAATGCTCTATTTGGTATTCAAAGCCCTTCATCACCTGATTCTTTCCTACCTTTCCAGTCTCCTTAACTTAAATCTCCAATGCTTATTTCATCCAGTGACACCGGCCTCCTGGCTGGTACATGAATAAGACACTCCATCTCTCAGCTTTAGGCATTTTCTCTGACTGTTTTCCATGTGTGGAATGCTCTCCTTCCTCAGTTCTACCTATGGGCTGCCATGGTTTCCTTTAAGTCCCAACCAAAATCCCATCTTTTACTGGAAGCCTTCCCCGGCCCCTTTGAATTCTAGTGTCATCCCTCTGTTAACTATTTCCTATTTATCCTGTATGTATGTATATATGAATATATGTAACATATATATATATATAAAATACATATATGTGTGTGTATGTGTGTATACACACATCTTCATCAATACTAAGTCACTTTATTGGGATGTAAACAATGGTTGTTCTTTGGTACAGATTATGAAAAGGTCAGGTAGCCAAAATACGCACATGCTGAAAGATACTAGGCATCACACCTACATTTTCTAGTTGTGGGGAAAGCCAAATTGAGGTTTAGCTCTCATTGCCACTGTCTCCAAGGATGTGCTTGTCAAAAAGATATTCAACTGTGCTAGAATCAGGTGCTAGCATTTTTTAGAACTATATCAAATAATAGTGGTAACAATAGGCATACTTATTTTACCTCTCCTCTTACTAAAACAGAGTTCTAATTTTTCAGTACAGAAAAATTAGCCCCCTTATTTTGGATAGGTAGGGACAGGGACTGGACCTTTGACAGCATTAATATAAGAGATTTTCAGAGGAAGAAATTCCCTATACCATATGTGTTAGCACCTTCTCTGCAACTTTTACTCAGACAGTTGCCTAGAGCTCTGAAACATTAAATGGCTTACCTAGCATCACAGAACCAATATGTGTCAAAGATGGGACTCAAACCCAGGTCATTTTGGCTCTGAGGCTAGCTCTCTATCCTCTACTATATCATACTTTATCTTTTGATAGATACTGTTTGCCATTAAGGAAAGGTGTATTTGTTCTCTCTAGTATTCTTTTTTTTTAGCCAAAGACAAGATTTATTAGAATATCCATCATATTGGGCAGACTCTTAAGGAGTCTGAACATTAGTAAGCTATTGGCTAGATCATAAGAATCTGACCAGTGGCTAGATTTTAGGAATCTGAGCAGTGGCTAGATTATAAGAATCCCAGCCTTTTTTTTTTTTTTTTTTTTTGCTAGGCAATGGGGTTAAGTGACTTGCCCAGGGTCACACAACTAGTAAGTGTTATGTGTCTGAGGTTGGATTTGAACTCAGGTCCTCCTAAATCCAGGGCCAGTGCTCTATCCACTGTGCCACCTAGCTGCCCCTCTAGTATTCTTAATATAAATGAATCCTGACCTGTAGTAGAGCTTTCCAAACTCATGTTGGACTAATCAACTGTAACTGAACACACTGTACCCTGACCTCAACATTGTGATGTCATTGGTCCTCTTTGAAAATGAGGGGTGACTCTTCAGTTGTCTGTAAGGTGCTTGGTTCTTCTTTGGAAGCTAAGGCCGCGTTGGGATGATCCTTCACTTCATCTGGCGACTAGCACCACTACAAACAAGTCTCTCCTCATCCTTCTGCTGAAATGGCCATCGCTGAGCTTGCTGGCATCTACTCTGCCCTCATCCTTCACGACGATGATGTTACAGTCACGGAGGACAAAATCAATGCCCTCATTAAAGCAGCAGGTGTAAATGTTGAACCATTCTGGCCAGTATTATTTGCAAAGGCCCTGTCCAATGTCAACATTGCAAGTCTCATCTGCAATGCAGGAGTTGGTGGTGGTGCTGCCCCTGTTGGAGGGGCGGCTCCTGTTAGCACAGCTGCCCCAGCTGAGGAGCAGAAAGAGGAAGCAAAAAAAAGAAGAATCCGAGGAGTTCGATGATGACATGGGCTTTGGTCTATTTGACTAAATATTTTTGTAACATTAAATAAAAAGCTTAACTCAACTAAAAAGAAAAAGAAAATGAGGGGTGAATAACAACAGCAATATAAATGAATGTTATACTTCATCAAAAGTTTTTCCTACATTTATTGATATGATCATGTGATTTCTATTGTTTTTGTTATTAATATGGTCCATTTTGTTTGTAGTGTTCCTAATATTGAAGCAACCCTGTATTTATGGTTTGAATCTATCTTGTTCATGAACTTTTTAATAGGTTGTTATAGCTTCCTTGCTGATATTTTATTTCATATTTACTTATTAATATTCATAGAGCTATTGAGCCATAATTTTCTTTCTCTGTTTTATCTCTCCTTGGTTTATGTATCAGCACTATATTTATGTTTTAGTAGGAGTTCAACTGTATTCTGTCTTTCCCTATTTTTGCAAACAATTTATGTAGAATTGGAGTCAATTGTTCTTTATTTGAATTCAGCTGATAAGTCCATCTGGCCCTGTTTTGTTTTTTTGTGTTTCTCTTGAAATTGATTTATGAGTTATTCAATTTCTTTTTATGAGCACAAGTTATTTAAAATTTCTTTTTATTATTATGTTAATTTGTGAACATTTATCCTTTTCATAAATTATCATTTCATTGGCATGAAATTGCACAAAATAGTTTCTAATAACTTTATTTGTTCTTCATTTGCTGTGACATTGACAATTTGGTTTTCTTCTCTTCTTTTGCATCATATTGACAAAATGTTGACTTTGTTGATTTATTTTAAAAACTAAACTCCTACTTTAATTCAGTAGGGTTTTTTGAGTTTTTATAATAATATCATTTATTTATTACTTTGCTAGGTGTTAGTTGCATGTCCAATTCACCAATCTAGTCTGTCTTTTGTTGATGAATGTATGTAGAGATATGCATTTTTCTGAAGGACTGTTTCTGGTGCATCCCCAAATTTTTGGTAAGTTGTTTCATTGTTGTCATTTTCTTTGATAAAAGTATCTATTTTTCTATGACTTATTATGTGGTTCATGAATTATTGAAAATTAAATTATTTAGTCTCCATTTAATTCTGAATCTTTTCTTTAATTGTCCTTTATCGATTATAATTTTATTGCATTGTGTTCAGTAAATAATGTATTAAATATTTCTACATTTCTGCACTTGATTATGAGATTTTTATGCTCAAGCACATACATGGATCAATTTTTCTAAAGATGTCCTTCGCAATTGAGAATATGTATACTCTTTTTTATTTACATTCAATAATTGCAAAAGGTCTCTCATATCTAACTTTTCTAAAATTCTGTTCATGTCTTTAACTTCTTTCTTGTTTTTCTTTCTGTCAACTTGTTTAGATCTCATAGATCTACATTGAAGTCTCCATCTATTATATTTTTGCTTTCTACTTTCCCTATAATTAAAATAATTTTTCTTTGTTTATGCTATGCCATTTGGTACATATATTTAATGAAACTATTTCATTATCTAAGTGCTTTTAAGTATAATGTAGTTTACTTTTGAACCATGTCTGTTATTACCATTGCCTTGTCTGAAATCATGATTGCCTCCTTTGCTTTTTAAAACTTGACTGAAGCATAATATATTCTGAACTCATTTTAATTTGGTATGAATCTTTTTTTAATTAAACATTTTTTGCAATCAATGAAAATCTATCTTCCTTGTTCCTCACTCCCCCAACTGAGAAATAAAGAAAAACAAAATTCCTTACTACAAATATATATAGTCAAACAAAATAAATTCCCACCTTGGCCATGACCAAAAAATATGCCCTCAATATGCACTCTGAATCCATTATCTCTCTCTCAGCGTATAGATGAGTAGGACGAGTCCTCTGGAATCATTTTAGGTCATTGTGTTGATTGGAGTATTTAAGTCTTTCAAAGTTATTTCCTTTATAATATTTTATTACATAAATTGTTCTCCTAATTTTGCTCACTTCACTGTGTATCAGTTTTCACAGGTTTCTCTGAAATCATCTCCTTAATAATTTCTTACAAGACAATAATCACTAACACATTCATATATTGTAGCTCTTTAATCCATTACACAATTGATGGATATCCCTCAATTTTAAATTCTTTGCTACTACAAAAAGAACTACTATAAATATTTTTGTACATATTGATCCTTTTCTTCCTTTAATTTCTTTGGAATATAGTCCTAGAAGTTGTATCACTGAGTCAAAGGATATGCACAGTGGAGTAACATTTGGGTTATAGTTCCAAATGGCATTCCAGCATGGCCAGATTAATTCAGACTGTTAATGTACCTGTTTTCCCATAGCCCATCCAACATTGCTATTTTCCTTCTTTGTCAACTTTATCAATGTGACAGTATTTTTCTAATTATTAGTGATTTAGAGCATTTTTTCATATGCTCATATGGCATTGATAGATTGAATTTCTTCCCCTCAAAGTTAACTGTTCACATACTTTGACTACTCGTCAATTGGGGAATGGCTTATTCTTGAATCTTAAATGAGATCTCTATATATCTTAGAAACCAGAGCTTTATCAGAAAAACTTGCTACAAAGATTTTTTTTCCCATTTAAGTGCTTCTCTTCTAATTTTAGCTCCACTTTTTTTAAACTTTTAAATTGTGATCAAAATTGTTTATTTTACCTTCAGAGATCTTCTTTATCCCTTGCTTAGTCATGAACTCTTCTATCTACAGATTTAACAGGCAATTTCTTCCTTGCACCTTTAATTTGTTTTTTAATATCATTCTTTCTTTTATTTTGGTGTATGCTGTGAGGTGTTGGTATATATCTAATTTCTCCAAAACTGCTTTCCAGTTTTTTCAATAGTTTTTATTGAATAATGAGTTCTTACCCAATTAACTATGATCTTTCTGTTGATAGATATGCTGAGTCAATATAATAAAAAAGAATACTGCCTCAATTAATTCACTTATTAAGTGTTACATAAATCAAACTACCAAAGAGTAACTTTATAGCACTAAAAAAAACCCCACAAAAGTCATTCAGAGGAAAAAAAAAAGGTCAAGAATCTCAAGGAAAAAAAAAAGACAAGTGCTAGCCTCTTAATACTAGATCTCAACCTATACTACAAAGTAGCAATAATTTGGATAAGAAATAAAGAGGTTGATCAATGGAACAGATTAGGTACAGAATACATAAAAGTAAATGAGCACAGTAGCCTAGTACTTGATAAATATAAAGATGAATTGTTATAGTCTGTGGTTTTTAAAAATATATTTTCATTAAATAATTCCCAATTACAATTTAAAATGTTAACATTTATTTTAAAAAATTTTAATTTCCTAGTTCTCTCTTTCCCTTCAATCCCTCCTTTACCCCATTGAGAAGCCAAGCAATGTGATATGATTATATATGTAAAGTCTCGTAAAACAAGTTTTCATATTAGCCACATTGGAAAGGAAAACACATATGCACACAAAAAAACAAGAAAAATAAAGTGAAAAAATAAGCTTCAACCTGCTCTTGGAGTTCAACACGTCTCTCTCTGGAGGTGGGATAGTATTTTTCATCATGGGTCTTTTGAAATTGTCTTGGATCATTGTCTTGATCTGAGTAGCTAAGTCTTTCACATTGCTGTTACTGTGTACTCCTGATGCTTCTGCTCACTTCACTTTGCAGCAGTTCATATAACATTTCCCAGGTTTCTCTTAAACCATTCTGCTCATCAATTCTTATAGCACAATAGTATTCTATTACTATAATATACCACACCTTGTTCAACCATTCCCCAATTAATGAGCATCCCCTCAATTTCCAATTCTTTGTCACCACAAAAAGAGCTGATATAAATATTTTTGTAAAAAATAGATCATCTCCCCCTTTTCTTTGATCTTTTTGGGATACAAACCTAGTAGTGGTCTTGCTGAGTCAAAGGGCATGCACAATTTTATAGCCCTTTGGACATAGTTCCAAATTGTTCTCTAGAATGGTTGTACCATTTCACAACTCCACCAACAGTAAATTAGTGTCCCTGTTTTCCTACATTCCCTCCAGCATTTGTCATTTTTCTTTTCTGTAATGTTAGTCAATCTGAAAGATGTGACGTGTTATCTCTGAGTTGTTTTAATTTGTATTTCTCTAATCAATAGTGATTTAGAGGGGTATATGGATTGTTCAGGGAGGACTAGAACCTCTGGTATGAGGGCATGCTGAACCCTTTTCTGGGCTGCTCATCCACCTGTCACCCAACTCTCACCTGTGGTACCAAAATTTGTAGCATGTACAGTAGCCATACCCCAGCAAAATAGTCTTGGCAGATGGGCTAACAGGTCAAGGGTAACCAATAGACCTCAAACCAATTGGTGAGTTAGGGGGATGTCTACCTCAAGCATGCAAAGACTTCCCCCAGTGGAATGGATGGATGAGAACAATTTGTTCCAACAACCATGAAGGCAGCTGATGCAGGGCTGTGGAGTGCTTACCGCTTGGTCAGACATCAAAGATGCTAAGATCATCCACTGCATCTATGGCTATAGCCAGTCATCTTTACTTTGTCTTGCCTTTGGACTTCAATAACTGGAAGATAGAGTCAAACTGATGATTTTTTGCCTCACTTAAGTCTAATTCACTAGCAAGTCAAGACATCACCCATCATCCCTCATTATGTCATTGATCCTCTTCAAAAACAAAGGATGAACAAATGATTTAGAGCTTTTTTATGTGTGACTATTGATAGCTTTGATGAAAATTACCAGTACTCAAAAGAGTAATAGAAACTGAAGAAGCAAGCATAAATTGACTGCCACAGATTTGGCATTTGCAAAGTGGCATAGAAGACATCATCAATGATATGTATAACAGGAAAAGGGACATTGACTGGTCATATAGTAAGAATGAAAAATAAGTGGATGATGGTCTGAGAGTTCGATCAAGACTCCTAATATATTTTAATCACAAAGATGCATCACTAACCATTTATCTAATCTTTTTCACCCAAAAGATCAAGCTCTATGAAATCCTCACTCCACCCTGCTGAGGGACAATGCTAGAGGAAGTGTCTCAGAATGGGAGACCTATTCCTCAGCTCCATCTCTCTCTAGGTGGTCTTAGTCTAAGGGATTTGGTTGCTATGGATTTCCCCAAACAGAATTATCTCTGAGTCTCACATATTGGAAAATCATACCTTCTCCGTAAATCTGTTTTTCAGTTTTCAGTCACAAATAGGTATATCACGTTCTGATTTGTTCTTTCACTTTTGGCTTTACACATGTGGCTAACCTGGAGCACAGTTTGCTGGTCATTAGATAAGATATGGATATTTAATCCCCATTCCATATTAAAGGAACCCCAAGAAAGGATTTCAGTGAGTTACATGGATCCCAGACACATGGAATAAAATGGACGAGAACCATGTAGGATGAGAAGACATAGAGGGCTTGTGCCACACCTTGGTGGAAGGAGGACCCACATGGGAGAAACCAAAGATCCATCCAAGTATTAAAATATTTTACTCAAAATGGAATCAGCAGCTTAAGGCATATGAAGAATTTCATAGTTCTACAGTAGAGCATTTTAATCAACAAATTTAAACAGGAGATTTTGGCCATAGATTTAAATTAGTGTCATGACACATGTCCTACTTTCTCTGAAATGGATGTAGAATCTTATCAAAAGTTAAAAGTGAAACTTTCACCTAGTAAAAGCTGAGACCTGAATTCTTTTAGTATATGATTGCTCAGTAAAGGAAAACTGTAATCTCAGAAAAGTAGCTAAGGAATAAATCAGAGCTATGTTGGGAAATTCTTAAGACTGTAGTAAGACTCTAGTCCTTAGTTTTAGGGCAACTATCCCAGTGGATAGAATACTGGGCTTGCAATCAAGAAGACTCATCTTCATGAGTTCAAAAACAGCCTCAGACACTTGCTAGCTGTGTGACCCTCAGCAAGTCACTTAACCCTCTTTGTCTCAGTTCCTCATCAGAAAAATGAGCTGGAGATGGAAGTGGAAAACCATTCCAGTATCTTTGCCAAGAAAACCGCAAAATGGGGTCACAAAGAGTTGGATATGACTGAAACAACTGAACAACAACAAATTCCTTAGTTTTTGACCAACTCTCTTTTCCCAGCTACCACATACGATCATTTTAGCCAATTACAGGTAGGATTACTAGGAGGTTAAACCTATGACAAAGTTCCCAGACATCATATTATTTGTAGCAGCTGAGAAGAAGAGCTATTCCTGGGAAACGAGATATAACATCTTTATTACCCACAGTAGCTGCCCCAGGAGAAAGGCAGATATGAGCTGCAGAATAGCTAGTCCAGCTGGCAGGTGTGGGAAAAAAAGAATCCTTTTATTAGAGAGATTTGTTCTGTGAAGTTTGGATTCAGTAAAAGGGCTGTACCTGAGGACCTAGAGGGCCACATGTGGCCTTGAGGCTGCAGGTTCCCCACACCTGGATCTAGAGTTAGAGGTTCTTAACCTAGACTTGATGAACTTGGCTTTTAAAAACAAATTTTTATGTAACTGGTTTCCTTTGTAATCCTATGCAATTTGTTTTGCTCATTTAAAAACATTATTCTAAAGGGTACATAAACTTTACTACTTTGCCAAAAGGTTCAATGACTCACAAAAAAAGGTTGAAATTCCCGGTCTAGACACACCTGGTATTAAAATGGGCAATCAAACCAAGAGAAAGAATAGGCTATCTTTTAAAATATAAACCTAAGCTACACCCTCTCCCCCAATTACCCACCATAGAAGGCTGAAAAAAAGTGTATGAATTACCTAAATTATCCTAAAACAAATATTTGTGAAGGATTTTCCCTTAGTGTAGATGGAATACTTGCTCACCTCCAATTTCAGTGGTTGTCATGGAACTACAGAAAAGTAGGAACAGCCCTACAGTGACTTTTGACTTCTCTGCCTCACTTCCTGCCTTACCTTCAGCTCATTCCACCAAGACCCTCTACTGTATGAAATCATAGGCCTGGCCCAGTCGCAGAGCAGAAGGCCATCTTTCCTGTTGTGATTTCACTAATACTAAGAAAGTCTCACTACCCTCAGTCCCATCCCACATTGGAGCTTAATCACTTTTAGTTTGGGTTTTATTCCCTGTTAAAATTCAGTCATCCTTGCCTTCCCCATTCAGGGTGTATCACCTTAAGCTCTAATTCTTAATTTACAATTTAGCGTGAAGGAGAGAATCTTAACAGGAAAACAGAAGAGACAGCAGGCAGGGGAAAGAATATAGAAGGGAGCCTGGAGATTCTAAAGACAAATTTCGCCTATTTCTCTATCTTGCCATAGGGCCAGCCTGAATGGCCAAAAATAACTTCTCTTGCTGTGAGGAAATATTGCTTTCCTTATACCATATGCAGAATATGAAATCTCTGGAGATTGAAACTTCACCCTGAGGAGAGGAATAGCATTAAACTGGAAATTTATATTCATACATATACTTGATGTCTTTTTCTTGAAAGTTCTCAAAGCATTTCCCAAACTTTGTTAGCAGGAAGGAAGTTATTTCATGCCAACCTTCTAAGATCCATCAATATGTATATTCTGAACAGGCTCTGTAGATGGACAATGAGCTCGACCCAGAACTGAATAGGAATAGGATATTAGGCTGCATTGCATTGGGGAAATTGAGTAGCATTTGCAATAATCCCACACTGTACTGTCTCCAAAACCCATCTATTCAATATCAGTACTCTCCCAGTCATACTTTGCTACTGTGAATAATGGAATATCATGACTTAAAATAAAAATACCACAAGAGGAAATGGAAAGATGTACTGTGGGCATAAGTCTGCTATGGCATGTTCCCAAGGACAACTTGTGCTGGAGAAGTATCATGAGGGGTATCATTAAGGATATATGGTATCAGAGAAGTGAGTGGGCTGGTCAGATAATGAGAATGAGACAACAGATGGATGGTTTGAATAGTACTTTAATGCCCCTCAGACATTAAAGAATGAGAGAAAGTTCTCTGACAAGTGGAATATATTCTCTGTGAAGGATTTATGGGAAAACATAAATAGGAATCACTCAGGATGAAAAGGCATGGGGAGGTTGCACTATGTGCCATTGCAGAGGGTAAACAAACCAATGAAATCACAGCTCCCACAAAACTCCTGAAAAGGTAAGTAAGAATGGGCCTGTCATTTAAGTATTTCTGCAGAGTGATCGTGTGTTACAAGGCTGAATCTATTCAATAACTCAATTCAACAAGCAGTTATTAAGGAGCTATAAGGTGCAAAAACACTCTACTGGGCACCGGGGATATAGAGATGAAAAGGGACCCAGTCTTGCCCTTAAGGAACTTAATTTAATAGAAAAGATAAGATATATACACAAATGAGTATAATAAAAGGTATAATGTGAAATAGGGACAAAGGAGAGATGCAGACAAAATGTTATAGGAAAATTTAAAAAGTAATAGAATACTTTCAGCTGAGAGCATTAAGAAAGTCTTTAATTCAATACTATTTAAACATTTATTAAGTAGGTACTATGTGCCAGATACCGTGCTAACTGCTAGAGTAAAAGACAAAAAGGAGACAGTGTAGGTCCTCAAGGAGCTTTCATTCCACTAGAGAAATACAACATGGACATAGGTAAGTTAATATGAAGTGTTTTGAGAAGGGAGAGTGCATGATCCAGAGGGGCTTTGTCTAAGAAGTGGCTCCCGAACTGAGCCCTGGAAGAACAGGTTATAAGAGGTGGAGGTAAGGAAGGAGTTCCATCCCAAGAGAAGAGAGAAAGGGCCAGGATACAGACTGTCTGGACTCCCAGAGATGAGAAACAGAATGTTGAGTTTGAGGAAGAATAAGTAGGTCCATTTTAGTCAAATGTAAAATTTGTGAAGGGGGGTTATATGAAATAAGTCTGGGAAAGTGCTATGGACTGATGGTTTTAAATGCTAGGCTGAAGAGTTTGTATTTTATCTTTTGAGCATGGGAGTGACATGATCAGACCTATGCATGAGGAAAAGGGTTTTAACAGGAAAGATGTGGAAGGGAGTGCACTCTCATCTCTGTGAATGTGTAAAGCTGGGAGAGGGCAGAAGGGGATCAGGGAACAACCATTAGTCTATTTTGGCTAAAACATACAGGTTACAAAGGAGAAAAAAAAATGAAATAAAGCTTGAAAGGGAGGCTGGTACAAGATCACAGAGGGCCTTAAATACCTAAGGAAATTCTTAAAACATTTCCTGACAAGGTTTAGGGTCTGCTAGAAGTTGTTTCTTCTACCAGTAGAAGGGGTAGGGATAGGGACTGGGCCTGTGATTCCGTCATTGTATGGCACTGTCAGGTGAGTAAACTCCCTCTACCAATGCAGGTCAGTATCTTCTCTTTGGCTTAGAAGATATTAGAGGGTTGCTGAGAGCACAGAGAGGATAAACACCTTATTCAGGATCACAAAGCTAGTATGTGTCAGAGGTAGGATTTGAACCCAGGTCTTTCTCACTTCAAGGCCAACTCTTTATCCATTACCCCACTTCACTATCATTGAAATGGTGGTTTCTGGATCTTCTGCAATACCCTAAAGAATCTATCACTCCATTAGCACACTAAGGCAGTTTCTAACTTCCCATATCACCTTATTAGAGGGTTTCATGGTTCCTGCTCACCAAACAAAACCACACTCTGCTGAGGAACCTCTCTGACTTTAGACAGGCTGGTCCTCAGAAAAGAGACCCATCCAGGTTCTGGCTCAGGAGCACTTGCCCAAAGCTTGCTTTCCACCAGCAGAACTAGGTATGGAAAGGCATCAGAGGACTTGAATGGAGACTCTGTTCAATGGTATTTTGATTCTATGATATAATAATGATAATAGTAATAATAATAATAGCAGCTAACATTTGTGTAACATTTACTATGTACCAGGCACTGTGCTAGGTGCTTTACAATTATTGTATCATTTGATCCTCACAACAATCCTGGGAGATAGGCTGTATTATTATCCTCATTTTACAAATGAGGAAACTGAAGGAAACAGGTGAAGTGGCTTGCCCCAGCATAGATAGGAAATGTTTCTTGGGCTTATAATCTATAGGCCAAGGAATGGTATCCAAGAAAAGGGGCTTTTGTGTCTCTTCTGCTGGATATAGTCTGATAACATATAAAAATTTACATTTGTGAAATTGCAATTTCTCTTTCTTACATTTAGCCAAAGGCAAAATGCAACTCCCACTAGGATATACTAAGACAATTTTTGAGGATTTACCTTACTTTCTAATTTTATTTTTTTCCCCCAAAAGCTGGGATGCTATTGGGCTGAGAAGATAGAAAGAAATGTGCCACAATTTGGAAGATTCGCAGTCCTTCTCCTCCCTTGAAGGGTACCTATAAGATGAAAAAAACATCTACAGGTTCATAGGGGAAGGAGTATTTAGAAGCATCAAAAAGTAGCATTAAAACTAGTCTATGTCTCTGAAGCATCATAATACAGCTGAAAGACCCCTCTGGATTCATACCCCAGATCTACTACTTACTACCTGTGTAATCCTGAATAAGTAATTTCACCACTTGGGCCCAGTTTTTCATCTGCAAAATAAGTAGGTTGAATTAATTGACT
Source organism: Vombatus ursinus (assembly GCF_900497805.2). NCBI lineage: Eukaryota > Metazoa > Chordata > Mammalia > Diprotodontia > Vombatidae > Vombatus > Vombatus ursinus. The sequence continues at coordinate 7,974,441 of NW_020954570.1, read as the reverse complement.
TCTGAGATCCTTTCTAGTTCTAAATCTATGACCCTATGAACATTTACTTGACAGGCCTGGATGTTGTAAGAATGGTAGCAAGGAAGGAGAGTCAGTAATTATGGTGTGAACCATAGGACAATAGGGGGAGTAAGAGAGGTATTTGGAGTAGGGCCAACGAAATCGCCTGAAATAGTGTATGTTTGTGGTTGGAAAGATCGTGTTTTCCTTCTTGTCTCAGCTAAACTCCTTGAGAAAGCCAACTGCATTAGATGACCCCACTTCTTCTCCTCTCATGTGCTTTTAGACCTCCTGTAATCTGGCTTCTGACCTCATCATTAACTGAAATAATTTTCTCCAAAGTCATCAAATATCCCTTAGTTGCCAAATCTATTTTTTCCTCTCAATACTCATCCTTTTTAACCACTCTGCAATTTTTGACAGTGTCAATCAACATTTTCTCCTGTATCTCTCTCTATTCTAGGTTTTCATGACATTGCTCTCTCTTTCTCTCTCTCTGTTTTCCTTCTACTTGAGGTTCTCCTCAATATTAGCACTTATTCTCAGTCTTCTTTGCTCAATATTCATCTAAGTTACTCCCCCTAACTATGGATGTTCCCCAAGGCTCTATTCTACTTGGAAAACAGATCAAAGAGGAAAAAAATATTAAGAATCATTGGACTGCTTGAAAACCATGGAGGGAAAAGAGCCTATAGATAATATTTCAAGAAATCTTAAAAGAAAATTGCCTACCTCCCTTATAACCAGAAGACAAAGAGAATCCACTGGTGACCTCCTGCTAGAAACTCCAAAATAAAAACTCCCAGGAACAACATAGCCAAAGTCCAAAGCTCCCAGATCAAAGAGAAAATACTTCAAGCAGTCAGAAAGATATCAAGTACTGAGAAGCCACAGTGAGAATCACATATGATTTAGCAGCCACTATTATAAATAAAGGAATAATAGAGCTTGGAATGATATTCCAGAAGGCAAAGGATATGATTTACAGCCAAGAATAATTTACTGAGCAAAACTGAGTATAATCCTATGGGAGGGGGTGTCGCTCTTTTAATTAAGTAGAGTATTTCCAAGCATTCCTGATGAAAAAAACCAGAGTTGAGTGGAAACTTTGAAGTTCAAACACAGGAGTGAAAAGAAACAGAAAAAGATAAACATATATAACCAACAATAAGGGACTAAAAAAAGGATAAACTGCTTGCATTTTAATATAGGGAGGTGATATAGTTGTCCCCTCTGAATCTTATCATCACCAAGGGTCATAGAAGGAGTCTAATTAGATGGAAAGTATGGGAGTGGTTGTTATATCTCAATCTTAACAGAAGAGTGGAAACAGAAAGGGGAATACACTACAGAGGGAAAGGAAGGTTAGGGGAAATGACCTCGCATAATCACAGTATGTAAGTAGAAGCCTACACAAATAAGGAGGTAGGAGGAGTGCCTGACAATACATACACAATTGAGTACAGAAATATAATTCATTCAACAGGGAAATAATAATCATAACTTACATTTACATAGTACTATAAGGTTTGCAATGTGTTTGATAAATAAGTAAGTGGCATAATCATTCTCATTTTATAGATGAGGAAACTGAAACTGAGAGAGATTAAGTGATTTACTAAGTCACATAGCTACTAAGTGTCTCAGACTGGATTTGTACTAAGGTCTTCCTGACTCCAGACCCAGTGCTCTACCCAACAGATCACCTAGCTACCTCTAGTAAGAAGGAAAGGGGAGAAGGGAAAAGGGAGTATTTGAGGGAAGGTAGATTAAGAAAGAGATTAATAGTTTATAGCACTTTTTGAAGTGGCACAGAATTGAAATCTGAGAGGGTGCCCATCAGTTGGGAATAGCTGGATGATTTGTAGTAAATGGATGTGATGGTGGGCTGTTGTACTATAAGAAATAATGAAGGGATTGATTTCAGAGAAACCTGGGGAGACTTGTGTGAACTGATGCATCATGAAGTGAATAGAACCAGGAGGACAATTTGTACAACTTAGGACAAACAACAAAGACTTCGGAACTCTGATCAGAATAATGATTCCTGAGGACTAATGATGAAACATACTAATCCTCTTGATGGAGAGGTGAGAGACACCCATGGTGTACAATCTCACACACACACACACACACACAAACACACTTTCTTTTAGACATGGCCAATGCAGAAATTTGTTTTGCTTGACTATATATGTTTGTAATAGGAGTTTTGCTTACTTTCATTTTCAATTGGGAAGTGGGAGAGCATGAAGAGCATGAAGAGCATGAAGAGCAAGGGCAGATTTTTGCTGAATGAAAAAAAATTAATTTAAAAAAGGCATCCAGTTGACTTTTGCAAACCTAAGCCTGAAAACAGGTTTAACCAGAACCCCCAAAACTACTTCTTCATGTCTCTTTGCTACATGTAATTTTCATATAATTCTAATCAATATTTCTAGATATTAAAAGAAAGTTTGAAATTTCAGGATATTCCCTTCATATTACAACAACAATAAAAAGTAGGAAAAGAAATTCAGATAATCCTTCTTCAATTCTGTTCAGATGAGCTCTCTTGGATTACTGAAGCCTTTTTCTTCCTATCTGACTTCTTGGTTGGTTAGTTTTCTTTGACCTCAGCTCTTACTTTCCATCATGTAACAAGAATAAATTCTTCCAAACATCCCACTGCTTGGTGTGCCCTTTTCTCCCAAAACAACAATCTATTTGCTCTTTCTATATAAAACACCCTGAGGATTGGGCAAAAAAAAATTGCTAAGTAGTTTGATGACTCCACTATAAAATGATGGTTATCATGGTGATGGAGAAAATATTTTTTTTCTTGAAAATTATCTTTTGAGGAAGGCTGGATAGAGTTTATTACTCTCTACTTCTGTTGAAGTGTAGCCAACATTGAAACTGGCAAGGTAACAATTAGTCACTTAGCCAAAGGTCTTTACTATGGCCCAGCAACATTTCTACTTGGAAATGTAATGTAAGATTAAGGTTGATTTGAAACTTAGACTAGGTCACTAATAGCTTGTCAAAGGTTTTTTAAATGATGTTTCTTTTTACAAATAAACAATGCCTCTGGTCTGTTTGATTGCTAGTAAAGACTGGATTACTCTAATGAGTATAAATACTTTTGTTGATAAATGAAGGAAAAGTCTGGGAAAATCTTGCAATCTCACAGAGTTTAAAATGAAATTTAAATTTAAATTTAAAATTTAAAAGAAAAAAGGATAGGGTTTGTATTCTTTCGGCCTTAAGCAACTGCGTTCAGAGAGAACAATGATAATAACAAAAACAACAATATATAATTTCAGGCAGCTAAATGGCACAGTGGATAGACACCAGGCCTGGAGTCAGGAAAAACTGAGTTCAGATCCAGTCTCAGACACTAGCTGTGTGACCCTGTGCAACTCCATGGTTTTTACTATCTCCCTTCTCTGTTACAGCTTGGTCCTACCTTCTCTTTCTCCTTCTGTTACCCCAGAGATGCTGGGTTTTGGCTCAGCTTTGTATGACCCTACTCCTTCCTTTTTGCTCTGAGACCCTGGAAATCTCTGTCCCCATTTGGCGTTTTCTTGGCAGAGATACTGGAGTGGTTTGTTATTTCCTTCTTCAGCTCATTTTACAGATGAGGAAACTGAGATAAACAGGGTTAAGTGATTTGGGTCACACAGTTAGTGTCTGAGGCCAGATTTGAACTCAAGAAAATAAATCTTCCTGAAGTGAAAATAATTTTGATAACCCTCCTAAATTTAATCAGTATTTACTCAGTTCATTATGATTTAATGAGTATTAGTGATTGTATTAGTGAGCTAAGTAGAATACAGTTATTTGATTTAGTTATGTTAGTTAATGCTGTAAGAATAATAGTCATAATTGATTAACTCACCATGTATTGATGATAATATTGCTTACGTTTGATTTATAGGATAGATTTATACTTTATTAGCTAGGCCTGGTAAAGACTTGTGTTAGCAATTTGGTATGTTACCACTACCTGCCTTGCCGCGCCCTGCTCCCCTCCCCCTATCCTGTAAGAGAATTATGCTTAAAAAAACACAACTTCCTTATCATAAATGTAGCTTGAGGATAGTTTCAGAACATTGCTGACAAAGTCCCAGTGGTTGATGGACATCTCCCTTAGCCAGTCATAGGAGTCCTCCCTCCTTCTGAAAATGACCAATCATGAATTGTAATGCATCATTAATGACCTCCCAAGAGCTATAAAAGGGCTTGGTTAGTGAGCAAGGGGCATCCTTGACAGGGAGGAAGGCCTTGGATCCAACTGCTTAGTGATCACTAGTCTCCCTAAAAAATTGATTGTTCTCTGAGCTCTGCCTTAATTTCCTTTTGTTGTGGATTGTATTTTTTGCTACCCACCCTGACTCCAGGTTCAGCATTGTATTCACTGTGCCACCTAACTTCCAACCACTTAAACACCTTAAGTTCCCACCAAGAACAGAAAACAACTGCATCTTTTAGCCTTCCAAAATTCCCTTCCTGTTAAAAAATCACCAAGCCCAACTTTCTAAGCAGTTAAATTTCATTATAGTAGGCAAAGTTGAGGATGGAGAAATAGAGGGGGAGGAAGGGAAAGGGAACACATTCACCAAATGGCAGGGGAAGGAACTGGAAAGATAAGTGTCATACTTTACCTTGCATCCAGAACTTTCACTACTCCCTTCTTCTCCCCCTAAAAGAGACAAAAAGGACTTGTTTGGCCCTTGTGGGGGTTGTGAAGACTAGAGGGTGTGAAGGAGGTATGCCCATAGGATACAACTCTGTGACCCAACTCTGAGTTAGAAAGGTAGGGTGGGAATGGAAATGAGAAGAGAGAGGAGGCTTCCAAGTATGGGTCCCAAAGTAGAGGTCTGTGGGTGTTAGTAGGGACAACTTCTTCTCCTGCTTGTTAAGGGGCCGAAGTAACAATATTAATTTAGCTAAATTATTTAAAGCAGCTGGATACCCAAGCGGCTAGAGCATCTGGCTAGTACAGAAGAACTTTCTACTTATATCCCTTCCCTACCTTGGCTTCTTATTCCCACTGAGAGTTAGTGAGCAATTGCCTTGTATTATAATCAGTTTCTCCCAGTTTTGCAGCCATAGGGAAGGCAAGGAAATCTAATGTGATATGTGAACATCTGATATATGGACTATATATACATGTTAGACTGCTACTATCAATATGCATATTAGCTACAAGTAAACAAATTTTCCTAATATTTTGGATAAAAATAAACAAATAGAAGTTTTAATATTTTCTTTTTACATCCACATGAAAAATCATGTGCATCCTGCTTTGTAGACCACACCATTCATTCTTAGCTACTAAATAAAATATTGAGGCAATGAGAGAAAACGTGCAATGAGACATTAGTCTCAGTAGCTGAGGATCCTAAGATGTTTTCTTTTCTGTTTTTAATTGTGCTTTAAAAATGTGGCATTTGGTTAGGGGAAGTATTCAGGGAATTGCCTCATGAGTTCCTTTTCCTCAGTTAGTTTATGTCTGTCTATAACCATAAAGGCAAATGGGTCAGGGATTCCAGCAGATAAGCAGTAAAAGAGAGCAAAACTAGTGATTAGATGAAAGACTTCAGATTGGAGCACCACAGACTTCAGATTGGAGCACCACAGAAATGTCTCTAAAAAGCAGCACTTACTGCCTGCCTGATGTTTCATACTGAAGCTATTCTCCTTTCCTTTAGACATCCACCCTTGAGAAGCTATAGACTCTGACCCAGTGTATCCTATCCCGCAGAAACACTGGCACAAGGAGGGCACTTGGCTAGCATTCCTGCCCATAAGGAAGAGTATAACTAGCACATAATGGCCATAAATAATAAGAGCTAGCATTGATATAGCACTTTAAGGTTTGCAAAGTAATTACATGAATTACCACATTTGATTCTCATGGCAGTCCGGAAAGGTAGGGGTTATTATCCCCATTTTACAGATGAAGAAACTAAGACTTAAACTCCGTTGTTTTTTATTCCTAGTTCAATACTCTATCCATTGTATTACCTATATGTGAAAAGAATGCTGTCTTACTTACCTCTTCTTAGCAATGCAAGGATATAAGACAACCCTAAAAGATTCATGATGGAAAATGCTGTCCACATCCAGAAAAAGAACTATGGAGTCTGAATGCAGATTAAAGCATACTATTTGCTCTCTCTCTCTCTCTCTCTCTCGTTTCTTCTTTCTTGTGGTTCCTCTCATTGGTTCTAATTCTTCTTTACAACATGACTAAGGTGAAAATATATTTAATATGAATGTACATGTAGAGCCTACACCAGATTGCATGCCATCTTGGGGAGGGGGAGGGGAGGGAGAGGGATAAAATCCAGAACTCAAAATCTTATGGAAGCGAATATTGAAAACTAAAAATTAATTTATTAATTATAAAAAAGAAAAAGAAAAGAATGCTATCTTGCAGGTGGAGAAGGGAGAAGCTGTGTGAGGATAGAAGGACACATGACATACCTATCACGTTCCTATGTAATGCTTTCACCATAACATACTTCATTCTAACACAAGAAGGACTGGCCAATGAGTGCTCAGGCATTATGAGCACAGGCCTGAGGCAAGCCCCTATATAGACTTTGGAAGATGCACAGGTATTCTGTTCCTGGTACCATTCTAACCATATGGTAAAGATGGACTTTGAATTGGCTGTTAAGCTGGAACTTATAGTGCATACATACACAAGACTCCCTGGAGAAAACTCAGCCTCTTTTCCCTTTTCTGATGGTAAACAAGGAGGATGAACTTCTGTGGGCTTCCTACAGGTGGGATAGCTTCCTGCTGCCAGCTCTTTATCTCTTCACTGAGAGACATGTAGCCCATGAATATAGGCCACATGTTCTTTGCCTTTTTGTATTTGTTCTTTCCTGCTCTCAGGTGAAAGAGTATTGACGTGGGCTCCAGCTTCCAGATCTTTGGCAGCTTGATCTCCTGACCTTTTGAGCTCACAAGGTCGTGCCAGATTTTGCCTGCAGTCCAGTCCCTTAAGAAATGAAGTTCAGAGTAACCCAATCAACCCAACAGGCAGTGAATCAAAGCCAGGCAAAAGAGAGTGACAGTGACATTCATTAGCTGTGCTACATTTAGAAGTGAACTTGGTGGGGGTGAATGTAACTGCTTTGTAAAAGCAATTGTTTTAATGTTGGTCCTCAGGGGCCAAGGCAATATAGGGGACTATACCTCAAGTACTGGGAAAAATGTTTTGTATCTCTTGTGCTTTTGGTATATCTTACTAGTAGTATTTCTTTTTGTTGTTGTTCAGTCATTTCAGTTGTGTCTGACTCTTTGTACATTTGAGGTTTTCTTGGCAGATACTAGTTTGCCATTTCTTTCTCCATCTCATTTTTACAGATGAGTTGTTGAGGCAAACAGGGTTAAGTAATTTGCCCAGAATCTCACAGCTAGTAAATATCTGAGGCCAAATTTGAACTCAGGGAAGATGAGTCTTCTTGACTCCAGGCCTGGAATTCTATCCACTGCACTACCTTGCTGCCCCAGTAATGTCTCTATCTATCAGTTAATTGATTTTAGTTGGTTAAATGATACTGAAGTACTAACCACTGGAGTGTAGTGATGATAGAAAGGAGATACTAATGGTAATGGATATTTGATATTGGGGAGATATGGGGAGATATTTGATAACAAGGATTCAAGCTGATGGCCTTAGAGAAAGACATCTCCCACTTACTGGTACTCCTAGAACCCTAAAAGGGTAGCCAGTCTCACTCCAGGAGCCTGACTGGTTAATCTGCATTTATGTTGGGAGAGTAAGTCCAGAGCCTTTGCTAGGCTAACTTCACCTGGCTTTGGAAGCACAACTGTGAGCTTCATTTCCCACCTCCCATTTAATCTATCTATATTATTTATTAAGTGTCTGTTATATCCCAGACACTGTGCTGGGGATAAAAAGACAAAAAAAAAAAAAAAAAAAAAGAAGCAGTCTTTGTTACAAAGAACTTACATTCCAGAGGCACCATGTGCATAGATAGTAAATCCAAGGTAATTTCAAAAGAGAGAAAACATTGGAACCTGGAGAGCTAAGGAAAGCTTTCATAGAGAGGTCATAACTGCGGCAAGCCTTGAAGGAAGGAAGGTACAAATTCTGAAAGGTGGGATTGAGAAGGTGGTGCATTCCAGATATGAGGAATAAACTGTGTGAATGAAAAGCATAGATACAAAAGACCAAACAATAAATTCAAGAAAAAACTAGTAGGAGACTTTGTACTCCAACGACTTGACTTGACCTAATAAACTTTGGTTTCTTCTTCTAGGTTAGATTGTGCTCTTTGCGGCAGGAAGGCCTTTCCTTCTGCTGCGGCTGCCAGAGATCTGTCCGAATGGAGAGTATAGTTTGATAGACTGCGCAGGGCAGAGAGTATCATGGGACTGGCACAACCTGAAAGCCCTCTGGAGTTTTTGGTAGGAGTCCCTTCACAGCTTCAGACATATGACCACTTTAATACCAACAGCAACAACTCATACTGATTGAGTCACTTTCCTCACAACAAAGCACTTTCTTCACAACAACCTTACAAGGCAGGTAATTATCTCCATTTTACAAATAAGGAAACTGTGGCTCAGAGGACTGAAATGATTTACCTCTAGTTATCAGGCTACTAAATGTCAGAGGCAGGACATGAACCCAAGTCCTCAGACTCCAAGGTCATTGCCATTTTCACTATATGATGCTAAGCTGATTGTAAATTCTCTATTTCAGAGGTAAAGAATCATATTGGGTTTTTTTTTAAAGCACATCAAGATAAAGTCCAAACTAAAATTTCTAAATCTTTTTTGAAAAAATAGGTTGTCTCAGATTGACTGAATAGATGAGTTTTATTCCAAGGACAGTTTTTTAAAAATTCAAATCTTTTTCAAAGCTAATGTACTAGGAAATGACTTGTAAATATTGCTTGAATGTTAGACCAAATTTGAAGGTCACAATTAAATTCTTAAAGAATGAGTGAAATCTCTTTAACATTAAGATTCTTAGGTTTGTTGCCTGAAGCAGTGAAGACTTGTCTAATGGAACTGTTCACCTCCCAGGATGCCAGTGGGCTAGCTAGGGTTGCCAAAGAGACGTGAGATAGAGAAGAAACTGAACAGACTATGAAACACATCAGTTTAGTAATGTGGGACTTGATAGGAAAGATAAGGAAGAAAAGCTACATTTTGAAAACCACAAAGAAGCGTGGGGCTAAGTTGTGGTGGTTAGAAGGTAATACCCCCAATCATGGGCTGGCCTCCTCCCATCTGCAAAGCCATGAGCACTGAGATTCTTTTGGGGCTCCTGCTTCAGGACGATGAGGACATACTGAGACAAATACATACACCCTCCCTCCCTTCTCTTTAATCCCCTACCTTATCTCCCATTCTGGGTGAAGGAGCAGCCCCTTCCTTAACTGTTCAGCTCATGCTCATCTAACTTATGTTGTCTTTCCCTGTTGAAGAAGAGGAAAAATTTAAAGGGGGAAGGTGATTCCACCTCTATACTAGAAGTGTGAGCTTTTACTGTCCTTTCATTGCTATCCCTTCATTTCACTTGAAAATAATGGAAATGTGGCTGCCACTAATTCTGACTTGTGTGTAGTTAATGACAGTAGGCCAACAGAGCTCCAGAGAGGGAACATTTTCTTTTGTCCTTTAAGAGACAGAGGGCCTCCTCTATTCATTTTCTGTTCAAGGGGGGGGGGGAAGACTCTTGGATCCCTATAGGACAGAGACTGTACAAACCTAAACAATCATACCCTGGACTAGTTAGAAACGCCAATGAGGGAAATACAAGTCCATGTAGGAAAAGCTTCATTCAGGGTGAGGTCTGGGGAATTTGGAAGCATTAGAGCTCTTAAGGCTGGGTGCTATAGTCAGCTTCGCCCCTGGAGCAGGAAGGATTTCTAGCACAAAACCCAGTTCCCCATGAGATCTTTTCAGTGAGGCTACAGTCACTGGTACCCTTACTCATACTACTCAATTTATACTTCTTTAATTTTAAGTGGTGGCTCATAATAGGAGAGGGCAACAACTCTCAGAGTAACAAGAAAATTTGATCCTAATGTAACCAGCTTGCCCTTTTTCGTTGTCCATAGTGTTCTACACATTTGATTCCTGTGGTCACCATTTCGTATATAAAGAAATCACAAAAACTAGCTTGGTGATACAGATCTCTATCTCCTTTTCCTGGCTTGAATATCAGAACCCTACCCAAAGCCATTTTTCCATTCACCTTTTACTTGACCAAATGTTTAGTAGTTTCCCTACACAAGGGGTAGGGAACCTGTGGCCTCGAGACCCCAGAGCACAAATCCTGAGGTCACTAGGGGCAGCTGGGTGGCTCAGTGGATAGAGCATTGGGCCCGGAATCAGGAAAACTTGAATTCGAACCCATTCTTAGACATTTATTAGCTATGAGATCCTTAGCTATGAGTAAGTCACTTAACTTCTGCCTGTTTCCTTATTTGTAAAATGGGAATAATAATAGCACCTATTTGTAGGGTTGTTGTTGTGAGGATCAAATGAGATAACTGTAAAGTGCTAAGCATAGTGCCTAGTACATAGTAAACACTATATAAATGTTTGCTATTATTATTATTACATAGGCAACCAATACATGAAGACAATGAGCAAAAACTCTTAGGCTAGAACATAATCGGGGGTCTCTGCCAGTGCTTTGACCTAGTGTGGGGGGTCTTGCCTCAAGGATAGAAATTTGCCTCAGACCAAGGTACGGTGACAGCACCTGTATTCCTATAAGGAAGAAGGGGTGAAGAGAAGCAGAGCTAGTGATTGTACAGTGAGAGTGCTGGAAAAACTTAGACTCTATCCCTGGTGAAGGGAAAAAGAATGGGAACATAGAGGCTATGGCTAACCCAACCTGAGCTCTAGGTCCTGCCTTAGGTCCTAGCCTGCCAAGACCTCTTGGCCAGAATTGTGCCCTTCAGAATTACATTCTATACTGGTAACAGGGACAGAATGGCCTCCTCAGAGCAGCAGCCTACATCAACTCTTCTTCCTAGAGAGAAGGAAAGAGAAGTCCTAGGGGAGAGGGACAAATCTGGAAAGAAGATACTCCTCCAAAAAAGCCCATAGCTCCAGGAGCAAGGCAGGACTGGATCCAAAGTGCATCGGTAGAGCAGCTAGGTGATGCTGTAGGTATAGCACCAGTCCTGGTGTCAGAAAGACCTGAGTTCAAATCTGAACTCAGATACTTACTAGCTGTGTTACCCTGGGCAAGTCACTTAATCCTGTTTGCCTCCAAAAAAGAAAAAAAAAGAAAGTGCACCTTCATCACCCTGTGATGGTCATGGGTGGGCCTACTTGGGTTAAAGAAAACACTTTCTTAGGCTTAGAAGTTTGCTGTCACCTCTTAACACAGTCTACCTCAAGGAAATAAGAATGGAGTGGGAGATGATGGGGAAAGGCACTCCAGGAAAGAAGGGACTAGCCCCTCAGCTAGTATGAATTTCACTTTCCTTTCTACTAGGTGCCAGGTGAGGAGCTAAGAGCTTTACAAATATCTCATTTGATCCTCACAACAATCCTGTGTGGTAGGTACTATTATTATCCCCATTTTACAGTTGAGGAAACTTAGGCATAAAGGTTAAGTGACTTTTCTAGGGTCATACAGGAAGGAAGTGTCTGAGGCTGGCTTTAAACCCAGGTCTTCCTGACACCAAGCCCAGCGCTATGTGCACTATGCCATCTAGCTGCCTCATTCTAGTCAGACTAGTTTTTAACAATATTCTAAGGACTTGATCCACACTAGTTAAGGTAGTTTTTAGTTAAATAGCATTGACGTGCTTTCTGGGTTGCATGAATACAGAAACAACCAAGAGAAGAGGGGAACCAGCTCCTTCCTCAGGCTTCTGACCAAAACCCAGCAGCATAATCAACACCAGCACAAGAAAGCTATATTCAGGTAATACAGGGCTATATTTCTGCTGAATACCTTTTCTCTGCCCTGCATATCTATCCTACCCTACGATTGCTAAGCACAGCTCCTTTTGTCTCTACGAATACCTCATTTCATTCTAATCTCAAACCTGACCAGACCTGACCTATTCTACCTCAAAGAGCTTACATTGGGTAGATACCACACAGAGGGGAATGATACCCAGGGAAGGGAGTTATAGCCAGGGAAGTCAGAAAGATGGTTACTAGAACAACAGGGCAACCAATTGACAGACACTTTAAACAGGCAATGGAAATGCTGATTTGTTTAGTACCTCAGTCAGTCAGCACTTACTAATTGCCAAGCGCAAACTAGAGATGCAAAGAACGGTAAAAACAATCCCTGCCTTAAAGAAGCTTATTCTATGAATAGAGATAACACATGCATAAATGGTACATACAGAGTATGACCATCTCTGCATAGCTGGAGTTCTGATTTGGTTCTCACAGCAAGAGCTGGAGGGGGAATGGGTGGGGATAATGCAAGGCCAAGCAGAAAATGTCTCTGGAGGTGAGGATGAGGATATCTGCACCTGGGAAAGGGCTTAGCTCCTCCTACCAGGACTTCTGGTGGTCTGGTTAAGAGGATGGGGCAGCAGGTAGAACCAAGAAGGGAGGTAGTGACTGGGGTGAAGATGAGGACCTGGCGGGAAACCATCAACCACCCCAACTCCCACCCCCCGGGCCACACACACACACACACACACACACACACACACACACACACACACACCCTACTTTTTTCTAAATCATGAGTCCAGGCCTTGAAAGGACCAATACCCCAGGAGTAGGTCCAATTGCTACAACCTGACTGAAAGAAAACTGGGGAGGGAATCAAGAGACTTGGATTCTAGTCCTTGCTTTGCTACAGAATCTGAGTTTGTTTCTTCTTTTGTAAAATGAGGGGTTGAAAAAAATCGGTCAGCCTCTAAGATTCCTTTGGGTTCTAATAGACTGAGAGTCTATGAGATTTGAGATCCACTTAACTCTACTTTAGCTCAGTCTCAATATCAGTAAGTTGAATGAACCATCTTCTGTGACCTTAGACAGCTCACTTCCTTTCTCTGGGTGTCAGCATTTTATTTTGTTTTCTGTAAAATTAAGTAGTTTGACTACAGGGACTGGCACGCTATGGCTGTTCACTACCTGTTTTTTGTTCAACCTATGAGCTAAGAATGGGTTTTTACATTTTTAAATGGTAAAAACAAAAACAAAAGCAAAAACAAAAAAAGAGCAATACGTTGTAGCACATAAAAGTTACATGAAATTCAAATTTCAGTGCATATGAATAAAGTATTATTGGAACACAGCCATACACATTCATTTATGTATGTTATGTATGGCTGCTTTTGTACTACAGCAGCAGAGCTGAGTAGTTGTGACAGAGACTATATAGTTCTCTCTTTCCTTTGCAAGGCTATTCAATGCACTACAAATCACAGTGATCCAGTTATAACTCAATGCTGACTTTGAACCCCAATTAAGTGAAATGTTATTTCCAAAAAACAAAAAGAATTTCATTTTTCTCATGAGTGGACCTATATTACAAAAAAGTGCTTTATTATTATTATAATATTTTGAATTTCAAAAATAAAAATGGAATCTTTTTCTTTTTTTGTTATATAAGTACCTCCATAATATCCTCAATTTTGCCTCGGCCCATAAAGCCTAAAATATTTACTATTTCCTCACTGGAGGGCTTTTATTTTGAAAAGAATATGGTATAGAGAGAATTCTTGGGTTCTTTTCCCATTACACAGGTAAAGCAGGTAACTTGCTTAGAAGTCTGAGATTCTGTAAGATTCTGAACCTTACCTTAAGGCTGAGCTCTAAGGAAGAATTTTTGCACCTCTGGTATATTCAGAAACCCTGGGATACTGCAGGCAGCTGCTAAGGAGGATGCCTTCCTCCCCACCCCATCCCATTCCCCTGGGAATTGGGACATCTGGTAGCTTCTTTTTTAAATTGTTCTTAATAACTAAGTGCTAAAATCAGTTGTTTCTTCACATTTGCCATGTAAAAAGCCTGGTTACTGGGCTATAAGGTGAAGAGGAAACACATAAGATATTTTTAGGAAGGGGACTGAAAGAAGACTTAAAGCCATCCTACTTCATCCCCCAATGAAACTAAACCAAAACAAAAGAAACTAATAATAATAATAACAATAAAATCAAATAGTATAATAGTAAGGGACCTTTGGAATCACCTGGTGCGAGAGTAGACAAACTTCCTGCAGTGAGGAGGAATCCACTGCTTCCTAAGACAGTTGATTCCATTTTTAGCTAGCTCTAGCTGTTAGGAAGCATGTCCTTCCTTCAAGCCCAATTAGGCCTCCCCTGCCCCTTGCACTTATCACTTCCCGTTCTGTGCTCTGAGGCCAACCTTATGCATGATACCACTTGGAAGCCCAATCCAAGAATGTTTTCTTACCCTGAATCTTCTTTTCTACACACGGAACATTCTCAGTTCCTTCAATGCCATAATCTTTAGGGCCTTCTTCATCCTAGTCACCCTCTTCTGGATTCTCTCCATATCATCAATGGACTTCCTGAAATATGGAACTGAACATAATTCTCCAGATGGCGTCTGACTAGGGCAGAGTCCAATGGGACCATCACCTATTCCTAGGCACTCTACCTCCCTTAATATAGCCCATAAAGGATATCAATCAAAGGATAAACATGTATTAAGTGACTACTACATATCAGACACTGTGCTAAGTGATGGGAATACAAAAAAGAGACAAAATATAGTCCTTGTCCTCAAGGAGCTTAAAATCCAATGGGAGAGGCAACATATAAACAAATATATACAAAGGAAGCTAATATACAGGAAAAATAGGAAATAATCAACGGAGGGAAGGCTGTGGAGTTAAGAAAGGTTGGGGAAGGCTTCCTGTAGGAGGTAAGATTTTTGTTGGGACTTTAAGGAAGATATGGAGGTCAGTAGTCAAAACAGAAGAGGGAAAGTGTTCCAGGAATAGAGGATGGTCAGATAAAATGCCCAGAGCTGAGAGATGGAGTGTCTTTTTCATTGAACAACCAGGAGGAAAGTATCACTGGATTGAACAGTACATATTGTGGAGTAAAGTGTAAGAAGACTGGAAGGATAAGAGGGAGCTAGGATATGAAGGGCTTTGAATGCCAAACAGTTGAGCATTTTGCACTTGCTCCTGTAGGCAATAAGAAGCCACTGAAGTTTATTAAGTGATGTGTGTGTGTGTGTGTGTGTGTGTGTGTGTGTGTGTGTGTGTGTG
>NW_020954570.1:7957494-7959217 GCF_900497805.2 Vombatus ursinus | reverse complement strand
TGTGTGTGTGTGTGTGTGTGTGTGTGTGTGTGTGTGTGTGTGTGTGACATGATCAGATCAGCATTTTAGGAAAATCACTTTAATGGCTGAATAGAGGATGGATTGGAGTGGGGAGAGACTTGAGGCAGGCAGACCCACCAGCAGGCTATTGTGTAATCAAGACATGAGATGATGATGGGCTACACTAGAGTGGTAGCATGTCAGAGGAGAGAAGGGGACATGTTTGAGAGATATTGCAAAGATGAAACTGTCAGGCTTTGGCAACAGATTGGATATGGGGGTAGTGGTGAGAGAGAGGAGTCAAAAATGACTCCTGCATTTTAAACCTGAGAGATTCGTTGCCCTCTACAGTAAAAGGGAAAACTAAAAAGCAATTGGAAATGTGAGAGAAGAAGTCAGCAGAGAGATTGGAGCAGGATGGGTAGATTTGAGAATCATAAAAAAGAGATGGTAGTTAAATCCATTGGAGATGATGAGATGACCAAGTGAAGTCATAGAGCAAGGAGAGAAGAAGTGCCAGGATAGAACCCTGGAGGGGTACCTATGGTTAGGGGGTGTGATCTGGAAGAAGATCTAGTAAAGGAAACAGGAAAAGTTCAGTCAGAGAGGAGGAGAATCAAGAGAGCATGGTAGCCCAAAAACCTAGAGAGAAGAGTGCATCAAGGAGGAGAGAGTGATCAACAGCATCACAAGCTGCAGAGAGGTCAAGGAAAATGAGGATGGAGACAAAGCCATTGGACCTGGCAACTAAGAGATCATGAGCAACTTTGGAGAGAGCAGTTTTGATGGAATGATATGAGCTGTTTTTGTTACCATAGCTCATCATTGACATATTGATCTTGCAGTGTGCTGAAACACTCAGATCTTTTTGAGACAAGCTGTTGTCTAGCCATGTTTTCCTCATATTGCATTTAATAATATGATTATTGGAACCCAAAGGTAAGACTTCATATTTATCCATAATAAATTTCACCTTATGAGATTCAGCTCAACATCTGAAAATCTGATAGACCTACATCTATGTCACTGTTAAAAATGTTAAACAGTACAGTATCAAGCGTAAGTCCTTAAAGTAATCCATTGGAGACCATCTTGCCATCTTTTCCATAAGAATTATATGAAAGACTTTGTCAAAAGCTTTGCTAAAATCTAGGTCCACAGCCTTGCCCAATATTTCCCAGTATTAGGCCTTGGTAGATTGTACCCAATAGCTCTTTTTTTTAAAATAAAGAGTACAGATTTATCAAGCACATAGAATTAAAATCTGCACAGATCTCTTTGAGAAATTTTGAGCTCAAGGAAAAATATGTAAATCAATATTAATAAATTAGCTGAATCAGAAAGCTACTTTGCATAAACTTTAAGAATTTTTAACAGTAACACACACAACTCAGAAAAGATTCACACAGGAGAAGGATGGAGCTAAAATTAAATTTGAAAAAAACTTTTAAGTTTAATCTGCATTATTAACATTTGCTCCATCACTTTCTAAAGTCTAGACATACAGAAAGGAGATTTACACAAAAAGCAGGACCAGAGTAGAAGCAACAACTGTTGGGAAAATATTTCTGGTAAGACAGAACCACCAAGGAGTCCTTTGGGAGTCCTGTTGTGGGGTGCATTAGGGGGAAGATGGGATTAAGGGCATTTTGCAAGTCACCCAGAGAGTAAAACAAAGAGAGAGAGAGAGAGAGAGAGAGAGAGAGAGAGAGAGAGAGAGAGA
>NW_020954570.1:7861461-7957484 GCF_900497805.2 Vombatus ursinus | reverse complement strand
AGAGAGAGAGAGAGAGAGAGAGAGAGAGAGAGAGAGAGAGAGAGAGAGAGAGAGAGAACGAGAACATATGCCTAGATAATGGGGTCAGCAAGCCTCCTTAGAGGTTCTATGAACTCCCTCCAAAATCTGCTTTCAGGGACAGTAAGATCTCTCTCAGTCTTGACCTTCATTTTTATATCATCCTCCAAAATGCAGTGCGCACAGATGTTCCTGCCACTCAGGAGTGTGCTGCCACTAATTCCAACTGGCTTTAAATTTTTCAGTGTGAGCATTGATTCCTCAGAAATTGGCAAAGGTTACAAATTGGAGTTTGATGTATTATTTTGTTGATTGTCTAGACTTAAGAAAGTGAGAAAATGTCAATAATACAGATTAAATTTTAAAAGTACATCACGCCTACTTTTTTCTCTCAGAGAATTGGTTGTTAAACGTTTACTAGGTACCATATCCTTCCTTTCCTATGGCAGTAATTATTGTAAATCAAATTGTAAAAAATTGTAAATCGCTAGTATTTTTCTACTAGTCATCTGGCCTTACAAACATTCTCACATCTCTGCCAAAGATATTGCTCTTTATTCATAATTCTCCTGTAACTTGACACTTCACAAGCTCTGAACTTAGTATGTCTTCCTTTCTCAACACAAGAAAACTATTGAAGGATTACAAGCTTTCATGTAAGGATGGCTGTGGGGAGGGGATCCATGTGAGGCAGTTACCTACAATAGCTTCCACTGGGTACTGGCATGTAAAGCTCAAACTTACCTAACATAATTTTGTTGGGTCTGGTATCTCTCTTTTTTTTATGCAATTGGGATTAAGTGACTTGCCCAGGGTCAAGTAAGTGTCAAGTGTTTGTTCTGAGGCCGGATTTGAACTCAGGTCCTCCTGACTTCAGGGCCAGGGCTCTATCCACTGTGCCACATAGCTGCCCTGTTCTGATCTCTTTTAATACTGTTTGATCTGGATGGAGTTCTATCCCAGAATTGGTGTTTCTTTGGAATGTCTGAAAAGGCATCATGAAATAGTAGAACCGGCCTTGGAGTCGGGATGTCCTGGTTTTGAGTCCTGCCTTCAAAATGTACTGGCCATATCACAATGGACAAGCCTTTACCTTCTTGGTTACTTCCAGCTACTTTCTGAGAATATAAATTGCAGAATAGCCTTCAATTTGCATTGGTAAAGGGAGTTTCCTCACTGGGAATTCCCCATACCAGTGAAGTTACAGATGCAAACAACTTAAAATAGTCTATCTTGTTCTCATAGGCTTCTTTCTGAGGCTGTCATTCCTAAGTGAGAAGGGATTGCACATGCAGAGGTTTATCCCTCCGCTCCAGAATACAAATCCATTTTGCTGTGTTCCGGTCTGTCTTCTGAACTGAGAAAGGTGAAAATAAATCCAAAAAAAATCTGGAAAGATCTGTTAGCTCACTTGTATAGGCTCTCAAGAAGAGGGAGCCCCTTTTTTCCAACTTCCTACATTCCAGGTAGCCAATCATCTGGCCCCAGTCCCTGAAATCCAGTCAGGAGTCATTCCCTGTCTTCTCACCAAGTTGCCACAGAGTATGCCCACAATCTCTTCTTTGAGATGGTTCCTATAAGTTATCCCGAAGACTCCCTGCTCTGCAAGCTCATTAAGTTGATTGAGCAGCACATTAAATTGATGGGGAAACTTTTATGTTCAACTTCCCCTTTACCACACCTGCATTCCTACACATGCTTTTCATGCAAGAATCTTCAAGCACTAAGCAAACACAATGAGATGGATATCTGGATTTCAGTTAGACCTTATGTTCATTTCTTCATTTTGGAGGGATCTGTGTTTCTTCACTGATTAAATGAAGGACTTAAACTGGATTCCTATTCCTAATTCCTATAAATTTAAGGAAACTGAGGTTTATGAAGATTTAGTGATTTGCTCAAGGTGAAACATCTAGTAAGTAGCAGACCTCGTTCCTTTGACTCTAATCTAGTGGTCTTTCTACTATACTATGCTGCATTACCATCTTAGTAAATTATAATCTTCTTGAGTGTAGAGACTATTTCCTTTCTTTCCCTCTATTCCCAGTGCCTAGTAGAGTATATATTGTACAGCAGGTACCTATTAAATTAACTGTTAAATTTTAGCAAGTGATTGCAGAAGAAACAAGGAAGACAATATGATGACTGCGACCAGCTTGAAAGACATTGCTTACATCTTAGGCATTGGAAGAATATTGGGGACCAGTTAAAACCCTTTATTTTATAGAGAAGGAATTTGTAGTCCTAAAAATTTAAATGACTTGCCTACAATCACACAGCTAGTCCACAGCAGAGGCAGAATTCAAAGGAAAGTCTTCTGAATGCAAGTCCAGGTCTCTTTTCACTATATAATACCTACTCATTCATGCCATAGATTGCTAATAGTCTACCCTAAATCAAAGTTTGATTTCATAACAAGAAAGTTACTTGGCATATATTGTGGGAAGCGATTTTCACTTGTCCTAAAATATCTTGTTAATCAGGAGAGATTATATACTTTCAGTTACAAACTTCCTAGATCAAGTCTACCACCACTCACATTCTGTCTTGGGATTTGCATTTCCTTTCTTTTTAATCCTAGAAAAAAAAATGGACAAGTTAGCAGATGGTTTTAACACATACCCTACATTTGTTAGGCTTTAAAAATAAAAGCAAAAAGCTCATTTTAGTTCAAAATGTTTTCTTAAAGGTTTAAAAAGGTACATTTTCTACATTTCATTTAATATTACATATGTCTAAACTTTAATACACTATAATTCTGTATCTTTTCATCATGATTCCCAGATCTCTTATACTTAATTCCTTCTGCAATGCCTCATCACGGTATGAAGATGAACCTGTGTAATGAAAGGCTATGCCAATAGAACATAAGCTTGATCAAATCCTACTAAACTGCAAAGATTCAAGTAGTGAATATGCTGGAAGTATGTGTGTTTGTAGTTTGAAATCAAAAGTAAAAAAAAAAAAGAAGAGAGGCTCATCATCAGAAAATTGGCCACCAAATGACAAATATTTTTTCCATAACATGCAAGGGGATGTGATATTTGCTTGTGAAAGACACACTTATACCAATGTAATCCTGAATCCATACTCATCCATACTCATGATTCCAATTTCCTTTTATGCAAAATTTGCTGTTTAATGTTATGTGTAAGCTGAGTCTCAGAGTCCATTGGTATGGGACTCTCTCTTCATCAGTGGAGATTCCCTGTACCTGGGGCGGGGTACCACAGAGAGAGGGAGTGGAGTTGATGAGAGTGAGAGAGAGTTTCTTCAGTCTCTTCCCCTTCAAGTCTCTCTAAACTCTGTGGGCTTCAGGTGCTTCAAGAGAGAAGATGGATAATGCCACTCCACTTCAGGTTGCTGAAGGAAAAATCTCTAGGAAGAAGCTGACATGGGAAGAGCTGGCAGTTGCCATCATATCCCTATCCCCAGCTTGCTACACTAGAGACTTCAGGGAATTTCCCATTGGGTGAGAGCTAGGTCTCTCTTGGTTGAGCTGAATTACTTCCGTCTTAATGAGAGAGCTCCTTCCTTCTGTATGGTCTAGTATAGATAGATAGATAGACAGACAGACAGACAAATTCTCCTATGTATACTTTTTCTGATTTCTGTTTTGCTGTGATTTAGATAAATGGGTTTCCTGGCTACCTAACGTGTTCATTGTGGAACTGGTATTTGGTGGGAAAGGGGTCAAACCTTAGATATGAAGTTTGGATCATCCTGTTTTCCCCAATAATGAAATAGCAATCAGAAGTTATATTAAATCTGAAAATTACATTCCCTAGACTAGACTAATAATATATAATATGTATGTATAATGGATATAATTCTAGCCCAGTACCACCTCTCTCTAAGGAGAGCAGAGTGACCAAGCTCCTGGCCCCAACCTCCTGCTTCCCTTCCTGGAAGGAAATAAAGCCTCCATTGGAAAAGGATAAAGGGAGAAGAAGCTAGAAATGTCTTTTCTGCCTTCCTTTGGGTCACACAATGACATCCCTATGCTATGTGAATAGCCCTTGTTACACATACAATATTTTCACCTAAAATGATTGGAGATTTGCAGGTTTATAAAGCTTGAGAAAATGGCAAGGTGAGAGATAACCTCAGGTACAATTCCTCTGTACTATTCCAAATAAATGAGAAAGTAGTTAAAATACAGTGTACTCACACACACACACACACACACACACAATGACAAAAAAAAAATAACCAATTATGGTGACCTGAAAGAACAGATGGGATTAGTAGATAAAAGCCCTCACAGAAGGGTAAGGTGTTCCAGTAAGGGTATATATTTTCAGCAAGGAAGGGGAAGGGGAAAAAAGGAAACAAGTATTTATTAAGTGCTCATGGCAGGCATTGTACAAGGACAACAAAAAAACATTAGTGGAATATTTGATAATGGCAGACAAAAGCTGACTTAGGAGAAATTAACAAATAATTGAAAAGCAAAGCCTTCTCAATGAACAAATACTTAGAAACAAAGAAAATTGGGCAACCATCCCCTGATGAAGGTGACAATATTTAAAGAAAGTTCATGGTGCAACCCCCAGAGGCTACCAAAAGGTTCAGGAGAGTAACCACAAAAGGATACCATAGAAGAAGGAGAGGATGGGACAAATGTCTTAAAATTTGCTAGGAAGTGGAGGTAAGGAAAGGGTAAACATTTCAGGAGAGAAGCTTATCCAATTTAGGGTTGTACTTCTGGGTGCTGACTAGTCTTAATGATTCTAACAGATTGAAATGAAAGATGTGGATTCAAAGGGGATCTGGCATGGCATCAAAAGCCATTAGTGATGAGGGAAAAAGTAAAAAACAGAGCTAGCTCCCCTTCTCCCAGACTTAGGTAACAGCACACTCCCCTTTGAACTCCATTCCCTGTTTTCAAAAAATATTTTTTAAATTTATTTTTTCTCAATTACATGTAAACAAACATTTTTAAAACTTTTGGGGTTTTTTGGGGGGGTTCCAAATTTCTCCCTCACTTCTTCCCCTCACCTGTCCTTAAAGAAGGCAAACAATTTGATATAGACTATACATGTGCAGTTATGAAAATTATTTCAATATTAGTCATGTTGCAAAAGAAGATGCAAACCAAAAAAAAAGAATAATAAAGTTTAAAAATATGTTTCAATCTGTATTCAGTTCTTTCTCTAGAGGTGGATAAAATTTTTTCATTGTAAGTCCTTCAGAATTGTTTTGGATCATTAACTTGTCAAGAATAGCTAAGGCATTCACAGTTGATAATCATATAATAGTGCTGTTACTGTGTACAATGTTCTCCTGGTTCTTCTGCTCACTTCACTTTGCATCAGTTTATGTAAGTCTTCCCAGGTTTTTCTGAAAGCATCCTGCTTGTCATTTCTTATAGCACAATAGTATTCCATTACATTCATATACCATGACTTGCTTAGCCATTCCCTAATTGATGAGCATCTCCCTCAATTTCTAATTCTTTGTGACTATGAAAAGAGCTGCTATAAATATTTTTGTTTATATAGATCTTTTCCTTTTCATTTCATCTCTTTGGATTATAGACCTAGTCCCACTGCCTCTTTTGAGAATTTACAATCCTGGGAATAAATTCCAGAGTAAATTAGAAGGACAAAGGAGTAAAAAAGGGAATGGAAGAAAAACATTTCTCTTGGAAGGAGGATTAGATATTAATTTCATTGTAATTAAGGGAACAGATGATGTGTGGCAGGTGGGGATAGGAAGAGCAGAAGAGATTCTGAGCAGGGAAAAGGAAGGATAAAATAAAGAAGTAGAAAGTAGATAGAAGTAGACAGCAGGAAGAGAGAGATGAAGAGAAAATATAACAATAAAGATGAACTCGTAGAATTTGAGATTGGGTAGGATGAGGTAGGAATGGGGTGAGTAGCAGGTGACTGAGACTGATAAAGCTAATGCATGATGCTTAGTGCCCTCAAATCACTTGGCCTCTCTGTGCCCTCCAGCCTAGAATATCAGGCTAGGTAACTGCAAAGGAGCCTGCCACCCCAATTTTCCACCATTTAAAAGTTGAAGCTGTGCAGCTCCCAGGGCACAGTTTTTCTTGCTGGTCCCTTTTTCTTTCTCATGGAAATTTATACAGCAGAAGAAATAAGTCTAGGATTTGAATTAGGATTCATATGCACTTAGAAAGGTTATGAAAATAACAGATTCTTTCACTGGCTTCAACCCCAAGTCATTTTATGGAGAGAAATTACCTACTATTTCTTTAAGTGTTTTGGCTTACCTCCATGTCTCCCTCTTACCTCAGGCATTCAACCAGCCAAGCTCAGGTTGATGAAGGCTGTTACATTATGCAGTTTAAACTTATGCAGTTTAAACTGCATAAAGTAAACATTGAAAATAAGCAATCAAAGAATAACACCCACAGATGTAAGAGCAAAATTGACTTTTCTCTCCTCAATCTCTTGTCCTTTTATAATGAGAAAGGTTCATAACTATAGGGACAGACAAGACCAGGAAAGGAGACTATTAGCCCAGCATGTGTTAACAAACTGCAGAAACTTAACCTGTCATCCAAGCCTATTCTATTATGTGTTCACAGACACAGCTAATGTCCTGAATCCTGGATATTCTGATTAATAGCAGGAAACAGGCATTTCTAAAACCACAGAATATTAGAGCTAGAAATGACTTTAGAAAGTATGCTAGTATAAAAGGGCCCCTCCCCCTCTCATTTTACAGATAAGGAAAATGAGGCCTAGTGAGGCACAGTGACTTGCCTATGGTCAAACAACTAGTTATGCCAGACCTGAAACTAAAGCTCAGGTCTCCTTATCCTTGTAATTACCATTGCACCTCTCTGTTGTATTTTTTTTTTAGTTGTAATCTGTAATTTCATCAGTGTAGGAAATTCACATTATGGAAACACCAGTTCACTGAGATGTTAAGTGACTTGCCACATGCCAGACACAAGATTTAAACTCATCTTTCTGACACCATTTAAAAATTTTTTAAATTTATTTATATTTATTTTTGCAATTAATTTACCTCTTTGTTTATTTTTAATAGAATTTAATTTTTACAATTACATGTCAAGACAATTTTTAACATTCATTTTTTTAAAATTTTGAGTTCCAAATTTTTTCACTCCCTCTACCTCCCCCTCCCTAAGATGGTAGGCAATTTGATATAGGCTATATACATGTTCATTCATGTAAAACATATTTCCATACCAGTCATGTGAAAGAAGAAACAGACCAAAAGACAAAAACTACAAAAAATAAAAAAAGTGAAAATAGTATGCTTCAATCTGCATTCAGACTCTATCCAGACTCTGGATGTGATAGCATTTTTCAACATGAGTTCTTTAGAATTGTCTTGGATCACTATATTGCTGAGAAGAACTAAGTCATTCATGATTGGTCAACATACACTGTTGCTGTTACTGTATACAATGTTCTCCTGTTTGTGGTCACTTCACTTTGCATCAGTTTGTGTAAGTCTTTCCAGATTTTTCTGAAATCTGCCTGCTTATCATTTCTTACGGCATAGTAGCATTCCATTCCATTCATATACCCCAACTTGTTCAGCCATTCCCCAATTGATGGGCATCCCTTTGATTTCCAGTTCTTTGACCATTTATCAATTGGGGAATGACTTGTAGTCTTATAAATTTGACTCAATTCTCTATATATTTGAGGAGTAAAGCAATGCCATTTCTTCATATACACAAACCCATGCAGACTTTTAAAAAATTATAATGCATGTTGGAAACAGACATTATCGCCATTCCACTCATGATAGAGTCAGTTTATTACAATTTTAGCACTTTTTCTACATTTAGAAAAGAAAGGTTTTCATTAACCACAAAGATGAAAAAACAGGGGTTTTATGCATCTTAATATATACCTTCAATGATTTATTAGGAAGAAAAATATAATGTCATAACTTCAAAGTAAACTGGAATAATTTTCAGTGGTCATAATGAAAAAGTTAATCTACAAATACAATTTTGTGGAGTGAGCATGTGAACTCATCTAAAATTAAAACTAATTATTTGGTATCACAAGTAGTAATAAAAGTTAAAATCCTATCAAGTTATTCTCTAATAGAGCATGAATAATTCAGTATTCACATAAGCTTTTCATCTCTCCCAGGTCTTCTCTAAGACTTTGCTAATTTCATTATTAATCTCATCTTTCTTACTTAGTAATCTTGACTTTGACTTTGCTTACCTTATTACCAAAATTATTACTATTATCTGAGGATTTACCTTAAGGTTTTCTTATCAGGTCATAATTCAAAAGTTATGTCTTGATAATTAAATGAAGTTCCTGGAGCACAGATACAGTGTCTCACCTTTCTCAGTCTCCCTACTAGGGTGCCTAGGGTGCTCTGCTTCCTTCTTTTCTCCCTTACAAGATGCTGAGCACTGTTCTTGGAAAACATTCACTTTATTCAGAATCTTAATATCTTATAAAGCTCTTACTAGAGTCTACTTCTGTTCATACTAAAACAATCATAACTGGTGTATCTTCACCTGCAAATGTGAAAGCTCCCTGATTCTGAGCCACTGCCTTTTAAAAAATGCTCTTTTCTCTGTTCAAAATGTCTTTCATATATATCACTTACTTACTCATCCCTAATGCCACTACCCTAGCCCAAACCATTACCACATCATTCCTGGTCTGTTATAATCGCATCCTCACTGCTAAGCAACTGCTATAAATATATTAGTGTTTATGAGATCTTTTTGTCTTCAACATTCTTGGCCTACATTACTAGCAAGAATCTTTATGTCAAAAGTTATGGACAGTCTTGTTACTTTCTAAGCATAATTCCAAATTGTTTTCCAGAATGGTTAAACCAATTCACAGCTCCACCAATAGAACATTAGGGTAAATAGCTCTTCAAAACCCATCCAGTATTGGTTATTTTCATCTCTGAACATCTTTGCCATTTGCTGGATATATGGTGAAATGTCATAGTTTTTTAAATTTGAATTTCTATTACTATTAGTGAGTTGAAGTAATCTTTCATATGGTTATTAATAGTTTGCAATTCTTTTGAGGACTGTTTACTTATATCCATTGACCACATATCCGCTGATAAATTGCTCTTCGCCTAACGTATTTGTGTTAGAGCCTTACATTTAAAGCTATCCAATATAAACTGGAGATCTCTAGGGAGATTTTGACAATGTAGTTGTAAGCACATTTCCCAGTTGTATTTATAACTGTCTAGTGATAATATTGTGTTCCTTAATCTGAGTTTTCAGTATCTTAGTTATTTTAAGCAATATAAGAGTAGAGGTCTCTGAGTGAATTTATTCAATGCTGCTGTATAAGTGTCTTCTAATTAGATTTCTAGGTTCCTAGCAGTAATGCTTAATTAGATATTAAACTTCCTAGTTATATAGAGCAATGCAATACAGATTGTCTTTTTTGTGTGGGATGTTTTGCAAATGTGTTTTGAGTAGGTGTTTTCCCAATAGTAATACTGGATTCCTTCAGCTCAATTTAGGGCATTTTAATGACATACAGTGATTCAAAACAATTGGGGCCTTTTTGGTGGAATTATTGCCCTTAGTTGTCTATGTGTTATGGACTTAGATGTCCAAGTTTTTAGCAGCACTGTTTTATTTCTTCAGCCAGATTTCTGAAATTCTAGCTATTTGTAACAAGACAATACATAACTGGAGCCTTCTGGGTGGACTTGTCCTATGGAATTGACGTTGGAGTTGGATCTTCTTAGTTTTCTAGTTTCTTAGTGATACTATTTGATTTCTTCTGCTTGAATTAAAGCTTTTTACCAATTTAAGATAATGGAAAATATTTTGGATCAATGTAGGTGAACTTGTTGCAATCTAATTGCATATAACTCAAAGTCAATCAACAAGTATTTATCAAGCACTTAATAGGCATTGTACCAAGCATTGTGATCAACACTGCAGATGCAAAGAAAGGTGTTTTTTAAGTCCATGTCCACAAGAAGGTCACATTCTAATGGGGAAGACAACATGAAAATAACTGTTTGCTTTTGAGATATATGCAGTGTAAAGGGAAAGTAAGATATATGCTGTGTAAAAGGGAGATAATCACAGAGAAGGAGGAAGACTGGGAAAGGCTTCTTGCGGAAAGTAGAATATAAACTGGGGTTTGAAGGAAAGCAAAGAAACCAAGAGGCATAAGTGAGGAGTCCAGATGCAAGAGACAATCTGTGCAAAAACACAGAATCAATAGATGGAGTATTTGTGCAAAAAAAGCAAGGCCAGTGTCACTGGATTGCAGAGTCAATGAGGGTGGGGAGTAAGTATAAGAAGACTGGAAAGGTAGGAAGGGTCTGGTGAAGAATGACTTTCAAACCCAAATAGAAAATTTCATATCTTATTCTGGAAATAATAAGGAACCACTAGAATTTACTGAGTAAGGAGGTTGTATTTAGATTAGTGGGTTCTTAGAAATATTTAAATCCTAACAATGACTTTTAGAGCATTCAGGGCATTTAGAGTGATCCAACATAAATTGGAGCCATCTAGCAGGACTTTGGACAATAAAGTTGAATATATGATTTCTACTTACCTTGTTAATGATATTATTGGGTTTCTCTAAGTTTCCAATATTCTATCTACTTACAGCAACACAACAAGAATTGGAGTTGTCTGATAGAGTTGTGATGTCATTGTTTCAGAGTTTTCTACATAGATATTGCTATATCCAGCTCTTCTCTTACCTGACCTCCAGTCTCACATGATCAACTTTTGTTTCCAATATATAACCAATGCTACTCTCACCTCACTTTGTATACTTCTCAATCTTAAAACTAACTAACCAGGTCAATACCACACTGTCCTCTACTCTCAAATCCATAGTCCTTTGTCCTCTTGCTGCTCATTGCTTGACAAACCCCAATTATGGATTACTTCTACCATATTCCTACTCATGTACTATGGAACTGACTAGAAGTTATGCAACCAACTTGTCTAGAATCATCAACTGATAATTCTCAACTGATCTTTCACTGAAGCAAAGCAATCCTTTTGCTCTACCCATATTGATTCCTATCCCAAACCCCACAGGAGCTGAATTAAACCTTCTCTTTTCTTCTCAGGCTTCCCACATCTCTATTTCTCCCTATCTTTTCAGCTGGTGAACTTCCCTATAATTTTCAAAAGAAAATTGAAGCCATTCACTGTGATCTTCTTCTTGTCCTCTTCTTTTCATCTCAGAATCCCTTATCAGCATCCCTCTAAACTCTCTTCCTTTCCTCTAACTTGCTTTTTTCCTCTCCCTATTTTCTCTTCTTTCCCTGTTGAGCTGAATATTTTTCAACACAAAACTAGGTGTGTAAGTGTGGTTTTGTGGCTGTTCTACCATTTATTGACCAGTTCAGATGAAATTGAGGTTTGAGAGACTCCTGGTCCCCACTCCATACTTACTTACAAAAACTTTTGCTTGAGCTACCCAATTTTGTGAGATAGGTTCTCCACCCACCCTGACACTTCATCTTTTCTTCCTTATTGCTTAGGTGGACTACTTTTCCTTTCTTCGTTTATGATCATCAAAATATAACAACAACAACAAAAATAAGCCAGTCCCAGGCATTCCATCTTATTTGACTCTCTCTATGATTCCTGATGACATTCTTAGAGAATGTTTATATTATCCCTCCCTTCCCCATTAGAATGCAAACACTTTATCTTTATAAAGTCTTTTCCCATTGCTCATTTGCTTGTTTTTTCTATTTATTCCCATAGTTGTATTTCAAAGTTTCTATTCAACCCAGTTTTTCTGGGTAAATTATTCTTGGTTATAAACATCTATCTTTTTGCTTTTTGAAATATCATGCTCTCTGGTCTTTTTATAACAGTAGTTACTAAATCTCTTATGATCCTGACTATGTATCCTAATTACTTGAACACTTTCTTTCTGCCTGCTTATAGTATTTTTTCTTTAACCTGGAAGCTCTGGATTTTAGCTATGATTTTACTGGGAGTTTTCATTTAGGGGTTTCAGGAAATGACTGGTAAATTCTTCCTATATTTACTATGCCCTCTCATTCTAAGAGATCTGAGAAGTTTACTTTCATGATTCCTTGAAATATTATTCCCAGGCTATTTTTTTTTGGTCATGACTTTCAAGCAGTCCAGTGATTCTTAAATTATCTGTCCTTGATCTATTTTCCAGATCAGTCATTTTAAAAATATGAAATACCTTACTTTTTTCTATACTTCCAATCTTCTGATTGTTTTAATATTTCCTGTTGTCTCTTGGAGTCATTAACTTCTATTTGGTCCATTCTAATTTTCAGAGTTTGTTACTCAGGTAAAGTTTTGTGTCTCTTGTGCTAAGCTGTAAATTCTGTTTCTAAGGCTCTCCACCTTGCCTTTTATTGATTTTCCAATTTTTTTCCTCTATTTCCCTCATTTCATATGTAATAGTGTTTTAACTCTTTTTTTAAAAAATCTTGCATAATTTCTTCTATGAATTCTAATTGATTGTGTGGCCAAGTTGAGGCTTTGCTTGTAGGTGTATTGGAGTTATTCTTCTCTTCTTGGTTTGTGTCTTGGGAATCTAGCATCATAAGAGATAATTATTTTTTTGTTTGCTTGTTTACCCATTCTTCCAGCAATCTGCCTTGTACAACTCTGGCATTGCTGGCTTAGCTAAGAGCTCTGGAAACTAAAACATTGCTTCCAGCCCCTCTGGGAAACCCTGTACTTCTTTTCTGGACCTGAGACTGGGTCCTGTGATCACTCTAGGCATTCCTAGACTGCTGGCCAAGCCCAGGGTTCTGGGTCTATGATCTTGATTTACCTCTGTTCCACAGTTTCTGCCTTCATCACTTACCTATATGCTGAATTTGTGATCTAGGACTAGAAAGATGACCCAGTATAATTTCTCCTTTGATTTCCCTTTTATGCTTTATAGTTAAAATATCTAGTTTTCTAATGGCAAAATTGGGTTTCTTTAGGCAGGAGGATTCCTGTTTTTAGCTATTTTTAGCTATCCAATATAAAATGAAGCTCTTTAGATTGACTCATTGTATGTTTTCTACTTTGATTTCTAGGTTCCTTGTAGCAATAATTGTCTCTTTTAGCTGGATATTGAACATTTCCTCTTTTTAAAGTAGGATAAAACATCTTAGAATTTTCTAGGCAGATGTTTTGCAAAGTACTTGAGCAATTTGTTGTTTTTACTAACACTTATAGGTTCCAAATGACACTATTCAATTCTTTCAACTCAATTTATGGTTTATATCTGTAGCACCTACCTCACAGGGTTTCCATGAGGACCAAATGAGACAATATACAACAAAAGCATTTTCTAAATTTGGAAGTACTCTCTAAATGTGAATTACCAGATACAAAATTACCTAAGGTCTTTCATGGAACACTTCCATTTCTTTGGTATGGTAGAAAAGGGGTAAAAAGTGCTGAGAATCACATAGAATCACATTATCTACACACCTCAGTACTAGATTGCTATATGATGAAGAAGAATTGGCATTTAAGGTGAAGTTTGGAAGAGCAGCTGGCCCAAGCATACATATCAAGAAATATCTATAGGATCCTTTGGGAAAAGTCTACTCACACATCAGGGTTATCCTGAATGGAAGTGTGATATGGAAACAGAATACTTCTTTATGGCAGATTGCATCTCCAGTTACACAGTCCAATCAACCAAGAAACATTTGCTAAGCACCTACCTGCCAGGTATAGAGCTAAGGGCTGGGTATACAAAAACAAAAATGCATTGATTTTTCAATGTTCAGAGTAGCCTGAAGAAGGGGTTTTGGTCTTTTCTTAAATGTGTAACAAGGTTATGGAGAATGTTTGGGTTTTGTCCTTAAATCATGCACTGGTATTCTCTGGATGGTTCCAGTTTACT
This sequence comes from Vombatus ursinus, assembly GCF_900497805.2. Classification (NCBI taxonomy): domain Eukaryota; kingdom Metazoa; phylum Chordata; class Mammalia; order Diprotodontia; family Vombatidae; genus Vombatus; species Vombatus ursinus. The sequence goes on along the minus strand of NW_020954570.1, from coordinate 7,943,619 downwards.
TCCTACATGCTTGGCATGAGAGGGTCTTTCCTCTGTCCATGTATAACTCAATGCTAAAAAATTTGTGCTATGTGAGGTTGAAGATTCCTCTGACTGTTTGCTGAGCTAGAAATGCTGTTCACTTACAAGCCTTACAAGAAGATAATGAGTCCCCTAACTGATTGCTCAGACAGAACTCAATAGACGTACAAACAGGGCCACCCTGACTGTTTGGCCGTTCTAACAGCAGACCACTCACCAAATAGGGAAGTTAGTATTCTTGCATACCATATCACTTCCCCAAAAGGCAAGACAACAGAAAGGAGTCTCACTTCTCCACAAGATATGAGGTTATTTTCAAATTTCCCTGCTTTCAAGATGGGGTTTATGGGATCAGAAGGCATATACTTAAAATTTACCTCCATGGCAGTTTTAGGGACCATTATCGTACAAAGACATTTGTTGTTAGGCATATTCTAGTCCTCAGTAATTCCTGCTGGCAAGTCCTGAGTAGATGTTAACCTGTTTATTGCACCTATAGCATGCTTCAGAATCTCGCTCAAAGGTGTTAAGCATTAAGTCAGAAATTCAGACCATGAAGAAACTTACTGTTTTGCCATGAAATGTTTAAGCTAATGACCATCTTTGGATGAGTGAACCCTTGGCAATCAGCCAACGCTATGAGATCACACTCTTATTAGCTATAAAGTTACAAAGTCACACATAAGGTAATTGAAATTCTCTTACGCTCTTGATTTTCTCCTTCTCTAACTCTCTTCCCCCCACTAATTACCATAGTCAAAGCATAGATTTGGAAAAACAGCGAGGGAAGTTGGGGAAACAGTATCTTTTGCCTAGTACTTTCATCAGCCTGCATCCTCCTCTTCACCATGCTCATTGAGCCAAAGACCCTGCTCCCTCCCTCCCTTTTTTTCTGCTACAGCTCAGCCTTCCTTTTGCTCTATACTTTAAGCTCCAAACTCTCAAATCCAGATGCTCAGAATCTTTTTCCCTGAGTCTGACAACTGTCTTTCATATAAAGTGCTTAGGCATAACATAAGGGAATTGATGGAAAGTGTAAGTTTTTCAGATGTAAGCAGGGACCAAAGAAAGATCATGGGAGGTGGGGGCTCAGCAGGAACTTTTAAGCTCTATAGAGATGGACCAAGAGCACAGCACCTACCAGCAGTAAGCTGATTACAAGTGAAAGACTCTTGCCACAAAATGAATATAAACTTCCATAGATGGACCCTGGTCTGGCTCACTGATCTACTGAAATTGTGATCTGCCTAGACAGAATTTTGCTATTTCTCTGACTGTGCCTGACGTATTGCTACTAGGACCTAGTAAATTTATTCACTCTCTACTTCTTCTCCTTCCTTTGCCTTCAAGATGCCTTGCAAATTGGCATCACTTACCTTCTGGAATTATCTGTTCTCTTTAAACTTCATTTGGTTCTATGCATTTTATTGAGTTTTGTCTCCAGACAAATATAAGCCGATTTTTATTGCACTCAGAACTGTGACTGTTTGCTATAAGGGAGTGGGCCATGAGGAGGAAAGGTAGAGAAGAGGACAAAAAGGAAGTTCAGAATTAGATCAATTTCCCTAGACATAATTATGAGCCTATATTAAGTTCTCTCTGATATACAAAGACGGACTTCACTATGATTTGGCTCCCATGTGGGCAGGCACAGTATCAACTCTCTGGAAGACAGTGTAGAAAACTAGAAGCAAAATAGTTATCACAAAGTTTATACACTAATGCCTATGGGAGCCCTTCAAAGTCTATTTATTCTTTTAACAAAGTTTTATTGCTGCCTTTCGTTTTGACCCAACAATCACCTGCTTCTCAGTAATTACTCCTTAAAAAATATCTTTCCTTTTGAAAAAGTTAAGTAAAACTATGTGATATATCCATTGTAACTGGCAGGACATACAACATTTCTTATTTATGATTTACCCTTTCTTAATAGAGAGACAGTGTGATAGAGTGGATAGACAACTGTTCTCAGACTCAGGTAGAATTGGGTTCAAGTCCAGCCTCTGACACATATTGGTTGCATGACCCTGGACATTTACATAACCTCTCTGTGCTCCAGGCAACTCATTATGACTACAGGACTACAGATCTGCATTTAGTTCAGGGAGTTTCCTTACCAGTTCTCTATATCAATGGCATCGCAGGTATGCCCCATCTCCCTGTCTCACCCCTCCCCCTAAAAAAAAAGTCAACCCTAGAGTGAAAGGAATTGTGTTGTAACATCAGTTATCTGAAAGAGGGCTCCACTTGTAATGAAGTACAATCACATCCTTAAAAGTTCCATGAGGACAGAGGACATTTTAATTTATTTTTACTTTGTATGCCTAGTGTCTTGCACAGAATCCACCTTCTGGCTCTCCCTGAGACCCAGCTCCCTCCTGATGACCGCCTCCCTGGTCACCCTCTCCAGAACTGATTGAACTTTCACTCATTCCCCCTGACTCACAGGTTGAAGTGGGAGAGTTGGAATACTCGTTCCTCACCATTGCCACTTCCTGGTTTTCCTGCTACCACCATCACTCAGTAAACTGTCCTCTTTTGAGAGTCACTCAAGCCATATTTATCACCCAATTAAAATTCTGATACATATTGCTTACCCAACCTCCAGGATACTCCCCTTCTTTCTTCAATGAATTTAATATGCATATTGATACTGCTTTAAACATTCTACCTCCCAGTTCTCCAATTTACTCATTTCCCATGACCTGCTCCTCTACCACTCAACCATATACAAAGATGGTCATAGTCTTGATCTTGCCATTACCCACAAATGTACCTCTTCCACTTTCATTAACTCTGAAATTCCCTTATCTAATCACAATCTATTGTCATTCTACCTCTCCTTCTGCCTTGTAACCCCTAACCCTGTTCTTTATCCTCATCACAACCTCCAATTCCTCAATCCCTTAGTTCTTTCCAAGGCTCTCACCCCTGTACTAGCTACATTCTCCTTCCTTCCACATCTTGAGCCCCTAGTGAATGAATTCAAACCATGCTGACTGGATCCACTACAAATTTATGTTATATAATCTCATCTGAGCCCTCACTGCTGCTAGGTAATCCTTTCACATCTCTCTAATTAACTTACTATATAACTCATCCTAGAAGCTCTTCTAAACCCTCATCATTTCTCAAACCTCACATGACCTCAAACCTCCCCCACCCTTTCTGCTGAAAACCTTGCCTCATATTTTACTGAAAAAACTGAGGCCATTCACTGAAAGCTCCTTCTTCTCTCCTCTTTCTTCTCTTCATCGTCTCACATCGTGTAGATGCTATCTGTTTTTCAGTATCTCCCTCCATCACCTCTATCTCACAAGGCCCTTCTCCTTGCCAAGGCAAACCCCTGTTCATACACAAGTGATCCCATTCCATATTGCTTTCTTTAGCATATTTCCCTCTTTCTCATCAGCTCTTTCTCTTATCTTTTATTTCTCCTGTTCTGTTAGATATTAACCTACTGCTATAAACATGCCTATATGTCCCTCATCCTCAAAAATCCCCAAAGAAACCCAGGCCCTCTAGCTATCATCCCATATTTCTCCTCTCTTTTGTGTCTAAACTCCTTGAAAAGGTTATCTACTATAGGAATCTCCACATCCTTCGTTTTCTCTCTAAATACTCTATAGACTGGCTTCTGACCTTAGCATTCAACCAAAACAGTATTCTCTCCTTGATATTCTTGTCTACGTTTTTGTGAAATGGTACTCTATCCTGGTTCACTTCCTAATTATATGAACCAATCCTTCTCACTCTCCTTTGCTGAATCTTCATCTACCCACTAACCATGGATGCCCTCTAGGGCTCTGTCCTGGGCCTTCTTCTCTTCTGAGGCAACTAGGTGGCACAGTGCATAAGGAGTGAGATCTGAAGTTAGAAAGACCTGAGTTCAAATCCAGCCTCACAGGATTTCTAGTGTGTGACCCTTGACAAGTCTTTTAACCCCTATCTCAGTTTCCTCAATTATAAAATGGGAATAATAGCAGCACTTACTTCATAGGGCTGGTGTGAGGGTCAAATGAGATAATAATTGCAAAGTGCTTGATACAGTGTCAGGCATATAGTAGACAATGAATGCTTGTTCTCTCCCTCCCTTCTTCCTGTATACTATGTTACTTGGTGATATTATCAACCACCATTGAATCAATTATAATCTCTCTACTGATGATTGTCATATCTACTTATCCATTCTGACCTCTCTGATGACCTCCAGTTTAACGTCTCCAACGGCTTAATGGATATTTCAAACTGGATATGCTGCAGACATCTTAAGCTTAACTTATCCAAAAACTGAAGTCATTGTCTTCCTCCCCAGCCTGAGAAATCCTCCCCTCTTTCTAACTTCCCTATTACTGTTGAGGGCACCATCGTCCTTTCAGTCCTTCAGGTTCACAGTCTAGGAGTCATCGGCAACTCTGTTCTCTTTTACCCCCCACATTCACTCTGTGGTCAAGGCCTGTCAGTTTTGCCATCATAACATCTCTCACATATACCTCCTTCTCTCTTGTGCTATGATACTGCCACCATCCCGGTGCAGACCCTCATCACCTCATACCTGGACTGTTTCAATAGCCTGCTGATGGATTTCCCTTCCACAAGAATCTCTCCACTCATCCTCCACTTAGCTGTCAAAGTTATCTTCCTAAAGTGCAGGCTTTACTATGTCACTTTCCCCTATCCAATAAACTCCAGTAGCTCTCTATCACCTCCATGATCAAATAAAATCCTCTATTTGGCATCCCCAGGCCTTCATAACTTAACCCCTGCTTACCTTTCCAGTCTCCTTATACGTTACTGTTTGATAGTGACACTGGTCTTGCTATTCCTACAACAAGATACTTCATTTCTCAAATCTAGATATTTTCACTGTCTGTCTCCCATAACTAGAATGCTCTGCCTCCTCCTCATCCTCCTTCAACCACTGACTTCTCTGACTTCCTTCAAGTCTCAGCCAAAATCCTATTTTCTATAGGAAGCTTTTCCTGATGTACTTTAATGCTAGTGACTTCCTTCTGTTTATTATTTATAATTTATCCTATATATGACTTTTTTGTACATAGTAGTCTTCATGTTGTCACCCTCCATTTAGGGGCAGTTAGGTGGCAAAATGGAGAAAGTGCCTGGCCTGGAATAAAGGAGTCGAGTTCAATTCTAGTTTTAGACACTTACTAGCTATGTGACCCTGGGTAAGTAACTTAACCTCTGTTTGTCCCAGTTTGCTCAACGGCAAAATGGGGATTCCTAGCATTGTTGTGAGGATAAAATGAAACCATATTTGTAAAGGGCTTAGCATAGTACCTGGCACATGGTAGCTACTTAACATGTTTTTTGAGTAACTAGTGTTTACAAACAAATCTGGAAAAATTACAATAACCAATATTTATGTAGCTCTTAATGTTCACAAATCACTTTTTGTATTTTCTCTCACATTTATGGGCAACAGCATTATGAGGTAAGTGCTAAAGGAATTATTCTTATTTTGTATGTGAGGAAACTGAGGCTCTAAAAGAGTCAATAATACCTATAGTTGCACAAGTAAGTGTCCAAGGTAGGATTCAAATCTAGGTCTTTCAAAGTCCAGGAATCTTTCTACCCTACCTCATTGCTCCCTTTATCCAGAAATATAGAGAAGTGTTACTTAGCAATGTAAAGGTTAGAAATAGCTTCTGTGCTTCCATCCACTTGATTTTATTTTGATGGAATTTTATTGTGCCATTTCAGGATAAGGTCTAAGCTGAGCCCTTTCACAGTTTCACCCCAATCCACAGATGTAGATTTTGATGCCCTAGCACATGACCACACACAGCTGTGCATTGTTCACACTGGCTTTGTATGGCAGGATGATCTGTCTCCTGATTTTGATTAGGAGCCCAATCTACCTGGGTCTTGGGAAACAAGAAAGCCTTCCCACCTGGCAATTTTTAACAGTGTCCTAAGGTTATGAATAATCTCAGTGGGGTTTCTTGTGCTTGGAGGCACACTGTCCTTTTCAATGCCTTATGTGTATCCCCTACTTACTCTTATATAGGTGTACTTCCCCATATTTTAATGTAGTTCTACAAAAGAAGAATTTGCCTGTTGTCAGGAGATACTAGGTTCTGTCCATAATGCTCCCTGTCCATCACTTCATTGTTACCTCTACCAGATTCTCACCTTCACCCCAGTCTCTGAGTACATTTAAAAAGAAATCTCTTACTGATCTTTCTGTTGTCACTCTGTTGCTGATGCTATCTGCATTTATTCACTCCTTCTGCAATTCTGTTGTTTGGGGTGTTCAAGAAGCAAATAGTCCCTTTAGTTCTGGTTTTCTTTCTAAAAATGTTTCATACTCCTCTTTATTATTGAACATCAATCTTTTGTCCTATATAGGGAAGCTCAGATTTGTAGGATAAGTCACTGTAGACTGCAACCTGAGCACCAATACTGAGCTTTAGAACACATTATTCCATTTCCTCCTCTTTTTTCCAGTGGGTATGGAGTATTTGAATGTCCAAATGTCCTTTCCTTTGTATTCGGAGGTTGTTCTCTGGATAGCTTGCAGAACTTTTCTGCAATTGTTTCTGAATTGAATTTGTTAAATTTAACCAGAGATGTTGTTAAGGTAGAAATGACAAGACTTGGCAACAGATTGGTTATATAGAAAGTGTTCTAGAGAGGAGCTGAGGAGGGCACCACAGTTATAACATTAGCTGTACTGGCCGCACACCAACCTTCTGCCGGCCGCACGCCAGTACCCGCTCCTCCTATAAGGAGCACACTACCAGAGTCATACTCACTTCCGAGTCTTTGGTCCTCAGCCGGATAAACACACAGAGACGAGCCATCGGGAGGCGCCAACACCAGAGCTTTATTCAGAGGCCATCACAGCAAGCCCAAGCAGCAAGGCCAGAGCAACAGGGCAGGATCCAGGAGAGAGAGTGCGCGATCTGACCACGCTTGTTCCTAAATACCTACCTAGCCCCTCCTCCCCATCGTGCTTACTAGCCAATGATTGTAGGGTCAGATACCGGAAGGGGCTGTCTGAGTTTAGCACACCAAGGGGGAGGGAGTGACGTAGGAGGCTAGGACCGGATACAGGGAGGAGGCATCTGGGATTAGCGCATAGACAGAGTACGTGACCTAGGAAGTCAGACTCAGACACTGGGAGGAGGGGCTAGGGTCAGTGCTGCACAAAGGGACCCAGGAAGTCAGGAAGGTCACAAGATGGAGGTGTCTGGGGATGACGTTGCATATAGGGAGGGGACTAAGCAAAGGGAACTCAGTCCTCTGCCATCCCACTCCCACGTGGCACCGCCCCTTGCCTCAGGAGCTCAAGCTCTGGCTACTTCCTTGCACCCAGCTTATCTCATATAGCACTGCCCACTGACTCAGGGCTTCTCCGTATCCAGCCCATCCCAGTTCACCACGACTCTGCCTACCACAGCCCCTGCCTCAACTTCCAAAATACCCAGATCTTACCCTACTCTTGCCACAGCGCTCAACCTGGTAGCTGCCAACATCAGACAGTCCCTCACAATTGGCTAGTACCCTTGATAGTAATAGGAGAGCTTGGAAGAGGGAAGGGTTGGGGGACAAGGAGGCAGACATAATGAGTCTTTGGACATGATGAGTTTGAGATGCTTAGATTACTTTCACCTGCAAGTGTGTGTGCGTGTGTGTGTGTGTGTGTGTGTGTGTGTGTGTGTGTGTGTGTGCAGTTAAAAAAAGAAGCATTCATGGAGGAAATGGTACCTACATGAGGCCTTGAAAGAAGAAAAGGACTTCTACAGAAAGAAATTAGTGGCGGGCATCCCCACCTTAAGGAGAACTGTATGACCAAAAAAGTCCAGACATGACAGAAGTCAGAACCAAAACAGGAGATGGAGGGTACTCTAGAGACTGACTAGGTTATAGAATTCTTGAATTAGTATGAACTTTGGCTAGAAGTTTAAGTTAGAGCCAGGATTTGGAGTTTAGTGAAACCCACAATATTGAGTTCATACTTTATTTGATAGGCAACGAGGAGCTATAGAAGTGATTTGACAGAGAAAGGTATTAGGAAGATTTTGCATGCAATAATAATGTAAAGGATAGATTGGAGAGAGGATAGGCTGGAAGAATGAAAAACAGCCAGGAGGCTATCATGATAATCTAAGCAAGAAGACATGAGGGCTAGAGCTAGGGTAATTGCAGTAGAAGTAGAAAGAAAAATATAAATGCCAGAGATTTGAATCCCAGATCTGTGTGATTTTGGACAAATCACTTTTTCTCTTTGGGGTTCAATTTCCTCATTTGTAAAGTGACAGGACTCCTAAGGTCCCTTCCCACTCTATGCTCTATGATCCTTTGACAATTTCAAATGCAGTTGACCCAGAACCTCATTGCATCCTGTCCATACATAACTAATTCCTCAAACTCCCAACTAGGGCATCCAATCATGGTGTCAGCAGTGATGGAAATCATGAGATATGGGTAATTATTTACTGGAAACTACAATGAATTGCTCTAGCAATAATTCTCACTGAAATTTAATGTATAATTTCCACTGCCTACTACACAACATTGGTGTTCAATAGATGCCAAAAAGAGAATGGCTGAAGAAATATTGCCCAAATGCAAACATGATTCTGACTTCCAACTGACTTGAGATGTGACAACCTTCATCTCTGATTTCTCTTCTGTAAAATGTGACAGTGTTTACAATAGATGTCTGAAATACACTTCCAGATTGATGAAGGAAAAGCACTGAAGGAAAGCACAAAGCTTTCCTAGAAGTGTGGTGATCACACTGTTATATGAAAATAAAAAACTTTAAAATAATAATATTTAATCATCTCTGTCTAGAAAAGAAACATCTTTTTCAATTGGGTCTTTTCTTTCCTGCCTAATTTTCTTCTCAATGTCTTACTAACACACACACACACACACACACACACACACACACACATGCACATGAACATTACCTACTTAAGTGAACCCAAAACATTAACCAAAAGTGAAAACTCTTTTATATTGGCATGTTAATATTACTTTATGAAAACTTGGAATGCATGGTGTATTCTATCACAGAATCTAAAAACTAGATATTCTTTGTCGTCAAATTGAATGTCTCAAAGGCATCTCAAACTTCTCTTGTCTAAAATAGAACTCATTATCTTTTCCCCAAAACTGTCTTCTCTGTCAAGGGTACCATTATCCTCCCAGTTATATGGTGTAGCCACCTCAGTGTTATACTGACTCTCCACTCTTGGTCAGTTCACATATCTAATCCACTAACTAATCTTTCCAACAACTATCATTATACACTCTTTAGTTTCACTACAATAGTCTTATCGGGACTATTTCAATAGCCTTCTAATTGGCATCCTGGTCTAAAGTCTTTTCCCAGTCCAATTCATTTTCCACTGAGCTATCAAAGTGATTTTTCTAAAGTATATGTTTGACTATGTCATCCTCCTTACCCACCACTTGCTTAGTGAACTCCAATAGCTTCTTCTGTTAAGCCCCTCGGGCATATAGGGCCCTCAACCACCCTGTGAGGTAGGTGCTATCATCACCCATTTTACAGATGGGGAAACAGGTTTGAGGTTAAGTGACTTACCTAAGGGCCACACAGCTAGTAAGTGTCTGATGCAGGATTCAAACTCAGGTCATGCTGGCTTCAAGCATTCTATAGACAATGGATAGTAAGGGAAAATACCAAAACATATGAGAACTGGAGGTCATCACTTCTAGCAAACTACTTTTGAAAACTCGCCAAGCAAGCCCTGCCATATAACTCCTGTGAGGTGAACTGAAGTGGGACAAAAAAAAAAGTGGGCAAGGATTATGTTATAAGGCACACTGAAGGGTATCAATAGAGTAGAAATGGAAACTGAGTGTTGAAAAGCTATATAGCTGGTGAGTCCCACCCAACCTGCAGCGATCGATCAGAGAAGAAGTGAGAGCTTAAGCAAAGGCATTTTATACCTTCAATGCTTATACACATTGCTACAAAGGGCAACTGGCCTTGTAAAACATTATTGAAAGTTATGTTGACTTTGTGACCCACTGTTCCCAGCCCTGCTTATCAACCAGTGTTGAGGGAGATACCAACTCTACAGCTTTTTGTATTACCTGCAAATTGTCATGTTCTTGCTACCTTAGGGAGGAATCTGAGATTCAAAGCCTCAGACTCTTTGACTGACTGATGTTGACCTATCTGGATTGTCTTAAAGTATCCTATAAAAGATGTCCACCCCTTGAAGTCATTGCTGACCTTCAGTGATCAGCCCTTCAATGTGTTGCTACTTTGATGTACTTATAATAAAATCCTTTTAATTCTCTTTGTCCTGAGTTTTGCCTCGTTAGTCAGGGGGAAAACCAAAATGAAGAATTTTCCTTTCAACAGCATATCATATCCACAGGTTTCAAAATGACTTTATACAGAATGGGTTTGGTGGGGGAGGGATCTTGGTCACTTTGCTAATACACACAGGCACCAGAGCATCTTTACATTGAAGTTAGAGTTGGGAGAGCTGGTTGAGGTGTGAAAGAATTCACTTAGTCCTTCTCTGTAGCCATTGGTGATGAGTTCAGGGTGGACCCTAAGAATGTTGGGGAGCTACCTGAAATGATAAGGAATAGGTGTGTGGGACCTAATGTCCTTAAAGAATTCGCTGGGGCAGATGGGGCAGCTAAGTGGTGCAGTGGATACAGCTTCAGCCTTGGAGTCAGGAGGACCTGAGTTCAAATATGATCTCAGACACTTGACACTTACTAGCTGTGTGACCCTGGGCAAGTCACTTAGCCCCAGTTGCCTCACCAAAAAAAAAAAAAGAATTCACTCCGACCATCTCCAAGTTAAAGAAAGGCATTTATTGGGATGATGTACCCAAGAGGGCCTGTTCCCTGTGAGGCAGAGCCCCAAAGGGTTCTCCTCCACGTGATAGGCAGAGCATAGGCCTCAGACCCTGCTCCCCTAAGGGAGCAGAACAGACCCTGCTTCCTGTAGGAGGCAAAGGCAGTTAGCTAGGTTAAAGGTATGGTTTAAATACAATTTTATGGAATGGGGGAAGGGGACAAGAGAATGGGAGGAGCAAGCAAGGCTCCAAAATGCCTGGGATATCAGGTAGTCCAGAAGTGATAAGCAAAGAGAACAGAGAAGAGGAGGGGAATAATTGTTCTGGAATTGAGGGTACTTTATGAAAGCACACAGATAAGTCCACGGTGGGGGCTTCAAGCATAGTCTTCTTTGATAGCTTTTCTGGCTGATCTCATTCTGCATCCTATCTCCTATTTCACATGTTGCTTGCTCCATCTACCTCAAGCACTCTTTTCTACCTCATGAAGAGCACATGGTAGCTTATGAAAGGATTTTAAATCCTCTTGCCCACAAAACTTATTTATTCTCCTTTCAGTTGTGATGTAATATAAGCATTCATTAAAAGGTTAGCGAGTACAAGTAGTACCAAATTTACAATCAGATTATGGTCCATAAGTTTATTTTGAAAATTTGTTGCTTAGAACTGAGCACATATTTACAGAGAGAAACAATGCTATAAATGGTTATCAAAGTCCTCAGTCTCCCTAAAAAAGCATATTAAATTCAGAATGTACTTGAAATAGCATACATTTTCAAAGAAAAATAGAAAGCAATATTATAGTAATATTAGTAATTAGAACAGGAAAGAGAATAATTTAAAGTATGAACTTTTTTTTTTCTTTTTTTATAATCTTGAATGCTGGTGCTTAAGAAAAAAGCTTTTAGTCAGAAGATAATGAGGAGGTAGGTGGGGACTTCTATTAAGGTTCCAAAGGATATTTGGGAGAATTCTTAAGGATTTCAGAGTCTGAGTACACTAAATTTTCTATTGAGCCTATTTCACTTGAAAACATAAAGTTTTCCTTTTCCTTCCTAAGAAAGGTGATCCATATCCCCAGCCCCCATTAATATAATGTAACTAACAAGAAGATATGTGCCCTGACTTATCTTTTATCAGATAAGAATGCCTCTTGGAATTATAAAATCAGCTACTCAAAGGTGTAAACTAGGTGTGAACAATTCATTGACACCTTTATTGAATGGATTAAGCAGTCAATCAAAGGCATAAACTAGAGGCAAACAACCTAGTTAATCAATTTGGAAAAGAGTGAAGTGCTTCTTGGTTATTGAATGAAATAAGATAAGAAGATGTATTGGAAGAAGGAGAATCCACCAACTGAGGACCTGAAACCTTATACCTATAAAGTGGAAGGAGTGGGGAAGGAAAGAAAAAGGGTATCAATCCAGAGGGAGTGTCACATTCCCTCACCTCCTATGTCATAGGAGAGACTGGACTAGTAATACATAATGTATCTGGGTCAGAGACAAACTAGATACATTGAGGAAAGGACTTTGACCTTTTCAGGTCAGAGATAAGTACAGCTTCAGGATTTCCCCAGGTTATACATACAGCTCAAGTGAAACTTCATGAGGTCTCTAAGAAGGAAGAGAAGGACTCCCATTCAGCTAGGAGCTGTGAATTACTCCTTTGTCACTTTGACAGACTTGAGGCCACTTTTCCCTGGACTCTGTGCATACTTCTGAGAAAGTGTGTCCTAGTTTTTTTTTATTTATTTTATTTTATTTTTTAATTTGTGTTTGTGTGTGTATATATGAGAGAGAGAAGGGGGGGAACGGGACTGGACAGAGGGGAAATGTTTGTACTAATTGTTCTTAATATATCACCTTAAAAATACCTCTAAATAAAATTTAAATAACTCTATTTGGGCTCTTTGATATAGACTAGAAATCAATGAGGATCACACCAGTGGTGGCTTATGAGTCATACTAGAAATCCCCACCCCCACCCTATTCTTAAGGGTTTATCCCCAAAGGGAGAAGTGGTCAGCCATCCTTCTGGTGTCTTATCAGCTTGAGTCTAGTGTGAGTTGGGAGAATGAATCCAAGAAGGAGTGCTACATCTGATACAAATTTATCACTGATACTATTTTGCTTTTCAACCATGATTGCATTCTTTGTGAATGGTATTTGAAAAGAGAGGTGACTCATAAATGGAACTTAGAAGAAAAAGAGCAGGAAAGAGAGAGAAGAGGGGAAAGGAGGTAGGGTTCCTGGCATAACCGGACAATAGTTGGATGACAAAGGATGAAAGGGTCCAAAAAGGGATAGGTATGTTTATAAGAGAGCTTGGTGAAATTAACTGATCTTTGTGGTGAAAATGTAAAATGGAGGGGCTTTGCCTTATCCTCCTGCCAAAGAGAAATTATTTGGGTCAGACAGTGTCCCCTGCAGGGGGGACACTGGGCCATGATGCTTTTAATCCAGGACACCTTGGTTGCTTGTCTGAAGTGAGATCCTATATGCGGAGGGGCAGAAACCCAGAATCATAGAATTGTTAGAGCTGGAAGGAGCCTTAGAGATCATCCATCCTAATCCTTTCAGGAAACTAAGGCCTAAAGAAATTAAGTGACTTGCATAAAGTCATACACCTGGTTGGTTGTTGTCTTTTGGAATTGTCTTAGATCATTGCATTGCTCAGAAGAGCTAAGTCTATCAAAGCTGGTCATCAAGGCCTAGCCTTAAAAGAAATGAAGGATTCCATGAGGTGGAGGTAAGAAAGAGTACATCCTAGGCACGAGGAAAGCCAGCACAAAGTCATGGGGGTGGAGATGGAGTGCCATATGTAGGGAACAGAGAACAGGTCAGTTTGACTGTTTGGGAGTGGGAGTAATGCATAATGATAATGGAAAGATAGGTTGGGGCCAGGTCATGAAAAACTTTAAAAGCCAGAGAAGGGTTGATCCTAGACGCAATAGAGAACCCCCTGGAGTTTATTAATTAGAGGAATGGTGTAGTTCAATCTGTACTTAAGGAAAATCACTCTGGCAGCTTTTTGAAGGATTTGAAGTACGAAAACCAAGTAGGATAACATTGCAACAATCCAAGAAAGAGGTAATGAAGGCTTGAATTAAGGTGTATGAATGAAAGACAGAAGTCAGATGAAAGAAATGTGAAAGTAGACATGGCAACAGGATATATGGAGAGAGGGAGAGTAAGGAGTTGAGGACAATACTGAGGTTATAAACCTGAGAGACTGAAAGAATGGTAGTGCCCTCCATGGAAATGGGGAAGTTTGGAGAAGGGGTGGATTAGAGAAGGGATGAGTTCTATTTTGGACATGTTAAGATTAAGATGTTTTCAGGACATCCAATTTGAAATGTCTAATAGGCATTTGGTGATGTAGGATTGAAGCTCAGAACTTATGATGTTACCAAGAGTTAGAGTATAGAGGGAGTAAGTGGTACAGGATTGAGGTTTAGGGTACACTCGTGATTAAGAAGTATGATATAATTATATGTAGAGCTATAGGTATATACAAGGCAAGTGGGAGGGAGCAGAGGTACTAGTGACTAAGCAGATCAGGAAAGGCCTCATGTAGTATAGATATCTACGGTAAAAAAACATAACAGCATTTAGGGGAATGATACATAGATACAAAGATATGAGAGAAAACTCTGGAAAAAAAAAACAAGACTTTATTAACAAGAATAGGACCCAAACTCAATTTAGAACACAAAGAATACTCCTAATTTGAGAAAATTTGGAGAATTATCTGGAGTTATTAAAGCTGCATCCATTTCCAGAAGAATTTCTGTCCTTCCCTCCCCAATTAAGGATTACATGGAAAATTATGGGATAAATTCAGTCTTCCTCAAGACAGTGTCCTAGAGTTATTGATACTATAATAATGGTGAGAACATTTTAGTAAGACTTACTCTTGTTAAATACCAGAAAGTCATGATGATATATAGCTTAGGAGCTACGTCATTTCCTGGGTGTTTAAGAGATTAAAATATTTCTTTCCTCTGTGCCCAAAGGGCTATAAAACTGTGCATACCCTTTGATCCAGCAATACCACTACTATGTCTGTATCCAAAGAGATCATAAAAATGGGAAAAGGACCCATGTGGACAAAAATATTTATAGCAGCTCTTTTTGTGGTGGCAAAGAATTGGAAATTGAGGGGATGCCCATCAACTGGTGAATAAATGTAATGAAATACTATTGTTCCACAAGAAATGATGAGCAGGTGGACTTCAGAAAAACCTGGAAAGATTTACATGAACTGATGCTGAGTGAATTGAGCAGAACCAGGAGAACATTGTAGATAGTAACAGTAACATTGTACAATGACTGATTTTGTTAAACTTAGTTCTTCTGAGCAATGCAATGATCTAAGACAATTCCAAAAGACTCATGATAGAAAGTGCTATCTACAGCCAGATAAAAACTATGGAGTCTGAATACAGATTGAAACATACTATTTTCTCTTTTGTTGCTGTTGTTTTGTTTTATCTTTCTCATGGTTTTTCCCTTTTGTTCTGATTCTTCTTTCGCAACATGACTAATGTGGTCTAATGTGTTTAATATGATCATACATGTATAGCCTATATCAGATTTCCTGACGCCTTAGGGAGGAGGGAATGGGGGAAAGTGGGGGATTTAGAACTCAAAATCTTATAAAAGCGAATGTTGAAAACTAAAAATAAATTAATTTAATTTTTTTACTTATGAAAATTAAAATTTATCATCTGATGATTATTTCTAAATCATAGACTGCTATGGAATGTTATGGGGGCTATGTTGATGTGGTATATATTGGGACTACACTGAATTCTGAACCTTTGCTCCAGTAGTTGATGGCTCTCATACCTCTCTTCTGCTTCTGCCTCTCAGAGGCCTTATTCTTATTCAAGGCCCAAGTCAGGAACTATCTTCCCGACTCCCTCCTTCCCCCTTGTTGCTGTTGCTTATTCTATTTACATGTTCTATTTCCCTACCCCCACTTTCATAGAATGTAATCTCCTTAAGGGCAAGGAACATTTCATTTTTGTCTGTTTCCATTGTTTTACCTGTATATTCATACTCTAAGTGTGAGGCAGCACAATTAACATCTGCTTCTGCCAGCCCCAGGGAAAGCCTAGGGCATTGTCAAGCCAGTGCTTACTCAGGACTTATTCAGGGGTGAAGGTCTTTTCTTTTTAAATTAAAATCCCAAGAAGAGAGAAAAGAAGGCTAGTTCTGGAGTAGAGGATCTGACTTCAAATCCTGGATCTGATGCTTGCACCCTTTACGACCTCCCTGGACTTCTGGTCCCTCATCTATGAAATGAGGGGGTTGTCCTAGATGGCTACTGAGTTCCCTCCCAGCACTAAATCTATGATGCCATGATCAATAAGCATTTTTTATGTGCCTTTCATGTGCAGAATTCTGTGCAAGTGCTAGGCAAAAACACAAACAAAAACAAAAAAACAGATTCCCTACTCTCATGAAATTTACAATCACAGGGAAATTTTACACAAGAACAAATAACTGTAATACACAATGTTGTTGTGTCATTTCAATTGTGTTTGACTTTGTGTAACCTCATTTGAGGTTTTCTTGGCAAAGATACTGGAAAAGTTTACATTTCCTTCTCCAGCTCATTTGACAGATGAGGAAACATAGACACACAGGGTTAAGTGAATTGCCTAGGGTCACTGAGTTACTTACTATGTGTCTGAGAACAAATTTGAACTCAGGTCTTCCTGATTCCAGGCCTAGCACTTTATCCACTGTGCCACCTAGCTGCACACAATATACAATTACAGTAAGGATATCCAGATGTAACAAATTCAAAATCATATCTCCTCATTTTGATGCTTCCTGCAGGCCAAGAACTCCACAGAAATTGCTCTCTTATATTTGTATTTTGATGCAGTCTTATTTCTGAAGTAAAAACACCTTTTCGGATGCTACTGTATTTGTATAGCAAATACAAAAGAATATACATCTCAATTACATCTCCCTTATTCTGTTAGCAAAAGTAATGCATGCACAGACTGAATATTCTTAAAATTGAATTGTTATTCAGGTGACATATTGTCTAGGATTACTAAAGCAGAAAGATTTTATGTTATGTTATGACTTGTGCAGCTCTTGTGAAATTAATTTCACTTACAAACCTCACAATTCACTTACAGGCTAATTTGAATCTAATTCTATAGTTATTTTCATAGAATCATAGGATTTTAGATTCAGAGCTTGAAGGGACCTTAGAGGTCATTGAGTGCAGTTCCCTTATTTTAGAAATAAGGAAACTGAGGCTGAGAGAGTCTAAGTAACATGCCCAGGGTTACCCAGACAGTAAATGTCAGAGACTGGATTTGACTCAGGTCATCATCCTGAATCCAAGTCCCATGCACTATCCACTGCTCACCTGTAATTGCAGTCAGACTTTTCTGAAAAAATTAAATCAGTGAGCTTTACCACTCCAGAAAACTCTATTAGTGGTGCTACTGGTGTTTCCAGATTCCCCTCACACAATGATGCAGGACGAATTGGAGCACAGCAGCAAATCCAACTGATGGAGCCCTGTGGTCCTAACTGATTCTACCTTGGTTGCAGAGATACAGCCACAGTTGTGTCTTTGAAGGTTTACTGTCATTTTTCCACAGCGAAAAATTAAAACTGTATGCATATATGTTTGTGTGTATTGCATGTGTTTTATATGTGGTGCATGTGTGTGTGTGTGTGTGTATGGCATATGCATACATGTTGTGTGGTGTGTTTCTGTATACTGGAAACAAAAACACCAAATATTCAGCTACTGCAACCCAGCTTGGTCTAGTACAGCATACCTGTTTCTGTAACATCAGCAGACATTTTGTTTAGCAGCATTGCCAGTTACAGAGGCTCTTTGTAGATCATGAATTAGGGAAAATTATGACAGGTCAGAATATTTTGAAACATGTACTATACCCTTTCTCTGAGATCTCTCTTCCATTCGACAGTCAGTCTGTCACTTGTATTATATTATGAATATAAAATAGGACAGTCTGCATGGATAAAAATCTCTTTCCAAAGTAAAATACTGTCATCTAGAGGATGCCAGCCCAGAAGAAAATTTCTTTCTTCTCTACATGAGGTTTCTATAAGCAAAATAGATAACTGAAAAAATATCATAAAGAACTTTTGAATTTAAAATAGATCAATATTTAAAAAGATGTGAATATATCCTCCAAGAGGTTTTTCCTGTTAACCTCAACCAATACTGTTCATTTCCCTGATTTTCAGAACATAATTATATGCAGTTTATATTTTATTACCTACAATCTGCTTAGCATCATTATAGGCAGTGAGGTACAATGGATAGAGCATCGGACCTAGAATTTTAATTCCCCCGTAAGACTTAGCTGAAGAAGAGACTCAGTTTTTGAAACTGCAATATGAGGATAATAAAACTTTAATCATTGACCTCACAAGATTATAAGGATATTGATTTGCAAAGCTTCATACAAATGGGAATAATAATAATTATTACTTATATTATGTAGTCCCACCCCTTGGTAAGTGGGAATAACCTATAGTCCCAAGGCTTATCCCTGAAGGATAGTCTTGTGGTTGTGAACATGGGCTCTGTAATGCTTGCGCTAACTAATTAAACATGCTGGAGCTTCCCTTTTTCACAGGGGAACCAGACAATGAAATAACACAACAACTAGCCAATCAGGAGGACTTCTAATGCCCAAGGCTTCTTGACATGCCAACAATCCTTTCTGGTGATTGGGTGTGCAGAAAATCAGCAATTCTAAAGTCAATTAAACTTGTATCTGCTTTGAAGGAGACCCTCAGTCATTTGGTGGTTTATAGACCTTCAAGAGACATCATTATCTTCAAAGATTCCACTAACTGTTGGTTATGGGGCTCTCAGACACATCCTGTTTTATGTTTTTTGGAGATATCCCCTTATCTTATTTTGCTCAAGCCTTGAACTGTGGACTGCTTATCACCAAGAATGCCTTTTGATTTGTGTATCAAATTGGACACCTGGAATTCCTCATTCCCCCTATTTCCAGGATCTCCCCTTCCCCTTGAGAATGGAGCTTCATGCCTCATTCCCTTCTAAGACCTGCTCAGATACCTGCTTTTCTCCCTCCATTTCTCTGCCTTTCTTTGTTTATAAAGTATAAATGCCTCACTCTTTCCAACTCCTCTTTGAACAGATGAGAACACCGACTCACTGTTTCGGCTTGCAAGCTTCAACTGAGGCAATAAATGTATTTATAATCTGTATAAACTGTGATTAGACTCTGGTTTATTCCAAGTCCCCCTTTTTAGACCTGGGGGTTTCTTCCATTTTAACAGTTCACAGGGTTTTGTGTTGTTCTTTTAATTTAATATGGTGCTGTGTCTTACTAGCCCTGCTCAGTGAAAGGGGATGTGACTTTCAATTGATTTAGGGGCCTAAGAGAGAAAGAAACAATGAGATGACATGAGAGGAATGGGATTTGAATGGCAAGACATCTCCATAGCTTCAGGCATGTAAGAAAATAGTACTTCCTAGTAATTCCTAGTACTCAGAGATTACTAAAAGTAGACCTCCTCGATGAGATAATTCTCTCCCTGGTTGGGCTGAGATTTTATCTCATTCCCAAGTCAGAGAGCTACTTTACGCTTATGTGTTCTATTACCTAAATTGATCTGTGTAGTTTTCTCAATTTGTTATACTGCTTGCATCTCTAAGTTGATGATTCTCAATAACTATCCTGCCTTTCTACTAAATCTACCTCTCTCTTGACCTCCAATCTCACTTCTTCAACTGCCTTTCAGACAATTTGAATGGGTAGATATCTTAAACCCTACAGGTCCAAAACAAAACTTATTATCTTTACCTCTAAATCCTCCACCTATCCCTTCCCTATTGCTGTAGAGGGTGACACCATCCCCCCCAGTCTCTCAAGCTTACAACCTAGGAGTTATCCTCAACTTCTCATTATCTCTCACCTATCACATCTAATCTATTGACAATGCCTGTTGATTTCATCTTTGCAAAATCTATTGAGTACTCTTCCTTCCCTCCTTTGATACTGCTACCACACTAAAGCAGGCCCTCATCATCTCATGCTTGGACTATTGTGATTGCCTACTGGTAGGTCTGCCTACATCAAGTTTCTTCCCTATTGCAGTCTATCCTTCATTTAGCCACTAAAGTGATTTTTCTAAAGCATAGGTCATGTTACCTCCTTACTCAATAAATTCCAGTGACTCCCTATCACTTTCAGGATCAAATACAAAATCCTCTACATGGCATTCAAAGCCCTTCATAACCTAGCCATGTCCTATCTTTCCAGAATCCTTATTCCTTACTCCCATTTTCCGTCCAGGGACACTGGACTCCTTGCCATACAAGACACTCCATCTCTCCACTCTAGGCATTTTCTCTGACTGTCTCCCATGACTGAAATGCTCTCCCTCCTTAACTATTCCTACTGGCTTCTCTGCCCAACTAAAATACCATCATCTACATGAAGCTTTTCCAAACCCTTCTTAATTCTAGTGCCTTCTCTCTGTTAATTATTTCTTATTTATCCTGCATGTAGCTTTTTTCTATATATTTGTTTGCATGTTGTCTCTCCCATTAGATTGTGAGGTCCCTGAGGTCAGGAAATGTATCTTGCCCCTTTTTGTATCCTTAGCACTTAGTAAAGTGCTTGGCACATAGTAGGTGTTTAATAAATGTTTATTGGTTGATTGATCGGTAAATGTTGGCTTGGTGTCAGTGATCATCTTGCGCACTAAGCTTGTGGTGGGAGGGGAGCTAAACTGACTGAGAATAAAATTACTATTACTATTACTCTCTTTGGAAAGCAGCTTTTATCCTGAACCTCAAAAGAGCATTGCACCCCTAGACCAAAAATATATATGTATACATATAATTGTAATATGTAATTTAAATTTTTTAATTGTCATTCATTATTCCTCTCTTATTTTCCTCCATCACAAAGGAGGAAAAGAAAAAGAAAAGAAAGAAGGTATGAAGGAAAAAAGGCAGGAAAAATGAAAGAACTCTTGTATCACATAAGCACAAATCAAGCAAAACATATTTTCACACTGATCACGTCCAAAAATGCACCTCATATTCTGTATATTAGTCCATCATCTCTTTGATGTAAAAAATAGATAGTGTAGGAGCAGCTAGGTGATGCACTGGGTAGAGTACCAGCCCTGGAGTCAGGAGGTCCCGAGTTCAAATGTGACCTCAGACATTTGGTACTTACTAGCTGTGTCACCCTGGGCAAGTCACTTAACTCTGATTGCCTTACCCCCCCCACCCAAAAAAAATAGGCAGTGTCCTTTTTCATCAATCCTCTAGAATCATTGTTGATTAGACTTAAGTCTTTCAATATTTTTCATTTTTATAATAATGATATTATAAGTAAATTGTTTTTCTGGTTCTGCTTATATCACTCTGTATCAGTTGACATAAGTTTTTCCATGTCTCTATGAAGCTGTCTTTTTCCTCATTTCTTGTAGCACAATAATATTCCGTTACATTCATACACCACAATTTGCCCAGCTATACCCCAATTAATGGGCATTCCTTTAGTTTCCAGTTTTTTGTTACCATAAAAAGAACTGGTAGAAATATTTTGGATATATAAGGCCTTTTCCTCTTTCTCTGATCTCTTTGGGCCTTTTATGCAGAATTCCAAATTATTTCCAGAATGATTAGACCCATTCATAGATCCACTTAATCAATTGACAAATCTTTATTAGTCACTTACTATCTGCCAGGTACTGTGCTATGTGCTGGGGATTCAAAAAGAGGCAAAAGATAGTCCCTTGACTCAAGGAGCTCACAATCTAATGGGAGAGACAATGTATACAAAGCAAGTGATATACAAGATAAATAGGAAATAATTAACAGTGGTAAGACACTGGCATTAAGAGGAGTTAGAGAAAGCTTCCTATAGAAAGTAGAATTTAAGTTGGGCCTTAAGTCAACAGTGTATCAATGCACTTGTTTCTCCGTAGCCCCTCAAACATGTCATTTTATTTTTATTTTCATCACCTTTTTTAATCTGATGTGTGTGAGGTAGAATCTCAGAACTGCTTTAATTTCTTTCTCTAATTATTAGTGATTTGGAGTATTTTTTTGACATGGCTACGAGTTTCTTCACTTGAGAACTGCCTATTCATATCTTTAGATCATGTATCCATTGGAGAATGGCTTATTCTTATACATTTGAATCATTTCCTGATTGAAAATGAGACCTTATCAGAAAAACTTGCTGCAATGATTTTCCCCCCAGTTAATTGTTTTCCTTCTAATTTTAACTATTTTGGATTTGTTTGTGCAAAAACATTTTAATAACATTATACCCTTTAAGATTAGAAAGATGAAGGAGTAATTGTCCAGGGACAGCTGTCCTACTCTCTACAAAGAGACTCTTGCTAGAGATACAGGGTGGAACATGGATATAATCTGGATCATATCTTTCTAAAAATCCCTGCAGTGTACATACTAGGTCACTGCCATTGGTGTGCTTGTAAATGTTTAACAATTGGCTCTCCAAAAAGTCAGGACATGCTTTTAAGTTTAATATATGTTTTTAACATTTTTCTCCATCATTTTTTAAAGTTTAGAGTGACAGTCAACAAAACAATAAATCAAACTTTGATTTATAGTGTTTGTAGATTTCAGAGGAGTAACTGCTCATACTAAAAATTTAACAATTGGCTGGCTGTAGTTCATCCCTACTTGTAGCCCTGTTTAACTGACTATACTTTCTTCCCAAGTAGACTACAGTATCCTTAAAGAGAGGGTGTTTGTTTTCTATTTCTGTATTTCTTAGGATACAAGGTACCCATTGCATAAATACTTATTGAATTTAAAAAAATGATGATACTTAATTCTGTGACTAAATATAAATTCCTAGTGAGATAAATAAGCATTTATCTCACTAGAAAGAAAGAGAAAATTATAGAGAAGCTTCATGCATTTATATTATGAACACAGCTAGGCTCTAGACATAACAAGCCCCAAATAAGACCATGGAAAACCAAAATGTTTGCATACTTAACAACAAGAAGACTTGTTACTGATGTGGGAGTTATCCCTGAGTTAGTGGTCCATGTGCAGTCAGACCATGACCTCATCAGAGCTGATATCAGAATTAGTAAAAACAAAACAAACAAAAAACAAGAAAAAAAACAAAAAAGGAAAAATAATAATGAGAAAAAGGTATGGTGCACAATTGAAATGACTTAACTGAACTATTTAAAAAAGTAATTAAAAATTAAAATGGGAAATGGACAACAGAAATTATATAATCTCAAGCATAATAATTTCATTTGGAAGTTTAACCAGTGTAAATCAATTGCCACAACAAGGAGACTAAAAAAACCTAGAAGTCAGCAAACATCTGCTAGGGTCCAAATGTGCTAATGGAGCAGGTGGAAATGTCACTAATGAGAACGAAGATGGGAAATGCAGTCAGAATGGACCTGTATATATAGAAAAGATCTGTGTGAAGAGAAATCATTGTGAGGCTGTTAAGAGGCTGTTACACAAGTTATCTGGAAAGGAAGATACCAAACGTGCACAAAAAATTTTGGTCCTTATTAATAATGAAAAAAGATGATGGAGGGGCAGCTAGGTGGCACAGTAGATAGAGCACCATCCCTTGGGTCAGAAGGACCTGAGTTCAAATCTGACCTCAGACACTTATTAGCTGTACTCACTTAAGGCTAGTTGCCTCCAAAAAATGAAAAAAGATGATGGAGAGAACATCACTAGCTTCCATGATCGCTAGCATCACCATATGCGTGTTCTTTCCTTTGAACACAATGTGAGTGTCATCTGTACATGAATTGAGGGTATCTTTGATGATGGCATTTGGTAGAGAATCAGCCAATGTGTTCAACAGGTGATATTTAACAGTGGACCACATCTTTACTCTTTCATAATTAATTTAAAAGTGTTGCTGCTGCTACTGCTGTTTGTCCTTCGTTCTCAAAAAGGACTGTGATATCAGGGAGATGATACCATGACATGAAACTGAATTGCATTTAAGTGAGGGAGGGCTGTGCAAAGTCATCAGTTTCACTTTCTCCTCCAGAGCCATCTGGGTCCAGTAGTCAGATATGGATCAGGACATCTGGAGATGGTCCAGGATGATGTGGAGAATATATGATCCCCTAGGCTTATTGTTTGTTGGTTAAATAGAAGGATTTGATTCGGTAGTGAGAAAAATGATTATTTTCTTATTATGTTAATAACCACTTTTATATACAGGACTCAAAGATCCTCTTTCTAATTATCAATAGCCAATTATTAGTAGGTTAGTTAGAGTTTTTTTCCTCTTTTTACTGACAGGACTGACAATGACAATCTTAGGCAGGACCCCACCCAACTGAGAGAACTTATTTCTGATTATTTGGTTATTATTTCTTATTATCTGATTAAAGGGTAAAGAGAGTCTAATTTAAGTGAATTCTGGCCCATTGTTCTACTCAGGTAGGACTGGGTGGAGAACAGATCCTTTTTGTCTAAATTGCCCAAGGGGGGAGTGGTCTAGCTTTCCCAAGAGTACTTAAATGATCAAAGTCAAGTCCCCCAGTCCTTCATTACACAAAGCCCACCTTTTATTATAATATTCATTCTCTCCTTAATTGTTAACCAATCAGAGTTGATTTCCACCCATCAGGGAACAGCCCTTTCCAGGGACAATGCCTTTCCAGAGGTATTTAAATATAAATAAATAAATATATTTTGGTCTTTGGCTTCCAAGATTGATCTCAATTTATTGATTATCTGTTATCCCAAGTAATAAATTGATTATTAATTACCCAGAAACTATGTCTCTCAGACTTTTCATTTGTCTCAGTTGGAAAACAGCAACAACAGCACTGCCTTACAAATTCTATTACATCAAGACATCTCCTGACCATATATCCAGGTTTTTTATTTCATGTTGAGTATAATAGAAGTAACACTGTTCAGTGAACCTCTGATAATCATCAGGTAATACACTAAATAGAAGGCATTCACCACTGTGATGGAGGTGATCTAGGGGGAAGGGAAGGGAATAAGCACTTAAAGACACCTACTATGTGCCAGGCACTGTGCTAAGTGCTTCACAAACAAACATTATTTCATTTCATTCTCACAATGACCTTGGGAAGTAGATGCTATTATTATCCTCATTTTACAGATGGGGAAACTGAGACAAACAGGGGTTGTGATTTGTCTAGGGTCACACAGCTAATAACTTTCTGAGGCTGAATTTGAACTCAGGCCTTCCTGAATACAGGGTTGGTGCTCTATTCATTGTGCCATCTAACTGTCTCTATAGGTAGACAGCAAGTAGGGTTCAAAGTTAAACAGCAAGAGGAGAATAGGCTGTACGGTTCCTGGGGAATTGGAAAGCTCTGTTACTGACCCCACGTTTCCCATGAAACAATGCCTCATCTTTTCAATATTAGTATTGTACTTCCTTTTCCATATGGCTAATTCTACTTTTTAAGGAGTTGCTTTCTTCAGTGAATTTTTGCACATCTTTTTTCCTTTTTTTCTTTTGTGCTTCCTTTACCACGCTGTTGACTCTTTTTTCATGATTCTCTTACATCACTCTCATTTCACTTGGCAATTTTATTCTACCTCTCTTATTTGATTTTTAAAATCCTGTTTTGGGCTCTTCCAAGAGGACTTTTTGGGCCTGAAACCAATTCACATTTCTCTTTGATGCTTTGCATGTAGGCATTTTGACATAATTGTCCATTTCTGAGTTTGTGTTTTGATCTTCCCTGTTGCCATAGTAGCTTTCTATGGGTCAGGGCTTGTTTTGTTTTGTTTTTTGCTAATTTTCCAGCCTATTTTGTGATCTTTAAACTTAGGTTCTATTCCAGAGGTACGGGGACACTATCTCAAGGTTCTTGTGCTGAGGGCCAGGGACCTGGTCACTGGCTTGCTATGCTGGGGCCTCTGGGGCTGACAGCTTGTCTGCTGCATGGGGGTCACCTAGCCTAGTCTATCCAGCTGTGTCAGGGCCTGCTGGGCCTGACCAGTAGTAGCCTGCTGTACCAGGCTGAAGGCCTCACAGCTGGCCCACTGTGCTGCTGGCTTGCTGAGCTGGGGCCATGGGGCCTCAGTTGCTGATAGGTGTTGGGCCTAGGTGCCTTTTGCTGGCTTGCCTGGATACCACCTGCATTGGCCTATGCTCCCCTTTCACCCAAGTGAGACACACCTTTCCTGCAGTCCTTCTAAGTTATCTTGGGCTGCAAAATTGATCCACCCTATCCTTTTGTGAGTTCGACAGAACTCACTCCAGTCACTACAGAATTTCTTCTGAGGTATGATCTAAAGTTGTTTCAAGGGAAATTGGGGAGAGCTCAGGCAACTTCCTGTGTGCCATCTTGACTCTGCCTCTTCCTAGTGATTTCATCATGGTGCTGCTACTGTCCTTCTCATGTGGTTTATAGCTTCTGCTGGACTTGAGACTCTAGCTTTCTCAGAATCTTGACTGGAACGGGTATTTCCTTTCTAGAAAGGAATTCTTCCCCCAAGATCAAGCTGCTTAGAGTTAGAACTGTTTTAACAGGCTTAAGTCTATTCTAAAAACTCTATTTCCTGATCACCAAGGGCAGTATCTCTATTAGAAGTCTGTGTGACAGCATCAGGAAATGCATATAACTCTGCTTATTTTTTAATTGCTAACCTACTGTCAGTCAGCATCCACTTAAATGCTACCCTTCCAAAAAACTTCTGAAGATTGTTTGGGTTTGGAGGCCTCCAATTTCTTAACTGGGACAGCTAGTGGTACAATGGATAGAGTGCTGGCCCTGGAATCAGAAAGACTCAGCTTTCTGAGTTTAAATCAGGCCTCAGACACTTACTGGGCAAGTCACTTAACCATGTTTGCCTCAGTTTCCTCATCTGTAACATGACCTGGAAAAAGAAATAGCAAACCACTCTAGTATCTTTTCCAAGAAAACCCCAAATGGGGTCATGAAGAATCAGATATGACTGAAACAATGAGTTTCTTAACCTCTCAAAATTTTTTGTTCTTCCACATAAATGAGTAGAAGGGAGAAAGATATAGGAACAAATGCTAAACCCAGGGAGTAAGGTATTCTTGCCTAGTTATATTTTTGACTTTACTATGACTATAAAGCCAGAGGTAAGCTTCTCTTGCTCCTCCATTTTTGTTCAGTTCTGCTGATTACAGATCCCTCCTATCAGATGCTTACATTTTCTTCTTCACTCCATCTGCCTTGGGGTTGCCCATGCAGAATCATCTAGTTTTCTCTTCCCCAGCCAATAACCTTTTCCTGATATGAGAAGCAGAAAGAGGAAGTTTAGCCATTTCCATTCCAACATGGCTATTTTCTATGTAAGCAAAACTAGCAGCAGCCAGGGACTATTGACAGTTAAATTTCACTAAGAAGAGGCAGACTTGTATAGTGAAAAGAGAGCTGGACTCAAAGTCAAGAGATCTTGGTTGCAGTCCCAGGTCTGACCCAACATCTAGATAACCATGGGCAAGTCAATTAACCTCTAAGTTTTTCCATCATGCTTACCTCATTGAATGTAACGAATGATGTAAATATAAATTTTCTTTGCTCAGACTTAGGCCTTATTGGATACTGATTTCTATGAACTCAAGCTTGGACTGTTTTCATGTGGATCTCACTGATGCATTTTGCTGACCTGCCCTTATGGTTTCCAGTCACATCTGCTGCCTCTGTCTGTTTACCTCTATTGTATGTCACAATTGTTATCCAGCTAGCTGACTTGCTTAGCTTCTTGCACCTTACAAGCTCACCTTGCCCTGCCAAGTCTAATGTGCCCGTGTTACATCTTGTTAGGTTTTAGACATTGTTGCTTAGAACTCCTGGCTGAAATCTTGTATCCCATTACCTTAGGAGCTTCTGTTGCATGTATAACGCTGATTATCTTGGCTGTCATTGCCTGGGAGGCTAGGCAGATTACATTTTATTCCTTTTCCAGAGTTCTCCAGTACCCTTAATGGAAATGGGAAAGGGTGTCTATGTTCTTTGCAAATGGTACCAGCTCCCACTGATGTTATTCCCTCAATTGTAGGAGGTAACCTCCTACACCTTAGTTCCATTTAATTCAATCCCAAAAAAGCACCTACTATGTGCCAGGCACTGTGCTAAGCACTGGGGATACAAATGATTAAGATGGTTCCTACCCTTAAGGGGCTTACAATATAATGGAGGGGGAATTGAGAGGAGGGAGACCACACACAAAAGGATGTAGGAAAGGTGGGGGGACTAGGGGATATCTTGTTCCATGGAGTCGAAACCAGGCAGAGCAGCAGATGCAGAATGGAGTGAGCCGAGAATTCAGTCTTCTGCTCTTGCTGGCTCATTCTTCCTGTACTTTTTCAAAGGGTAAGGATCCCAACTCACCCACAACGGGGAAACCATGAAAGACCATGAACTGAACCATGAAACATGAAACATGAAAAGTGAGAAGGGAAGGACTTTCACTGGAGCCACCCTTTTCAGTGACCATTCTTTGATGTTCTGTATAGTCACTGGCCTGCTTCAGTCATTGCTTTCCATAGGTTATTTCTACTAAGGAAAAGGAAAGTACAGTGTGTCTGTCATCTCAAACATCCCTCTGTAAACGTGAGTGGTATCCAGTGGAAGGTGCTTGGCAAGGTGAGCTGGGGATAAGTTAATTCCTCTTAGTTAGTTCCCTTCCTTACATATGTGGCACTACTCCTTTCTTTTCAAACTTGCCTCAGAAGAGGAAGGCTCACTGCAGCTCATTTCAAACCTTCCCACCACCAGGATATTTCACTCATTTTGTGCCTAAGTATTAGTTCAGATTCACATATTCTTTTTCTGCTTCGGGGAAACCATAAAAACATGGATCAATAATTCTGTTTTTTTTCAGCTTTACCCAAAGCTGAGAAGATCCCAGAAAATAATCTCTCTTCTGTTCTGTCCTGTTCTCCTTCTCCTCCTTCTTCTCTCTACCCCACCTCACTTCCCACCCCCCTCTTTTCCTTTCTCCTTTCTTTCTCCTCTCCTCCCTCTTTCCCTCTTCCTTACACTCACTCTCTTTTCTCCCTTTCTCTCTTCTCTCTCAACTGCATCTGAATAATGAAACACATAGGTAATCCAGTTTTCAAACAATCACAGAACAAAAAGCAAAGACTCTCAAGAAATAAGGAATAGGAAGGTCTTAGTTACTGGAGGAAATATTCACTGTTTGACAAAAATTGCTGGGAAAACTTGAAAGCAGCTTTTCAGAAAATGGGTCCAGACCAATATTTCATGATGTATATGCCAATGTATACATGACTATACAAATGGATAATAACTTAAACATAAAAGGTGATATCATTAGCAAATTAGAGGAACAAGGAATTTACTATTCAGATATATAACTAGGGGAAGAGTTCAAGACTAAACAAGGAATAGAGAGGATAACAAAAGATAAAATGAACAGTTGCTTCCATATAAATTTTAAAACTTTTTGCACAAATATAGTAAAAATTACAAAGGAAACAACTGGTATAATGGAAATTCAGCACATATCCAGATCATCTAAGATGCAGTCACCTACATGAGAGATACTAGGGACCTGCTTCTGAAAGATAAGGGAACTGGTGCCTTCTGCAATGACCAATGAGCCAATGGATTGGAAACAGCCATTCCCCCCCACTTTGCTGAACAGTCAAAACTGTCTTCATCTCCCAAACTACCTGACAGATTGAAGTATACCTTTGTTCCTGGATTCTATTCGATGGTGAAGTACTCCTTCACAGCAAATGCTAGGAGGGGGAATGCCTGAGAACTATTTCCCACTGTCCCTCCCACCCTCAGGCCATTTGACCCAGAGAATGGGTTTGGGGTTTTGGTCTTGTTTTGTTTGTCCTTCTTAGTTCTAAGGACAGGAAGTTGAATCCCTGACTAGGGAGATTGGGCTACAGGGATATGGGTGCCCATGAATTCAGAGGTGTTACAGCCAACCTGGCAGAAGAGCCCTAAGGAACGAGGATCCTACCTGCTAGCCCACTGGGTCTTTGAACTTCAGCTTGATGGGACTAATGCTATGTGGGAATTGAGCTAAATTGTGGGCCTAATCTCATTTTTAGGAATATAATCCAGAGCTCAGACTCTCCTCATTGGTAGAGAATGAAGGGCCAAGTTTGCGCAAGCTTGGGAAAAGAAATACGTTACTCTTCTCACTTCTGGTTTTGGGAAAGGACACATGTGGTTCCATGTTGTCTTCAGGGAAGGAAGAGGGAGACTCTGGGAAGAAGACAAAATATAGAGGAGCTGGCATCTCAGTATGTCTCTCTTCTCAGTTTGCTTCCCTAGAGGTTTTGGGAGATTTCTCCTTGGGTGAGATCAGGGACTTTCACCAGACAGAATGCCAAATGTGCATGTAAAACTTGTATTACTGAATCAATCTTCCTTACCACAGCTGTCTGTAGGTGACTGGCAGTGAGAACAGATGGCTAATGAAGGACTAAGAGAAGTGATACGAGCTAAAAAGCTTATTAATCCTGCATATCTTAAGTTTCAGACAGCAAAAGTCACCTTATTGCTCAGTCAATGACAGAAGTTGGAGCTGTACGATGGAGAGTTTATCAGTTTGTGACTGATCCAATCATGAAACCAGGAAGCAGCTGGTGCTACTCAAAGCATATGGCTCCATAGAAGTGAATGCTTAAAGGGATGACTTTGAATATATTGGTGAAGAAAGAACCCTAGAGCTGGCAAGAAACTAATTTTACTGACTTAAGATAGATGCAGATGTCACTGGAAGTAGGAAATGTATTAGATGCTACCAACTCACACTGCTTCTTTAAAGAATACAAGGCTTTAGAACTTGTCTGTATTGACTTTCTGTCTCTCAAAGGGGAAAATAAACAAATGAGTCATATCTTGGTGGTGATAGATCATTTTCCTAGGTATACCCAAGCATACACAACCTATCGGAAAGCAACTACTGTAGCTAAAGATTTATGGGAAAAACGTTTCAGTGTATGGATTCCCTGCCAGGACTCACTCTGACCAAGGTAGAGACTTTGAGTTCAAGCTACTTAAGGAAATATTGGCCTTGGCAGGCATCAAAAAAAATCTAGAACAACTCTTCACCATCCTCAAGGAGATTTTAACTGACCTCTGTTAAACATGCTGGGAACTTTGAGATCTGAACAGAAAGCTCAGTGGAATCAATGTGTCATTCTAGTACATGCGGACAAATCCACCAGGAATGATGCTATAGGGTTTATCCCATACTTGCTCATGTTTGAGTGAGGAACACACCTACTTACATTACATGTGCTTTGCTCCCTCAGGTGAAAGAGGTCATAACCTGCCAGAGTGGAACACAATGGGCTGGATTCACCTTAGATTAAATTCTTTGTGAGGTTTTCTAGTTGGGTGGGGCAACAACTCTCACTCGGGATTGAAAGACATGTAAACTGGGGATTTAGGCAATCTCGTCTATCAACAATGTCCTTCAGATGCTGGCTTGGCCTAATAGAGAATGAGGATTTAGGAAAGGAAAAAAAAACTTGGATCTCCCCAATAATTTGTTATTTATTAATCATTTCTCTCACATTGATGTACTTTTGGTGGAGTTGGGTATGGCTCTTACCTTTCTGGGGAACAATTTGGAATTATACCTGAAAACTCACTAAACTTTCCATACTTTTTGATTCAGTTACACCACCACTGGCCTTATAACCCAGAGAGATCAAAGAAAGAGGAAAAGAATACATATGTATAAAAATATTTTAGCAGTTCTTTTCATAGTAACCAAAAAGTAGAAAATATGGATGTGCCCATTTATTGTGGAATGATGGATTAAACCATGATAAATGAATATAATGGAATATTATTGTGCCATAAGAAATGATGAATTGGAAAAAAAAGAAATGAATTGGACAGTTTCAGAGGAAAGTGGAAAGATCTTTGTGAATTGATGCAGAGCAAAGTGAGTACAGCTAAGAGAACAATTTATACAAACACTATGGAGAAAAACAACTTTGAAAGACTTGGATCTCTGAGCCATACAGTCATAAACCATGAGTCCAAAGGAGTGAAGATGAAGCACCCAGTCCCTCTCCCGCTAGAGGTGATTAACTTAAAATAAAGAATGAGAAATGTATTTTTGGACATGGCCAACATGGGATTTTGTTTTACTGGACTATGTATATTTGTGATGAAGGTCGTAATTTTTATGAGGTTTTTTTTTTTTGTTGTTCAATGGTAAGCAGTGGAGAGAATGATAATAATTATAATAATAATTTTGTTTAAAGAAACATGGAGTGGGAAAGTATTATATCTTTCTACAGGGAAAAAGAATGAGAAAGGGAGTGGAGCAAAGGATTACAAAGTGTAGATTTATAAGTTCTATAAGTAGATTTATAAATTCTATAAGTAGATTTATAAATCTAAGTTCTGTTTTCTGCAACATGAACAGCTCCAGACACTGTGTTTCATGTGGTTTCCACACAGTTCAATGGTAGTACTTGTCTTAGTGTCTTAGCATTTATACCCATCAGTACATATATGGTATTGGTGCCAATGCACTTTCTGCCTAAGTCACATTATCTTCCATATTCTGGTCACCAGCTCAGAAGCCAAAGCATCGTGGTTTCCCTAGGGGCCCCAATATAATCACAGCCATCTTCCCCTTCTTTGAACCTTCTAACATAATTAACCCAGACATCACCTTCTCAGGTATTGTCCTTTTCCTCTGCCTCCATTAAAAATGGGAGGGACTAAGACTTCCAGGGGCTCAAGTTAACACTAGGGAATTTCCATTCACCAGTGGATACCAAGAGCGTTGATCTCGTTCCTCTTGAGACTGAGGGTTATTTCCATATAAGACTGACTGAAATGTAGAAATATCAGGAAGATTCTTACTATCATCTAAGAGATCATTAATGATAATTGTGAGGGATTGTCTGATGTTGACTACTGCCACGTGAGAGTTGTGGCAAGATGGGGTAGGAACAAGATATTAGGAAGTAACCAGAGCTCACGCTCCTGAGTCAGTGGGCAGTGCTATGTGGAGCTGTGATAAGCTGGGGAAGGAACAGGATACAAGGAAGTAGCCAGAGCACGTGCTCCTGAGGCAGGGGGCTGTGCCACGTGGGAGTGGGACGGCAGAGAACGAGTTCCCTTTGTCTAGTCCTCTCCCTAGGTGCAACGTCAACCCCAGACGTCTCTTTCCTGACTTCCTGGGTCATGTACTTTCCCTTTGTGTAGCACTGACCCCAGACGCCTCCTCCCGGTATCTGGGCCTGACTTCCTGTGTCACATACTCTCTTTGTCTATGCACTAACCCCAGAGGTATCCTTCCTGTATCCGGTCCTAGCCTCCTGCGTCACGTCCTCTCCCTTGGTGCAGCGCTAAACCCAGACATCCCCTTCCGGTATCTGATCCTACAATCAATGACTAGTAGGCGGGCTGAGGAGGAGGGGCTAAGTAGGTACTTAAGGAACAGTAGAGATCGGAGCTGCTCTCTCCTGCTCCTGCTCTCTTGCTCTGGCTTTCCTGCTTGGCCTTGCTGTGATGGCCTCTGAATAAAGCTCGAGTGTTTGCACCTCCTGATTGGCTCGTCTCTGTGTTTATCCGGGTGGGCACCGAAGACTGGTAAGTATGACTCTGGCAGCCTGCTCCTTATAGGAGGAGAGTGCACGGCGCGACCGGCACAGATAATGATAAAAAGAAATGAGTTACTACATGAGTCCTGTCTTGACTGTACTCTCCCCCACCTGATTTCACTTCTCACAAAAAATTACTTCGCATCTTTTGTATGTATATATTTGTATATGTTGTGCCAATTGTTTACCCTTTAGAATGTAAAGCAAGGACTTTTCTTATTTTTGTGTTTTTACCCTCAGAGCTTAGCACAGGTCCTATATAGTAGGTGCTTAATAAATTGATTGATTACCCAAGGTCATTCATCCTACATTCAGTTTCCTCATCTATAAAATAAGAGTTAGACAAAATGACTTCTAAGGTCCCTTAAATCTCTAAAATTCCATGAATCTATGAAATATGGACTTTTCTTCCTATTTTAAGGAAAATCTTTAATTTCTTTCAACCACATTATTGCCATCAACCAATTAAAAAACCCCATGAACTTTATGCTTATACTGTTTCTTTTTAGTTCTTTTATAATGTCTGTGGTATCTGATAGAACAGCTTGCCACAAGCTTATTATGTAGTTAGTTACTTAATTAAAGGAGTTTCACTTTTCCCCCCTCATTTGAACATTTAAAAACACATTTTTTTCCATTTTAACATTGTTATTTAAAATTTTGAGTTCCAAATTCTATTTCTCTTCCTCCCTCTCCTCCTCCCTCTCTAAGATGATAAGCAATCAGATATAGGTTATACATTTGCAACGATGTAAAACATTTCCATATTAGTCATTTGTTTAAGAAGACTCTAACAAAAAGAAAAAAATGAAAGAAAGTGAAAAATAGCATTCTTCAGTCTGTCTTCAAACAATACCAGTTCTTTCTCTGGAAGCAGATAGTATGCTTCATCATTAGTTCTTTAAGATTATCTTGGATCATTGCTTGGATCAATAGCTAAGTCATTCACAATTTTTCATCAAACAATATTGCTGTTATTGTGTACAAAGTTCTCCTGGTTCTGTTCACTTCACTATGCATCAGTTCATGTAAGTCTTTTCAGGTTTTTCTGAAATCATCTCACTTGTCATTTCTTACAGCACAGTAATATTCTATTACAATAACATGCCAGAGCTTGTTTAGCCATTCCCCAATTGATGGGCATCCCTTCAATTTCTAATTCTTAGCCACCACAAAAGAGCTGCTATAAATATTTTTGTACAAATAGTTCCTTTTTCCCTTTTTTTTTGGATGTTTTTGGGATATAGATCTAGCAGTGGTATTGATGGATCAAAGGGTATGTAAAGTTTTATAGCCCTTTGGGGCATAGTTCCAAATTGCTCTCCAGAATGGTTGGATCAGTTCACAACTCCACCTACAGTGCATTAGTTTCCCAGTTTTCCCACATCCCCTCCAACATCCAACATTTTACTTTTTTGTCTGATGAGCCACTCTGATATGTGTGAGGTGGTGCCTCCTAGTTGTTTTAATTTGCCTTTTTCTGATCAATAGTGATTTAGGTTTTTTTATATGACTGTAGATAGCTTTGATTTCTTTGCCTAAAAACTACCTGTTTATATCCTTTGACCATGTATCAATTAGGGAATGACTTGTATTTTTATAAATTTGACTCAGTTCTCTATATATTTAAGAAATGAGGCCTTTATCAGAGATACTTGTTGCAAAATCCCCCCCCCCCCAGTTTTCTTCTTTCCTTATAATTTTGGTTGCATTGATTTTATTTGTGCAAAAACTTTTAATTTTATATAATCAAAATTATCTATTTTGCATTTTGTAATGCTCTCTATAACTTCTTTGGTCCTAAATTCTTCCCTTAGCCATAAATCTGAGAGATAAACTATTTTATGCTCTCTTAATTTGCTTATGGTATCACCTTTTAGGTGTAAATCATGTACCCATTTTGGCCTTATCTTGGTATATGGTGTGAAATGTTGGTCTATACCTAGTTTATGCCATACTATTTTCCATTTTCCCAGCAGTTTTTGTTCCAAAAATGTGGATCTCTGGGTTTATAATACACTAGATTACTATGGTCATTTACTATAATGTAATTTGTACCTAATCTATTCCACTAATCCACTACTCTATTTCTTAGCCAGTATCAGATTGTTTTGATAATTACCACTTTATAATACAGTTTGAGATCTGTTATGGCTAGACCACCTTCTTTCATATTTGTTTTCATTGATTCCCTTGATATCCTTGAGCTTTTGTTCTTCCAGGCAAATTTTGTTGTTATTTTTTCTAGCTCTAACAAATAATTTTTTGATAGTTTGATTGGTATGGCATTGAATAAATAGATTGATTTAGATAGACTTGTCATTTTTATTATATTGGCTCAGCCTAACCATGAGCAATTAATATTTTTCCAATTATTTAGCTCTGACTTTATTCATGTGAAAAGTGTTTTATAGTTGTATTCATATAGTTCCTGGGTTTCTCTTGAGAGGTAGATTCCCAAGTATTTTGTATTGTCTATAGTTATTATTATTATTTTTTGGCAAGGCAATTGGGGTTAAGTGACTTGCCCAGGGTCACACAGCTAGTAAGTGTCAAGTATCTGGTCTGAGACCGAATTTGAATTCAGGTCCTCCTGACTCCAGGGCCAGCTACTGTGCCACCTAGCTGCTCCTGTCTATAGTTGTTTTAAATGAAATTTCTCTTTCTATTTCTTGCCGCTGTACTTCACTAGTAATATATAGAAATGCTGATGATTTATGTGGGTTTATTTTGTATACTGTAACTTTGCTAAAGTTGTTAATAATTTCAAGTTGTTTTTTAGTTGATTCCCTAGGATTTTCTAAGTATAACATCATATCTGCAAAAAGTGATTGTTTTGTTTCCTCATTGCCTATTCTAATTTCTTTAATGTCTTTTTCTTCTCTTATTGTTATAGCTAACATTTCTAATACAATATGAAACAATAGAGGTGATAATGGGCATCTTTGCTTCACCCCTGATTGTACTGGGAAGGCTTCTAGTTTTTCCCGATTACAGATAATGCTTGCTAATGGTTTTAGGTACTTATCATTTAGATTCTTATAATTTTAAGGTAAGCTCCATTTTTTCCTATGCTCTTTAGTGTTTTTAATGGGGATGGGTGTTGTTATTTTGTCAAAGGCTTTTTCTGCAACTATTGAGATAATCATATGATTTCTGTGGTTTTGTTATTGATATGGTCAATTATGCTGTTAGTTTTCCTAATATTGAACCAGCCTTGCATTCCTGATATAAATCCTACCTAGTCATAGTGTATGATCCTTGTGATATATTGCTGTAATCTCTTTGCTAGTATTTTATTTAAATTTTTGCATCAATATTCATTAGAGAAATTTGTCTGTAATTTTTTTTCTTTGTTTTAGCACTTCCTGGTCTGGGTATCAACACCATATGTGTGCTCTAAAAGAAATTTAGTAGGACTCTTTCTTTGCCTATTTTTCCAAATAGTTTTTATAGTATCAGAATTAATTATTCTTTAAATGTTTGCTAGAATTCAATTGTGAATTCAGCTGGTTCTGGGGACTTTTTTCTTAGGAAGTTCATTGATGGCTTGTTCAATTTCTTTTTCTAAGATTGATTTAAGTTTTTTATTTCTTCTTCTTTTAATCTGGGTAATTTATATTTTACATAATATTACATATATAACATATATGGATGATTATATTATATATATATAAAACGCTTACAGGAAACACACTTAAAAAGCAAAGACATATACTGAATCAAAAGCAGGCCCTTTAATAAAACTTCCTGAGCATCAGGTGAGTCAAAAAAATCAGGAATTGCAATAATGTTATTAGACAAAACAAAAACAAAAAATTGCAACATAAAAAGAGATGTTAACAGGATTTTACTGAGCCACTCTCTAACCTGAGAATGATGAAACAGCAGGACAGAGATAAAGTGCCAATAATCAGGTAGCCACTTAATTTGTTTTCATTATGAGAAATAAATTTGCAAATTGGGAATTCTCCTGATGAGAATTCCACCTTGCTGAATTGAAGACAGAGATTATATACATAAATCATAAATGGGAAAGGAGGAGCGAAGGTAGATTACAAAAATAGCAGTTTCCCATGAGAAACCCACAAATCCCGCAATACAACAATTCTGGAATCAAGTCTTTTGGGAGTCATTAGTTGGTAGGTTCTCAGGACCAGAATTCTGTGATGGGAACAGGTTCTACCATCTTTGATTTGCTTCACTTCAGGTACACAGGCACAGGATTCCAGTGATTGTGAGCACTGTCAAAGTTTAATGGATTTTTTCAAGTTGCATTGTGAGCTGACTCATAAGAGAGGCAATTCTGAAAAATCTAATCTATTAGTATATTTGTTACACATATATCAGTTATTATGAAAATCATAATTCTCTTCACAGAAATAAACATGGAAATTACATTATGCTGAAAAGAACCATAGACAAAAACACATCAATATGAAATATGTGCTTCAAATTGCCTTAGCAGCTAAATTAATAAAGGAAAAATTAACTGAAAGAACACATAATAATACAATAGTGGCATGAGATTTAAATGTCCCTCTCTCAGTTATAGACAAAGCTAACATAAAGTAAACAAATGGGAAAATATACAATTGAACAAATTGCTGGAAAAACTAGAATTAAAAAACTTATGGCATCTTCTAAACTGAATTGCTAAAGAATATACATATTACTCAGCACCACATGGAACTTTTACAAACATTGACCATGTGTTAGGGCACAGATATATTGCAAATAAATGTAAAAGACCAAAATAGTAAACTCATCCTTTATAGAACATAATGAAAAAATAATAATAATTAGTTCAGGAAACACAAACAAAAAACATAGACCCAAATGAAGACTTAATGATGAAATTCTAAATAATAAGTGGGTCAAAGAACAAATCATAGGAACAATCCATGATTATGTGAAAGAAAATGATAATGATAAAACAACATACCAAAAATATCTATGATTTAGCTAAAGTAGTCCTTAGGAGAAAAAAAATCCCTATAAATAAACAAAATAGAAAAGGAGGAGGATAAATGAATTGATTATGCATTGTTTAAAAAACTAGAAATCCAACAAATAAACAAACCTAAAATGAGCACACAAGAGGAGATATTAAAAATATTTTCCTTAAGCGCAAAAAACCCTAGAAATATAATCAATGAAGGATAAAAAGAAAAACTTAGATGACAGAAAGATAGCAAAACCAAAATAATGTATCAGTTCCCCAAAGGAGTAACTGAATATGAGATAATGAAGGTCAGAAATTCCAGGCTTCATCCCCTAACATCCCTGCCTCCCCCAACCACTTTGGAAGGACCAAGACCCTGTGGTAGATGAGGCTAAATCTTTGCAATTCACAGTGGGTCTTTAAATGTAAAGAGGTGACAATGAAAAAAAGCAGCAATGGGAACATTAGGGCTATGAAGAAGATGATGACACTTTCTGTATAGTCACTAATCCTGATCAGTGGTTGTTGTCCTTCATTCTCCAAGAGGACCAAAATACCAAAATGACCGTCACTATGTTGAGTCAAGGTACAGGGTGTCTGACTGGATAATCAGACCAATATGATCTCAGAAGGCTCTACCATAGGTTGGGCACAAATAGTCCACATGAATATTTGGAGTGTAGATATCTAAAATTGCACATCTCACATGAGCTACTGCAATTCTGCTTTGCTCATAGAGCATGGCACCTTGCTTGGTGGTACTGTACTAGTGTCTTCCATGTCATACAATCAATTCCAAAGTTTTTCAGAGAACTTGAGGGTATACTTGAGTTGCTTCTTCTAACCTCCTTGTGAGCACTTGCCTTGTGTGAATTCTCCATAAAATGGTCTTGGCATTGTATGTTTGGCATTTGAACAATGTGGCCAGCCCATCAGAGTTGCACATTCTGCAATAGAGTTTGAATGCTTGGCAGTTCAACTCTAGAAAGAACCTCAGTGTCTGGTACTTCATCCTGCTTGGTGATCTTCAGAATCTTCTTAAGGCAACTCAAATGGAAGCAATTCAGTTTCCTGCTATGACACTGATAGATTGTGCAGGTTGCACAGGCATACAACAATGGGGTCAGCATAACTGCTCTGTCAACCCTCAGTTTGGTCCCACACTTTTCTTCAGAGCCACCAAACACTGAACTAGTTCTGGCAATGCATGCATCAACCTCATCAATTATGTGTACATCCCTGCAAAGTATATTGCCAAGGTAAGTGAACTTATCCACAACATTCAAAATTTCCCCATTTGCTGTAACCAATGGTTTCACATTTGGATGGTGTGATGCTGGCTAGTGGAGAACCTGTGTTTTCTTGGTGTTAATTGTTAGGCCAAAATTAGCATAAACAGCAGAGAATCTATCCATACTTTGTTGCATCTCAGCTATAGAGGCTGCATTGAGTGCACAATCATCTATGAACAAAAAAATCATGCACCAACTCTCTTTATTCTTGGCTTGTAGTCTTTTCAAGTTAAATAATTTACTGTCAGTGCAGCAGCTGACCTTGATGTTGTTTTTGTCCTTTTGAAGGTATTCAACAACATTGCTGAAAACATCATGCTCAAAAACATGGGAGCCAGCACATAGCTCCATTGATGACTGGGAAAACACAATAGCATTGTTCATTTGATCCTTATCACAGGTTAGGAAGCACTGTTCTGTATCACCACCATCCACCTAGTATTCCCTGGACCACCAGCCAGGATCTGTCCCTCCCTGAGAGGCCCACAAGGCTGGGGGAAGGGTGAAATAACAAATCGTTGCCCCAGGAGAGTACTCTGAGGGACTGTCCCCCTTCTTATTTGGGGGCTTAGTGGACACTTTCACCTCCTCCTTGTTGCAAGAAAGCCAGTTATGTACCAACAATGGCATCCCTTGTTCCTCCAAGTCCTCCCAGGGAAGGGGTTCAATGACCACCGGGCATTGTGGAGTTATCCAATGGCCACTGTTAACAATGTGAAGGGGCCAATCAATCCTAGATTAAACAAAGGGCTGTAATGGGCCCGGCTTTGCCACTACCCACTCTGTTGAGGTCAGTATTTCTGTCCATTCTATTGCTCCTGGGACCAGCTTTGATGTCTGTTGCCATTGCTATTATCATTACTGCTAGGGCCAGTCCACTGCCCACTGCAATTTTCAGCATGGATCAGTGCCATTTTGGGTGGCACTCTGCTAAGTTAGGCATCTTTTTTAAATTTTTAGGCAACTGGGGTTAAGTGACTTGCCCAGGGTCACACAGCTAGTAAGTGTCACGTTTTTGGTCTGAGGCCGGATTTGAACTCAGGTCCCCTGACTCCAGGGCCGGTGCTCTATCCACTGCGCCACCTAGCTGCCCCTGGAACTCTGCTAAGTTAAAATGTTATTCTGCTATCCTAGACATGGGCACTCTTTTGGGTCCTGCCCCTGTGGGGGCCTAACTCCACACTCTTACATTGGGGCCAGACACCTGGGTTTGATTCTGACCCCTTACATTGGGGTATGTGTGGCCACTTCTAACTTTAGAAGATGGGGGTAGGGTGTATCGTGGGAGGCTCAAGAAGGTTCCATATCTTTTTACATTTGTAACAGCCTCTTTGGTGAGTTGGAAAGAAAATAGATTAAGGAGATTTTACAGAATTACCTTGCTGCTGTGAGGGCTCCACTTAGATTACATAATAAATTTGTAGTGCACTAACTCACCATAGTTTTGTGATTTTTTTACAGCTACTTAGTAGCATGAGAAAAGGAATGAAGGAGGCAGATGGTGGGAATAATATAAGGTTAGGAATTGTCAAGGTACGACTGGTGATAAGACAAGGGTACACAAAGACTTGAGGGTAGAAGATCATGTAGAATTGAACTGATTCACCAAGAAATCAAGATAGGGAAGGGAGGGTTGTCAGAGTAGGGATGGTGGCCTGGAAAATAAAGAAATAGAGGGAATGAAGGTAAAGATTAAAAGGTATTAGGAGGTCTTAAGGCAGAAGGAAAGATGGAATGATAATATGATTAGATAAGTGCATTTTGGGGTTCAAGAATATGGAAATGCAGTACTTTTGGATGGTAGCAAGATCAAGGGTATGACCATCTCTGTGTGGGGTTGAGGTAAAGTGGAAAAATAGGTCATAAAAATTAAGTAGATTAAGGAACTGGGAAGTTAAGATATTTGAGGGAATATCAATGGAAGTCCCCTCAAAGGAGGGCACTGAACTTATTAAGGAAAAAGAATGTCCTCTGGGTCAGTACCAGAATCTTGATGAGGTAATAAGTGTGGATTGAATAAGCCTCAAAGGAGAACAGGTTACTGACTGATGGTGGAAGTGGATGGGGACAAGGAGTATTTTGCTTTCTTTTCTGTGAACAGTGAACAGGAATCAGAGAGGACAGAGATGCTAATTTCTCATTGTGCTTCTGTTTCCTCTGAAAAGAGAATGACTTTTGAATGGGGAAGGCCTGATCAAAAGCAACCAATAAGGAGCTGGCAACCAACATAAATAAAGGTCAATCAAAGAGCACCTAATTGCCCTTGATGAATTCAAGCAGCCTTGCCAAGATGAACAATCTCCTCAGGTAATGACAGACTGGCAGATGTGACTGCTGAGTCACTGTCAGTGATATATTAAAGACTGTGGAGAACAAAAGATTTTCTGCAGGACCGGAAAAGGACTTTCCAATTCAAATTCTGTGATGACATTGATGGATGTGTGAACTTTGAAGGGGAGACAGAGTTAGAAAGAGAAAGAAAGGCAGTGAGACAGAGTGACAGAGGTACAGAGAAACAGAAACAGTGAGTGACAGAGGGACAGAGAGACAGAAGCACAGAAAGACAGAGAGAGAAGTACAGAAAGAAAAGGGGAGAGAGAGAAAGAGAGAGAGAGAGAGATGGAAGAAGAGAGGGAGAACAATCTTTATCTTGGAAATGAGGAAGGGCAGCAAATAGTAGTTCCTCCACCTAGGTGAAACATGCCCATCTAGTTGAGCCACCCAGTATGAACAGTGAATTGAAGGATGTCCTAATGAGAAGCAGTGCAGAGAGGGCAGTGGGAAAGGCTCAGGGACTGTAGCCACTGCTGTATTTTTTAGAAAAAAAATTTCAGCAGCTGATGGTTTTATGAAAGGTTAATGTTATTTTTTTCTTGAAACAGCAGAAGTTGGGAGGTTTGCATAAAGCATCTCAACTGTTGTTTCTTTCATATATTGTAAGAACTAGCAAAAATGACATTCTGCCTTCTGAGGCATGAGGAAAACTAATAGCCTTGCCTAGTTTTGAGATAGATATGCCTTCTGTTTACATTTTATTACCTTTTAACCTAATTAAAATCTAACAGTAAGAACTGTTGCTGGAATCAGGGGGCCTGGTGAGGTACATACTCCCTTCTCAACTAAGCCACCTCTTT
This sequence comes from Vombatus ursinus, assembly GCF_900497805.2. NCBI lineage: Eukaryota > Metazoa > Chordata > Mammalia > Diprotodontia > Vombatidae > Vombatus > Vombatus ursinus. The sequence goes on along the minus strand of NW_020954570.1, from coordinate 7,900,774 downwards.
TCTCTGATGCTATCCACATAGTCAGGTCAGGTTCAGCTTTTGGTATCCTGGCCTGTGATCAGAGATAAGGCTTCCTTTTGTCACACTCTGGAACTCACTAAGTCCCTCCCTCTGGGGAAATGTTGCATATAGCTTAGCATGACTCATGCCTATGGTCTCCCCAAGGCAGGGAGTAGAAAGGTAACCAAAATATAATACAAATCAAGTATGGGACAAAAATTTTTGTTTCTTATACACACACACACACACACACACACACACACACGCCCACACTCAATGCCAAAAGATGCCCAGCACAGATTGAATAAGTAAAAATGGGCTTCTGTAATTTCACTTAACAACCTCATGGGAGGCTGACGCATGAACTTCATCAAAACATAACAAAATTTATGGGCTCACTGAATAGGCGTTCCACATTTTATTTCAGAGCTGCATTATCCAAAAATTTCCGGTCCATGTCTTCTGCCAGTGTTCATTTTCTCCAGTGCAGAAACTCCCCTTGCTGCCTATCAACGGACTAAAATTAAGGTCTCTCCCAAGCCTGTACATATGCATCTTAAGCCATCTTGAGAATGCTTTTAGTGGTCACCTATGTAGGAAAGGGAACAGAAAACAGAAAAGGCAGCCAGGGAACCTAAGAAAAAATTCTTTTGGAGTGTGTGTGTGTGTGTGTGTGTGTGTGTGTGTGTGTGTCTGGGTGTGTTTGAGTCTGTGTGAAAGACTATTTCCCATTCCCTTGCCCCCTCATAGGAAGACTAATGACAGAGAACACTACTTGTGACATAGGAGGGTAGGAGGAAAAGTGATACAGAAGCTGTCTGCTTGTTGTCCTCTTGGTCTGAACTCTGCAAGTTCTTGACCCAGGTTTGGGTCTACTGACTTGTCCCTAGTTAGGAACTTCAGTCAACGGCTGCTGAACTCAGTCAGCATTAGTCTGCTGAAAGGCTCTGTAGGTTCAGAGACAAAAATGTCAGCTTCATCTTTGTCAGGGACTCCTGTCTCGATTATTCCACTGTGGGTTTCCACACTGGGCTGGAGGATAGAACTGAGCTGTTATTCTGCTCCTGAAATTGGAGTCACACGGAGATGCTTTGCTTCTGGAACTTGTTCTATAGTTAGTATATTATAAGGTCCAATGCTTAAGACCATTCTTCTCCCTCCTGGATCTGTGATCTGAAACTTGGTAGTCAGTGATAGAACTTCCAGATGGCACCTGTTCCTGTGCTCTGTGCTAGTTCAGGGATCGCCAGGAAACTCTTTCTGCTCTGGTGCTTCCTACCTTGGTGTTTTTTCAATCTCTACATGCTGGAATGCTCCATGGGGTGGTGAGCTCTTGGCTAGACCCTGTCCACAGTACCCAATCTTCCTCAGCCACCCCGGGCTGGGAGAAAATGGCTCACTGTAACCTTTTTTTTTTTTATTTCCCAGTCAGAATTCAATCTGGTGCACATTCTAGGTCTTTGTTGAGGAGGCTTGGTGGGAAGCTAGGCTATTATGATTTTTCACACTGTCATCTTGATTCTGCTTCTGCCCAGATGTCTTCCACCATAAGTTCCTATTCTGATTCTTGGATTTTCCTCACATGTTTATAATTTCATAATTATTTCATAATTTTATTGATGTCTTTTGCTACAATGTTAGAGGCAGCAAGGACATATATTTGACAGATCACTGGATCTACGATCAAATACTGCCTCAGGTAGTTACTTGCTGAGCCTGGGCAAGTCATTTAACCTCTGTACCTCAGTTTCTAGTCTATGAAATTATGAGGTTGGATCAAAATAACCTTTAAGTCTCTTCCAGTTCTAAATCTACAATACTGACTCCCTCTTTACCTAATCTCTTTCTTTTGAATAAATTATTTCTACTCAGAACCTTGGACCCTGGGAGAGTTGTGAGGGATAGGGTCTATTTTAAAGAGGATTAGTTACTGAGCTGAAAGAACTGCCCACGCGGATTTTTAAAGGAATCATCTGCTATTGCTCTCTCTTTCTATTTGTTGAGAATGTCAGATTTCCACTTATGGGGGATATTTATATTGTGTATTTAGTACCTTTTTCCTCACCAAAAGGACCATGTTAATCTCATTTATGGGAGACCCTAGATAGGAGCCATTTCTAAGAGTTGTTCTAGAGATTCTCAATCATCTTACATGAGCCAGAAAGTATGAGAAATGCCTTATTTTGTCCCTTTGGCATCAGGTCACACTCAGGGTCAGTTAAGTTTCTACAAGAGCTCAGAGCATGAGTCATTTGTAGGAGGGGACTTCCCCATGAGTGACTTCTTGGGGCTTATACAGGATTAAAGGGGTTGATTCTAATCAACCCCAAGTGCTTAGTCTCTTTTTTGGTACCCCAACAGCTGTTTGAGGCTGTTGAGTTTGGTTGACTACTTTGAGCTAGACTGCTTATTCTATCATCAGGTTACTTTGGACCTTACTTGGAATGCTCTATTTCTTCATAATAATTTCTAAAAATAAAGAGCTGGATTTATAAAAAAAAAAAAAAAAATAGCACCAATGCCATATTACTTTTAAAAATACTTAAACAGGGAGCAGCTAAGTGGTACAGTGGATAGAGCACCTACCCTGGAGTCAGGAGGGCCTGAGTTCAAATCCGACCTCAGATACTTATTAGCTATATGACCCTGGGTATGTCATAGCAATTATGCATATTCATGCAAAAAAAAATTAGAGCATTGACCATATCCAAAAAATAAACGTCTCATTCTGAATCAAGTCCTTGCTATCCATCTTTGACATGATAGGGTGCTTCATCATCAGTCCTCTGGAACTGTGGTTGGCCATTGCATTGATAAGTATTCCTAAGTGTTCCAAAGTTGCTATTAGTAATATGATTATCAGTAACCAATGATTTAGGAAATCCAGAGTTTCCCCCTTTTTCTAAACTCCTGATTTTAAAAGTTCAGTCTCTTGAAGGACATTACTGATAATGATACTGAATTCAGACCTGACCCAGGTGGAGAAGCCATTGTGCTCTACTCAGGTTTGGGTGGGGATAAATTCTTTGAGTAGATTGCTCAAGGCTGGGGTTAACTTAAAAGTAAATGATATAATCAAAGTTATTTGAATAGGTTCAGCCCCTCATTGTAATATTCATTCTCTCATTAATTGTTAACCAATGAGAGTTGACTGCCACCCTTGGGAACACCCCTCTTCCAATGGGCTATCTATATAAGCTATGAGTCTGCTGCTCTTTGGTCTAAGAGAAAGATGGCCAATTGACCATCCTTTTATTGAAATTCTGGCATTATTAATAAAGTGATTAAATTACCCAGAAATTATATCTCTTGAACTTTTTAATTATCACATTGTTGTTACTGTTTAAGTTGTTGTTTTGGTTTATTTTGCATTATAGGTATCTTTGAAACCATTTTTGAAAAAAAATTTCTTATGGCATAGTAGTATTCCATTCCATTTATATACTATAATTTGGTTAGCCATTCCCCAATTAATAGGCATCCCCTTAGTTCCTAGTTCTTAGGCACTCATTACATGTACAGTTTTTTTTTATTGATTTTGTTACACAGCCTCAACTAGGCTCTCCCTGCTGCTAGGCAATGCTACTATGACTCCCTCCTCAATTCCCTATCCTACTCTCCACAGTTGTTCTTCCAGATATTTTCATCCCTCCTTAAACCTGCTACGGCTCTCCCTCCCTCCACCCTCTCAGCTGAGAACCATGACGCATTGTTTTTATTGATGTCTTTTGCTATTTATATCAAAGATGTCAAATGATGACTGCATGTGGCCCACAACATAATTATAAAATTACATCACATGCACAAAAATCAAAAGTAAATGTAGGAAAATGGTAAAGATCAAGCATGACTCAATCTAAGAGATATGGGTAGAAATTCCCCTCTACCCCCTTGTGGAGGTAGGAAATCCACAGGTGTTGCATATTACACGTTTGCAGTCTTGTTTCAATGTATTGATTGGCTGTGCTTATCAAAAAATAAATAAAAACAAAACAAAACATAGATAATATTGCATTTTAAAATAGCCAATATGTAGCCTGTAGAGATCCTTAAGTATAGTTTGGTGACCCTTTTTCTATTTGAGTTTAACATCACTGATTTACAGCATCATAGTTTTCTTCAATATCCCTCCTCCTTCCCTCAGAGAGCCATAAAATACAAGTAGTATTTTTTTAAAGAGGAAAAAAAAAATCAGCATAACCAAATCAATAATACATTGAAAAAGGGTTGAAAACATGTGCACTGTGCAATACCTGGGGACCTCTTACTTCCTCAAAAGGAAGAGTTAAGGGTGCCTTCTCATAGCTCTCCATTTGAGTTATGCTTGATCTTTATAGTTCTGCTATATTCACTTCTGATTTTTGTGTGTGTGTATGTGGTTGTTCTTTCTGTTTACATTGTTGGCATTGTATATATTATTTTCTCATCTCTGCTTACTTTATTGCGCATCAGTTTCATGTAGATCTTTCCATGTTTCTCTATATTCATTACACAATATTTCTTATAGCACAGTAATATTCCATTACATTCAGGTACCACAATTTGTTTAGCCATTTCTTAAGTGATGGGCATCTATTTTGTTTCCAATCCTTTGCTATCACAAAATGTGCTGTATATGCATATTGTTTTGTAGTTGCATTTAGAAAACACTATAACTTTCTAAACTCTAGTTTCTCCAGCCATTTGTTCACTTCTGTATTTTCCCTTTTGTGTACCTTTTTGTTACAATTATTCCAACCTGAGACATTGAAACCTCCCGTCACTACTGTGTTAAATGTGTGTTATCTTGTAGCTTAGTTAATGTTTCTTTTAAGGCTTTTGGAGCACATAAGTTTGATAGATAAATTTGTTACACAGCCTCAACTAGGCTCTCCCTGCTGCTAGGCAATGCTACTACGACTCCCTCCTCAATTCCCTATCCTACTCTCCACAGTTGCTCTTCCAGATATTTTCATCCCTCCTTAAACCTGCCACGGCTCTCCCTCCCTCCACCCTCTCAGCTGAGAACCATGCCTCATATATTATTTAAAAAATTGAGACCATTCACTGTTAGCTGCCTTTTCTCCCCTCTTCCTCATCTCATATCACTCACTCATTTGTCCTCTCCTAGTATCTTCTCTTTTACCCGTTTCTCAAAAAAGAAATTACTTTACTCCTTACCAAGTCTAAGCCCCCTACTTGGGGTAGATCAAGTGATCTCATTTCATCTCCTCCAACGGATTGCCCCCTCTGTCACCCTTACTCTATCACTTATTTTTAACCTATCCATCTACTGGCTTTTCCATACTACCTATAAATATGCCCATGTCTCACTTCTGCTCTTTCCTCCCTTTCCATTGGATTGTGAGTTTCTTGTGGGTAGAGACAGTCTTTTGACTTGTTTCATTTTTTCCCAGTGCTTAGCACAGTGGCTAGCGTAATAAATGTTTATAGACTGACTACTGATATTGGTTTGTTATCTACAATTCTTTTCAGTATAATGGAGCTCCTTGTTTATCACTTAATGTTGAAACTTTATCTTGTTCTCGTCCCCCTAACTACCTCTTACCCCAGCTAATACAGTAAGTTTATAAGTAGCTAGCATAAGGTAACAATAGCAGTGTCACAATAAAAATCCAAGATGAAGGGAAACTGAGGCACAAAGTTCCAGGCATGATCATTTTATTAGTAAGATTACCAGTTGCCAATGAAGTGAGACTATAAAGCCCCTCTGTGGCCAGGGATACACCTGACAGTCAGAGAACCTTTTTATACATTTGGTTACACAGCATCCAGTGATGCAAACTAAACTGAGACTATGATTGGTCTGTATCAGAGATTAAGGGTGGGCTAACATTTGGCAAAATCATGCTGACTTGCAAAGTCCATGGTAAGTGGAAAACACAGTCAATATCCTCCAGAAAATCCTGCTCTGTGACCAGCAGAGCACCAGCAAAGCATTATGCTAATGAACTAACCCATAAGTATTGATGATAACTTTCAGATGATGTGGATATGTTAATGAACTAAGGCTAAGGTGGCATGTATAAGGGTTATGCCCCACCCAAACTCTATAAAATGGGACCCCAAACTCTTGTTCCCCAAACACTTTTTCACCTGCTGTGGGTCTATGGTTCCTGAGTGCTCCTAACTCTGATCCACAGCTACATGACTTTATGTTTGTCTCCCTCCCCATTCTCTTCCCCACTGCTGCCTCTTTCCCTCCACCACCCCATTCCCTGTCCCCATGCTCTCTGCCTCTGTACTCCCTGATCTGGTTATCTCTGTATTCTCTGTGCCTTATTATGAAAGCATGATTGAAGCACTATTCCCTTCTCACTGTCATTGTGGTCTTTTCCAGTGAGTATCCAAAGAACTGGGTGTACCTGCCCCCTTTTACTCAAAGGGACCCCATTGTGGTTCCTATTTTGTTTGCAAACTGGTAGCAGTAGGACTGAGACTCTGCTTATAGCCACCTCTATGAGCAAGGCACAAAGACTTCACTGGTAGAAAGGGTGCACAGATGAACTTCATGTTCCCTCCCAGGAGAATTTTGCCCTTATCTGGGTCACAATAAATCAGTAATTCTATAAATTAATGATTCACATAGGCCCCCTCCTCCTGAATACTCTGTTTTGTTCTCTTTATGTCTTTTTTTTTAAAGTATTTCTTATAAGCAACAGATCATGGGATTTTATCTTCTTATATAATGTGACTTTTATTCATTTTTTTGGATTGCTTAATCCATTCACATTTAAAGTCATGAATTAGGTTTTTATTTTCTTCTGTTTGTCTCTGATATTAGGTTCAGTATATAATGCCCCATACTTATCTCTCCACCATCATCTCCACCTGACTTCTGCCCTCATCCTTATCTTCTCGTACATATTTAGAAAGAAGTCTCTTAATGGTCTCTGTGCTATCACTACAGTGATTGTTGTTGCTGTCCTTGGTTGCTACTTTTGTTCACCCCTTCTGCATTTCTATTGTCTGGGGTTTTCATGAAGCATATAATCTCTTCAGGTCTGGTTTTCGTTCTAGGAATATTTCAAATGTTTCTTTATTATTGAACATTCATCTTTTTCATTTATACCTAAACTCAGATTTGCAGAGTAGTTCACCTTGGGCCACAGGCTAATCATCTTTACTCTTCAGAACACATTATTCCATGCTCTCCTACATTTTCTATTGAGTATAGAATGGTCTTGAGTTATCTGAATTTCCTTTCCTTTGTATTTGCAGGTCTTCTAGCTGCTTGCTGAATGTGTTTTTCTCAACGAAATTGTTAAATTTAACCCCACATATCTTAAGAGTTCACAACTTTGGTGTTTTTTGTTCTTTCTAGAAGTGACATAGTAATTTTTTTGATCGGCACTTTGTTTCCTGTGTTAAGAAGCTCTGGGCAGCTTTCTTGCTTTAGTTCTTGCATTTTGCTTTTCAAGTTTGGTGACTTGTGTTATGAGAGAACAATCTATAATTCTTAAATTGTTTCTATGTCTCCTTGTCTTCTGAGATCAGTATTTCTTTTATGGAGGATGTTTTCTTTTAATGTTATTGCTTTTTCCTTCCTTTCTTCCTGATTGCCCTTCACTTTCATGTATTTGTATGCTCAATCTGTTTTTTCTCTCTTTTGCTTTGTTGTTGAGACCTGCCACTATGGATTCAAGTTTTTCTATTCTGCCAATTATTTTTGATGGGCCGGTCATTAGTTCTGCTCTCACAATTTTCATTTCTCTTTTAAACCACTTAGGAACAGCATGTTGTGGTCCCACGATCTTCTCAAAATCTACTGGGTCTTCTGCCTCAACAGCTGTTGAACAATTTTCCTTTGTTTTGCAGTATTGATAGATACCAGAACTGATTTCCTAGATATGGAGGCCATTCCTTCTGGCATTGTCTTCCTTATTACTTTATCTGCTTACGCTCGAGGCCTTTGAGTTTTCTTCTTCCTGCAACCTTAAGTAATTTTGGTCTTTTCTCCCCCTTATTTTCCCCTATTGCTTACTTTCTGATTCTTTCCTCTCTGATCCTCTTGGTTTCCTTGGGGACTAGAAGTCAAAATTTCTCAGCCTCTTTTCATGCTGAGCTTTCATGGTTTACTACTCCAGGTCTGTACCTCAAGTGACTTTTTGGGGAACAGAACTGTCCTCAGCTGGATGCTAGGCCCTTTCCCTAAAGTTTAGTAGTATGTCACAAGGACCCCTTTTCTCTACTCCTCCTCCCCAGTGTCCTGCCTAATTCCTTCCATTTTTCAGACCTCTCTGGTCCAGCAATAATGAATGTTGCCATACTGCTATCTTAGTCTCAGCAAATTTCTGCAGTTTGGAGTTTGACTCTCCATAGCACTGAGAGGAGGCAGGGGTCAGGGCATAGAGTTGAACTCTAATACAAGCCCGAACATGGGTCCTGTCCTTCTACAGAGCTTGGTTGCAAGATGGAACACTACCACAATGCTGGCTATCTGAGCCTCAGCAAATTTCCACAGTTTCAAATATGGATCTCCCCAGCACTGGAAAGAGCTGTTGATGGTGGGAATGTTGCATTCTGCTGCAAGCCTGTGGGCCTGGTTTACTTGTGTCTCCTTGGGCAATGGGGGAAGAGGGTGCTGAATGAACTTGAGTTATCCAGTTCTTAGAGATTTTACTTTCTTCGGGTTCTTGGCATCCAGGGCCATGGAAATAGCTGAAATTATTTTATTTCTATTTTGGAGAGCTCTGAGAGGTCATGAGGATCACAGAATATACCTAGTCCTTTATCTTGTTGGTCATGCAATGGCTCTCCCAACAAAAGTGTGACAAACCTTCCCTGCTGTTTACATACTTTGCCCATTCCTGTCACTGTAAGGCCTATCTCTTCATCTCTCCATTTTTATTGATAACGGAACTGTTAAGTACATGTGAACAGCAGGGAAGTTTTGTCACCCTTTTATTGGGAGATGTTATTAGCTTATTAAATGATGGGACCCCCCTTTTCCCCAAGCCCCTTCACTGGGAATCTAGGTGCCAAGCACAGGAGAATGAGCAATAGGTCCAGGAAGAATCAAAGGACAAGTCAATTCAATTCAATAAGCAAGTAAGAAATTCAGGTCAATTTGTACTTTACTTCAAGGCTAAGATCTCGGAGTATTGTAAGATTCAGAGACAAGAGAGTTGATGAGATAGAAGGATGAGTAAAAGCCAAAGAAGAGCTCTAGCAGACAATGTTTAAACAATTACAATCAGCAGAAATTGTAACAAACACGTAGGCAGAGAAGTTAAAAGTCGACAATAATAGGAAACAATAATAAACAGAACATAAACTTGTTGAGGGCAGGGATTATTCAACTTTGTTGCCTTCTAGTGTCTGATGATAAATGTTTGATGAATGAACGAATGGTAAAAACTCATAACCATTAGACTACAACTCAAATGTAAGGTCTTTGAGAACAGGATTTGTACTTTACTATTTTTGAAGTTCAAGTACCTAGTATGGCACAATTAATGTGTAGCCAATGAATATATATGATTATGTCAATAAGATAGGTGTAAAGTTAAAGAGGGAAGAACAAACCTTATTCACCCTAAGAGCATCACTGGGTTTTTCCATCTGACTTATAGCTGAAACTTCCTGTATGTTGTCTTCCCTTTTTAGAAAGTGAGCACCTTAGATCAGAAACTATCTTGCTATTCTATTTGTATTTCCAGTTATTAGCATAGTACTTTAGACCTAATAATCACTTGAATGATTTTTCATTCATTCATTCACTTATTCATTCATCTGTGGATCCTTAAACACTGTGAGTCAAGAGCATCCTTGTGCAACACTAAACAACAAGAACTACTCAGGAGAGATGTTTTCCTGGATACGAAAAAAAAAGGGCACTATTTTTCCTTGAAAAGATTTTTGAGGGGATTGCAATTACCCCCATGACTATGTGTGAGTAAAGAGAGCAGTGGCCTGAGTGCAGGTACAGTAATAAAGTGCCAAGGTTGTCAGATCCCAAGTGGAAAGACTGCTAATTTTGGAACAGGAAGACCTGAGTTCAAGTCCCATTTTTGACACTCCTTATGCAACCATAGGCAAATTACATGGCCTTCTTGGGCCTCAATTTCCTCATTCATAAAATGAGAAGTCTGGCAGATATGGTTCCTGAAGTCTCTTTTCAGTCATAGATTTCAATCAACAGTTATTAAGTGCCTACTACGTGTCAGGCAATGTGCTAAGGACCAGGGATATAAAAAGAGGCAAAAGCCAGGCTTTGCCCTCCAGGAGCTACAATCTAACAGGGGAGACAACATATAAACAAATTGGTATGAAGCAAACTACATATAGGATAAGCAGAAAATAATTAACAGAGAGAAGGCACTAGAATTAAGAGGGGTTGGGTAAGGCTTCTTGGAAAAGGTGGATTTAGTTGGGACTTTAAGGAAGCTAGGGGGCAACTAGGTTGCACAGCAGATGGAGTGCCAGGCCTGGAGTCTGGAAGATTCATCTTCCTGACTTCAAATGTGACCTCAGACACTTACTAGCTGTGTGACACTGGGCAAGTCACTTAACCCTGTTGCCTGTTTCCTCATCTGTACTCTGAGCTGGAGAAGGAAATGGCAAACCATTCCAGTATCTTTGCCAAAAAAAACCCCAATAGGGGCACAAAGCACTGGATACAACTGAAAAAAAATGACTGAACAACAAAAAAGGAAGCCAGGGAGGTCAGCAGGTAGAGATGAGGAGGGAAAGCATTCCAGGCCCGAAGAATCACAGATCTATGGTGCTGTAGTCCCTTTGGTGCTACAAAATGAAACTACAGTCATGTGCATTACCCTGTTGCTACTTAACAGGGGCATTATTTGAGTTAGCAGGAATTTTCTGATCCCAATCCAAATATGGGGTGAGAAATAGAGTGTAATGGGTAGAGATAAATAGCTAACATTTATATATGGTTTTCGTGTTTACTAAGTACTTTATGAATATTACCTCATTTGATCCTTACAACCACCCTGGGAATTATTTATAATGTAACTATTAAAAGGTGTTGTTATCCCCATTTGACATATAGTAAGACTGAGAGAGGTTAATTGATTTGTTTGTGGTCACAAAGCTAGTAAGTAAATGAGGTCACATTTGAACTCGGTCTTTCTGACTCTATGCTCAGTACTCTACTCACTGTACCACTTAGCTGTCTAGATTAGAGATCTAGTCTTAGAAAAAGGAAGACATAAATTTATGACCTGCCACTAACACATCTATTGCTTGGCCCTAGGCAAAATCACTTACCCTCTCTACGTGCCAGCCAACTTCCTAACACTTGTCAACCAGACGGAACTGGCCTCTCACCTGTGGATGGCTGTAGCAGAACAAGAGTAGGCCAGATAGGAGAGCCAGGATTCAAATAGAAGTTTAATTTCAAAGTGAGGGAAACAGATAACAGGGAGGCAAATTAAACATGTGCTGGATCCCCATCCCTAGTGGGAGGGACCTGCTTTAGTGTAGGCAGATCTCAGGACTCATACCTATGTCGAGGCAGTGAGCTGTAGCCCTGACAATGAGGGGAAACAGCAACAATGAGACAAGTTTGAAGGGCTTCGTGACCAGAACATGGATACAGCAGGTGCTTGTCCGAGCTCAGAGAACACCTGGTGCTGGTTAAAGCAATACAATCATTATATGAAAAAAAAAATCTGGAATTTTGCTGTGGTTGAGATCATCCAGAGGGTGCTTGCAAAGGATTTTTGTTATGCCAAGCTCAGGGCCCAGCTTGCTTGCTGGACCTTAGCTCTGGAAAAACAGGGTGTCTCTTAATATCTCGACACACCATAAACTGCAGGACAGTTGATAATCTTAACTGAAAGACATTTCCTCACTGGGACTTCCCTACAATAACAGTTTTCAAATTTTCTGTACTTTTAAAAATTGAGGATTCCCAGAAAGTTTTTGTGTGGGTTATATTTATTAATAATAACTGTATTAGAAACGAAAATAACTGAGTATTATTATGAAAATTGTTTTGATCTCAAGGTCCCCCTAAAAAGGTTTCATTTCTAGACCATACTTTGAGAACCACCACTCTACACAAGGCAATTGACAGTACTCGGATGTGTCCACGTTAGTATACCCTTTCACTCCTGAGGGTGCTGCTAGGGCACTTCTACACCCAGCTGCTTTGTTGCTTTTCTGCTGAACTGCATCCATATGCTGCCAACAGTCTCTGCTTCTTCTCTAAAGGGACTGGTGTAGAGTGACGGTTCAAATCCAAAGCTGGGCAAGTCATTTAACTCTGATTGACTCAGTTTCCCCATCTGTAAAGTGAGGAGTTGGACAGGAACTGGATTTGAAATGCCTACAGGACATCCTGGTGGAAATGTCTGGGAGGCAACTGGTAATTCCTAACTAGAATTTAGAAAAAGAGATTAGACTTCATATATTGGCTTGGAGGCATTTCAAAGCCAGTTCAGACGATTCCAATTTGAGCCAAGCCCCTGAGAGGGTGAGTGTTGTTGCTTAGTCACATCTGACTCTTTATGAGCCCATTTTGGGGTTTTCTTGGGCAAGACTTGCCCAGAGTTGGATAGGAACTCAATTCCTTCTGACTCCAGGGCCAGTGTTTTATCCACTGCACCACCTAGGTGCCTCAAGTAAGGGGAAGAATTTATTTTTCTTCCTCCTCCTTCCCACTATGTCTTCAGAAACTGGACTAGGAGGATCCATACATCCAGCTAGGTACAACAGTCACCTAAGGAAAAGCAGTTTCAAGGAGTGTGACTCCTGATAGCAGAAAGAAGTGGCTACAAAGGAAAAGAGACTTGGAGCCCAACAGAGAGCTATCCCTATGAGTTTATAATGTGGAGAGCACTTGAAGTATAGAGAAATACTCAAAAACTATATAAGGTTTAAAGACAAGGCAATCTTATTATAGAATAACATTTATATTATCACATTAAATTTGGCAAAGAGCTTTTCCTCCATTTTCTCATTTAAGCCTTGTACCAAGCCTGTAAGGTAGGTACTACTGGTATTATTATCTCCATTTAAGAGATAAGGAAATTGAGGGTATAAGAGGTTTAGTTTACCCAATGTCACACACTTCATAAGGGTCAGAGGTAGTGATAAGGTTCTACAGAATGAACTGGTTTATTTTGTGTCATTGTATAACATGTTCCTTGATTTGTAGGCTAGTGCTGTAAAGAACCACAAAGAAGAGGGTCAAGGATGTGTGGTACTCCATCAGATAATATGTAAATTAAAAAATATTTCACATTTTGCTTTGGAGATTTGAGTAATGAACTACTGGCACAGTATCATCCATTCAAATACTTTTCTACAATTTAATACCACTGTCATTTTGTACAGTACTATGGAATAAATGATGTTGAAGATGGGGAAAGTTAAAAGTAAACAAAATTCCTGATATTAAACAGTAAAATGAAGGTTGTAAGACTAGAAATAAAGCACTTTAATCATATATTGTCATGTGACATTTCCCATTATTTCTCTTGTTATTTTATAGTCTCTCAAATGGAACTGTAAATGCTATTCTAAGACCCTCTTCTGTACTTCTTTATATCTCTTCACTTCAATGCTTATGAAAACGGAAGCTAATTTTAATTATTTCATAAAATATTAAGCAAACAGGTCCAACTGCACAGTTCTGGTAGTTTTATCTTATTGAACTAAGTTTGGTATAAGAGTCAACAGCTTTCTATGGCTTTGTCATCAACAAATCCTAAGAATGTGATTTAAATTTCAAAGTATGAAAGTATTATATACAATAGTTAAATAAAAAACATGACTTGTTTAATAGAGATGATGCTGACAAAATCGTTACCAATAAAACTTCTAGAGAAGAAAGAAATGCATTGTCAGGCAAGTCTTTACAACCAAGGCATCCTGGTGTTAAGGAAGCCTTGCATTTGAATCTTACCTCAGATATTTAATAGCTGTATTACCCCAGGTAAATCACTCAACCCTTCATGTTTCTTCATCTGTAAGATGAAGGTGTTGGACCCAATGAGCTAAACCTATAAACCTGTTATCCAAGATATTAATTCACAAATAGGTCATTTGGAAAACATTTTTGAATTACATACTGTTAGCTTTATAAAACACAATTTCTGAAATGTACAAATGATATTTTAGAATCATAGATCTAGTACTGTAAAAGGCCATCTATTCTAACCCTATAACTTTACAGAGGAGGAAACTGATTCCTAGGGAGGTTAAGTTACTTGCCCAATGGGGTTACAGAATTATCAAGTTACAAAACTGGAGCTTGAAGAATTCAGTATTTAAAAGAAGCCTGCATTGACTCCTTTTGTAAAGGAAGGAAATACTAAAACGTATCTGTGATCTCTTCAATGCGGGTATTCCCTTCAATGATGCAAACTGTGAGCCAACCACACCTGCCAATCCATGACCTTCCATAAACTTGACCCAAGGGACTTTTTTAGATTTGCCTCGACCTACTGAGGATACCAGTGGAGTACATGGACTATTCATTGGTTAAGTCTACTCCAACACAGCATATGAATAACTCTCAATTGAGTATTATTACAACAAAGTACCTTTTTCAACATGAGAAAAGTGGTTTGTCATGAAAATCATGTTTTTGAGAGGACTTTGTAAATTTCTTTCCCAAGGAAAAGTGTTCATGAAACCCAGCAGGAAAAAAAAATTGTAACACAACAACCCAGTGAGTTAAGTAAAATAATGTTTTTATTCAAGTTTAAAAGACTTGAATTGTTTTTTTAATAGAAGGGGGTCTGAAAATAATAAAGGCATGCTAAAGCTACTGATAAATAAGTTACTTAAAAATTAAGGCCAAATTTACCATGAATTTTATTTGTATTTTAATGTTTAGCTATATATGGTAGACAGCTGATTTTCTGAGGCATCTTCATGCAAACAGGAAATATTTTAAAAAGCAAATGTATCTCTATATTAAGCAAAACAGAAAAATTTGGTGGCTGATTGGATAGAAAGTAAGCCTCAGGAACCAGCACAGCCTAAGTTCAAATTCCACCTCTGACTGAGCAGCAACTCTCAAGAGTTCAAGCTGCAGAAAAGGGCCTTGCACAGGTGGAGGGAGGGCCCAGCACATGCCTATGTACGTGCAAATACACACCGCATATCCACGACAGAATAGTCTTAAATCCCGCTCAGACCGACTTCTGGCTTTTGGTTGCCCAGGGCTTACTCTAATTGGGGGCCTTGACCTTCTTTCCTTGCAAAATTGGGACCAAAGTCCACCTGTAACCCACCCGTTCTTGCACCGGCAACCGGAGGTCAAGGTACTGTGATGAGGCAAGTCCACATCCCGCCATTTGCTCGGTGAAGTCTCTTCCCAGCCTGGGAGATAAAGGAGTGTGGCTCCAATCTCTGCCAAATCCCACGATAAAGCGGCAGACCAAGGCGCGGAGTCCCCCGGACACCCGGCCGGCCAGGTGGGCTCCGTCGGGACGCCCCGCGGCGCAGGCCCCGCCCCTCCCCTCCCCCCTCCCGGTGCCAGCTGCTCCGGTAGCGTCGGAGCCGCGGTCACGGGCGCGCGCACCGGATGCTCTTCGGTTAAAATGGCCGGAGACGGAGCTCGCTGCTCCTCCCCCCTCGGCCGGGCCGCCCCACAGGCGGACTGAGCCAGATCCTCCGACAGTTAGGCCCCGGCGCCGGCTCGGTCCTCCCCCACCCTCCCCCCGCTCACCTGGCTCCCTGGCCGCGGAATGAAGCCCCCGGCTCGCGCCGGGGCCGCCCGCAGCTGACATCTGCTCCCGGGCCAGGCCGTGAACGAGCAACGAGTGTGCGTGTGTGCGCGCGTGTCTGGCTGTCGCGGCCGGCGGGGGGAGGGCTCTCGCCTCTCCCTTCTTCCCCCCTCTGCGCCTTGCTCCTTCGTCGGGGCCTTCTATATGGGCCACCTCCTCTCGAAGGTGCCGCGTAACCGTCACAGCCAGAGGGGCCCCCGGTGCTGCTGCTGCTGGTGCCGCCGCCGGCGCCACCGCCACCTCCTCCGGCTGCCCCGCTTGCCCCCGGCCAAGGCTCCCCCGCTGCCCTCGCCCTCCCCTTCGCCGCCGCCCCGGAGCTGGGACTGTTTGCTCCGCGGGCCCTGCATGCTCTGCTTCATCGTGCACAGCCCCAGCACGCCCGCCCCTGCCGCGGCCGCCGGCCTAGAAGAGGAGCCGCAGCTGCCGCGGGACCGGGACCGGGCCTACGCCGCCGCCGCCTCGCAGCACCTGGCGCACCGCAGGGCGGCCGAGGACTGCGCCGCCGCCGCCCGCCACTTCCTGCTGTCGTCGGCCGCGGCCGCCGGCTCCTCGCCGTCCGTGGCCTGCTGCAGGGAGCTGGGCCTGGCCGCCGCCGCGGCCGCCGCCGCCTGGGAGCAGCAGCAGGGCAGGAGTCTCTTCTTCCCCGGCGTGGGGCCCATCCGCTTCCTGGGGCCGCCGCCGCCTCCTTTCCAACTCTTCCGGGGGCAGCCGGCGGCCGAGCCCCCCACCCTGCCCGAGATGGTGTGTAAGCGGAAGGGGGCCGGGGTCCCCGCGTGCACCCCCTGCAAACAGCCCCGCTGCGGCGGCGGGGGCTGCGGGGGGGGAGGAGGCAAGGGGGGAGGCGGAGGCGGCGCGTCGCCACCCCGGCCCCCCGAGGCCGGCGGCTGCCAGAGCCCCGAGCAGCTCCCGCCGCCGCAGCTGTGCCCCTTGCCCGCGGCCTCGGGCTCCTCGGACTGTGCGGCCGCCGCGCTGCGGAGGGACCCCGTGGGCGACGGCCTCGGCGGCCCGGGGGCTGCCCCGGCGTCCGCCCCGCCGCGGCCAGAGGGCGGTGACCCGGACTCTCTGGACGCCCCCGACAACCCCAGCGACGGCTGCCGAGAGCCGCCCCCCGAGACCGCCGGCATCAATCAGCTGCCGCCCTCCATCCTGCTCAAGGTGGGTCTGGGCGAGAGGAGCGAGAGCGGCCCGAGCCCCCCCGCCCCCTGCGTCCCCGCCCCCGGGGCTGGCTCCGCGGCCCCTCCTCGGGCGGCGGGGGGCGGGCGGGGTCCGCGGGGGGGGGGGACTCAGCGGGGGGCGGGGAGGACGGGAACGGGAAACTGAGAGCTCCCTCGAGTCCTCCGAACGGGGACCCTCCCGGCCAATGGCTGTGTCGTGTCCAGGGGAGGAGAGGAAGATGTGTGTGACTTTGTTTTTCCAGAAAAATTACAACTTGAAAGGTATTCCATGCGGCAGATATTTACTAAGCCTTTGCTCTGTATGTTATTGGGGATACAAAGAGGAAAAAAAAAAGATCAAAACAGATAAGCTGCATGAAACGGCTCTTGCCCTCAAGGAGCTAACATTCTTCTGGGGCTTTGCAACAGGTACCCGGACAAGTCAATACCATAGGGAGTCTCGGGGGAAAAAGGAGACAAACCACTCTTGGAAAATCTATGGTGGGAATGAGAAAAAGGGGGAATGTTTAAAAAAGGAGGCAGCACCTGTGCTGAGCCTTGGAGGAAGATGAAGAGTCTGGAAGGTAGGGATGAGTATGACTTGGAAATTTTTCAGGTTACTGTTGCTAGGTGATAGAAACATCTGCCTCTTTAAAATCTCAAAGTCTGTGGTGATTTGGAGGGAAAGAGAAGGACTTAGAATTTTATCTTGTAAGTTTTGATTAACAACTCACAAGTTTACGTTTTTGTCATTGGTTGGTGACACACTTTAATAATATTGGCAAGGTTGTATTTACTTGTCTGCGCATATTCCCTTCCCCCCCAATTAATTTCAGCTGAGTATAATTTATGACTTTGAAATTAAGAACCTGAACTACAAATGATTATTTTGTAGTTATTGCAGACACACACACACACACACACACACACACACACAAATGCAAGTTATTAAATACAGTGTAGTTTTGGGGGGATAGCACTAGCAGTTGGCTTCCCGAAGAAGTCCTGTTAAGTGTTTATTAAGTGCCAAGCATTGTGCTAAATGCTGTGAATGCAAAAAAAGAAAGGCAAAAACAGTCTCTGCCCTCAAGGAGCTCACAGTCTCTTGAGGGGAGAAACTTGCAGACAACTATGTACAAACAAGTTGTATACAAGTTAAATTGGAGATAATCTCAGAAAGAAGGCACTAAATGTTGATGACCCAGGAGAGGCTTCTTGCTGAAGGATTTCAGCTGAGATTTAAAGGAAGCCAAGAGAAGGACATAAGGAGGGAGAGAATTCCAGGCATGGGGGTTGAGTGGGGGGAGGGTGCAGCCAGTGAAAATGCCACTGGAAGGTCCGGGAGTTGGTAGAGTAGGGGAGTCACATGCTCAGATTTGTGCTGTAGGAAGTTGCTTTGGCAGCAGTGTGTAGGATGGACTCCTATGGGGTGAAACTTGAGGCAGAGGCCAAGATGCTGTTGCAGTGATCCAGGTAAGAGATGATGTAGGCCTGAATTTAGGTGGTGGCTATGTGAGTGGAGAGAAGGGCTTAGATTTGAGAGATGTTGTGAAGATAGAAATGGCAAGATTCGGCAACTGGCTGGATACAGGCAGTGAGGGAAAGTGAAATTGCAAAGATGGTGGTACCTTTGACAAAATAAAATTTTGAAAAGAGAAGGGTTTAGGTAGAAAGATGAGTTCAGTTTTGTACATGTAAGTCTCTGTGATAACCCAGCTTGAAATGCCCAATAAGCAGTTTGCATACAGGAGGCACTGGACCTGGATATATATATCTGGAGTCATTCAAGTTGAGATGATAGTTAAACACAGGGGAGCTGAGGAGAGGTTACCAAGGAGAAGGGCAGAGTCTAAGATAAAACCTTAGGGATCACCCACAATTAGGGGGTATGATGTAATTGATAAATCAGCAAAGGAGTTTTAGGAGTAGCCAGATAGGTAGGAAGGAGGTAGACCAAGAGAGAGTACTGTTGCAAAATATCAGAGGCAAATCCAAGAAATTAGTGGGTTAGCAGTGTCAAGTTCTGCACTTGTAGAGTGGTTGGCCTTGGCAAGAAGAAGGGTCACCTTTTTGTCAGAGATTTGGGGAAAGAAAAAGAGAGTGAGGGTGATGTCAAGGGGTATTGAGACAAAAAGAATGGGAGATTGAGTTCATGTAATTGTCCTCAGTTTTCTCAGTAAAGTAAAAGGCTTGCTGAGAGAGGTTAGGAAGGAGAGTAGGTGTGGAAGGATTGAAGTGGTTTGGAATAGCTTTTGTGAGGAGATAGGGAATTAATTAGGGAGGAAGAAAAGGACAGTCTTGATGCAACTAGAGCCTATTTGACATTAGATAACCTTTTGAATTTCTATTGTATCCTCTCAACAAAGGTGAAAGACTTCCCTCCTTAGTTCCACAGCTGGTGAATAGGAGCAGAAGAGGTGACTAGGGCAGAGTTTTGTCAGAAGATGAGCAGGAAAAGGGGTTGAGCAATTCTAGAGCAAAGCCCTGTGCAGAGTTGAAACAGTTAATTTAATGACCTTGATCGGAAAGGGAGGAAAGTGAAGTCAGATCTGGGTTAATGTCCTGGAACAGTACCCAGGGCTGGAGGACTCAGAGGTAGTGATGAAGATGAAGAGTAGGTGTGGAGGAAGCAAGAGGCAAAGGGAGAGATGGAACAGCAGAGGAATGTTAGAGTTCTGATTAAGGAAGTGAAACACTTGTGGTTCACGGTGAAATCCAAGTATTATTCATGTGGGTGGCTGATGTGATGTGAAGGATAGGTTGAAGGATTTGAGGAGGTTGAAGACCTGGGAGATTAAGAAGTTTGAGGGAGCAACAGTGCAGATGTTGAAGATTACCAATGGAGAAGACAATGGTGAACTAGGTTTTTGAACTCTGAAAAAGGAAAGAAAATTACCTTCCTGTTGGGAAAACAACCTTTGCCATGATTGGGATTTTGTGTATTCTTGATTGAGTTGAGTGGACTTCAAAGGAGGAGTAGTTGCAGTGATGTTGGAAATGTCATTGGAGAGCAGAGTATTCTTACTCTCCCTTCAGGATTTGTTTGTAGGAGCATTGCTGCCAGTGGTGGAGAGAATGGCTAGGGTTTCAGTTTCATCGTTGCGAAGCCGGTGTGAGAGAAAGAGGTCCATGATAAAGGGAATTTTGTTCACTATCAAATGGGAATTCCAGAGGGTTTAGTAAAAGAAGGTGGCTAGGGTTGGAGTGGGGAGGGGTTGAGGAGAATGGGGATGAGAGAACAGGAGGTGAATTAGTGATAGATTGCATTGACATGGACAGTGATTGATTAATAATACATGGATAGGGAGAGAAATAGAATGTGGGAAATAGCCATAGGGATAGTAGTGTGTGGCATATGAATAGTAAAGCTATATTAGTCTTTTTTGGTGGGGGAGTTTCCACATTTGTAGCACGAATGAAATCACAAATTCAGAGCAACAGAAAAAAATTTGGCATGGAATGTAACAAATGTTAATTTTCTGATTGTATCTGAGTTGAATATTTAAGATACAAAAGCATGGCTAAACACTTAGGACCAAGAAGTTAATGAAAGTATACTAGATGAAGAGTGGTCTGCTTAACATTTCTAAATCATCAGAAAGTCAGTTACCATAAACATGATCTCAGTATCAGGGCAGCCTGCATTTTGCAAGATTTGAAGAGAAGGGAGTTATGATTGTAAATGGATTTTAAACCCATTTCCTACGGCGCTGCCCTCTTCCCCCTTCCATTCAGTGTACTACAATTTATTTGGTTTGGTTGTTTTTATTATGTTACCAAGGTATTATCTTCATTGTTTTGATTATATCCTTAAAGCCTATTTAAGTCTCTTTAGTGTGGTGATTTAAATACTGGCATTTAAAAAAAAAATTAAGTTAGAAATTACCCTTCTGTAGGCTTCTAGAGGTGGCCTCTTTCAAGTTATGGGGCTGAGTTAGCCCATATGAGTTCTTACACACAATGAAGAGATTATTTAAGCTCATTTCCTGTCACTTGGTTGTTCTTTTCACCACTTTACTCAGCAATATTTCCATTATCCTCTTAATAATTTCATTATCTCTACATACCCTCCTCCCCAGAGCCTGTTTTTTCCCACACTGGAGTCCACATACCTTTTCTAGACACCTATTTTTGTCATACTGTTTACCAGTCTTATTCCAGGAGGCCAAAGTTATGTATGACCCAAAGGTTGATGACTCTTTTTGGGAGTGGGATTGACTTCCTTTTCTTTTTCAGTTACTTAAAAGGTTTCATTCTTTGCACTACCCCTAACTTAGAAGGTTCCCTGTTTCTGTTTGGGTTATAGTCTTAACTAAAGTTGGCCTTCCTTGAAGAAGATACTGTGCAAGGGAGGTGGGAGTGCTCTTTCTAACCTAAAAATAAAAATAATTTGTCCTGGTTATTCTCTGGAAAACCCTGCCTCTACAAGACTGTCTTTTGAGAAGAGTGACAAATTTTAAAATCCTTTTTGGTTTTGTGAGCTGACTTTGGGAACCTAACAACCATTTATTTATAAAAAGATTTTAATTCAAACATTTGACCTGGAAATGAACTTGTAAATTAGGAAGTGTTTATATAGATAAAATTCCGTTAAATTGAACTCAAGTTCAAATTCTTTGGCTGTATAGAATTTTTATTTCAAGCAATAGATGACATAATTGTGAAAACTGAAATTTTTGTTGCAGATATGTATATGTGTATACATACGTCTCATATATATTTTGCTATAATGTTTTGATCTAGCCTTTTAGAAACTTAAATCTACACACTGTAATTAAAAATAATAATACATAATACTACTTTAGGATTAAAAATTTTTGCATTTTCCTTGTAATTGAACTTGGGACACTTTGTGGCAGTTGTTATGTTAAGGAAAAGGGGAGAGCTATTTATGATTATTTAAATTTTTCATTTTAAATTTGTATGCTTAATAATTCAGAACTATGATGGACAGCAAGTAAAAGATCAATAATTATGTATCAGTTATTTCCCCTACTCTTGGATAAATTGCTTATGTATTTGCCCATTTTACATTTGTAAAGTAGAAATAATTCATTATAGACATGTGAGGAGGATTCTATAGAAAAGAAGGTTCTACATAAATATGAATACTTTATATTCTGGGTAAATTTGCTCTCCACCCACATGAGTGAATATGACTTAATTAATACTGATTGCTTAATAATTAACACTTGAAGGATCTGAGATTTCATCAATGGGGTGACTCCTGCGGAGCACCACCCTTCCTATACTGCCTTCAAAGGTTGCTGTGGCAACATATCACCTGGGGACCAGCCTTCCTTTGATGAGCCTCATTACATATAGACTATGTTGTTCTTTGACACCAGATAGTCCACCATGGGGCCTCTACTTAAAACCTTTCCAGGACAGCAGGGTGTGCCAGAGCTGTCTTCCATTGGCATAATCTTTGAGGATTCAGGTTAACTTCTATTCCATGTAAAACGTTGGAACAGGACTTCAGTGTTTACAGTTACCTCAGATTTTATTTTATTTTTAATCTTCTGGGTTGACCTTTTTGTCTCACCCTCTCATTTTATTTCTTTCCAGATTTTCTGGTAGTTGTAGCACATCTCCCCTTTCTCTTGGCTTGAGCTATTTGACCTTAATCCTTCTCCGTTACCCTTTCTTCCTCTTGATGGGCCTGTCAGCTTTTTTATTTTTTTGTGATTATTCATATATTTTTCTACTTGCTTGTTTTAGTGGATACACTGCTGGACCTAGCATCCAGGAAGACTTGGGTTAAAATTCTGCTTGTGACATTTGCTAGTGGTATGGTTCTGAATAAGTCACTTAACTTCTTCTAGTTTCCTCATCTGTAATGATAGCACCCACTTCACCAAGTGAGGATCTAGTGAGATGTATGTAAAGAGCTTAGGAAACCTTAAAGCACTATATACATGTCACCTGTGGTAATTACTGCTCTTGTTTTCTTCAGTC
Source organism: Vombatus ursinus (assembly GCF_900497805.2). Lineage (NCBI taxonomy): Eukaryota > Metazoa > Chordata > Mammalia > Diprotodontia > Vombatidae > Vombatus > Vombatus ursinus. The sequence continues at coordinate 7,877,955 of NW_020954570.1, read as the reverse complement.
TGATTTTTTTGTTAGAGCCATTCACATTGAAATAGTATTGGGGCAGCTGCTGTCTTTTGGACTTAATGTTGGGTTTTGTTTTGTTTTGGTTTTTTTTGATTGTTGTAAAGGTAGATGAAAGGACTTTTTGTTAATGGACGTTGTAAGTATAAGGATGTAAACTCATCTTCTGCAGGCTCATTGAAAGCAATTCCAGTATCAGAGAGGAGGATGATGGTGATGATGTATGTGCTTCATCTTGTTTCCACAGGATTTTGATTTCTTCCTCTAGGTTGTCTTACCATGACTTTGAAAGTCTTGAAGCAGACAGTGTAATATTTGGGGTATTACTTTTCATTTCACTTGCTAAACTTCTGCTCAATCTACGTTATCACTGTGTATTAGTGACTCTCATAATCCTGTCAGCCTTGAATCTTTTGTGGCTCCCAATATCCTCTGTACTACCTCTCTCTCAAAGGGAATGAAATGAAGAACTGGGGTAGTTGTCATATAATTGAGAAATGGACAAATTGCTTCTCAGGAAGTACATTGCCCAACATCTGAAAATTATGTTTTAAAACCAATGATTAGTTTGTTGTATTTATAATAATCAGGCTTGTTTTGTATACTTTGTAGCTTACGTAGTTACTTAATAAATTAGTAACCCAGGAATGGAGGAAACCAGTTTCTGGACATCATATAACTGTGTCTGGAGGCAGCAGAAAGAGAGATGGGGAAATTGTAGTTCCGTGAGCTAGTCATCTTCCTCAACAACAATATTTCTGTGCCCAAAGAAATAAACAACAACCACCAAAATAGCACTGTTGTGTTTACAGCTTAAAAGAAAAGTATTTCCCTGTTTATTTCTGTTTACTATATACCTTTTTTCTTTACAGATATTTTCTAATTTGTCCCTGGATGAACGTTGCCTTTCTGCATCATTAGTTTGCAAATACTGGCGTGACCTCTGTTTAGACTTTCAGTTTTGGAAGCAGTTGGACCTTAGTAATCGTCAACAGGTATGAAGTATAATTCTGAGAATTATGTGTTTTCAATACATTCAGAAATCTTGTTTGCTATATTTCTCATACTTTTTAGGTTAAGCACAACCTGTGTTTAATATATAAGTACTACCATTTTTTTGCCTGTAAGTATGTTTAAAGGTAATGATAATAATAGATAGCGTTTACATAGTGCTTTATGGTTTGTAAAATACTTTACTAATATTTTTTCACTTAATTCTCACAACAACCCTGGGAGGTAAATACTATTATTAACCCCAGATGAGGAACTTGAGGTATCTAGAGATAAGTGACTCATTTAGGTTCACACAGATAGTAAGTATCTGAGGCAAGATTCAAAGTTAGGTCTTTCTGACTCCATGTCCAGCACTGTGTCCACTGTGCCATATGCAGCATGGTCTTGAGAGGAAGTTAGGAAATTTGGGGAATTATATTAAATACCTTTGGTACTTTGGGATATTTATTCATTGATAAGTTGTAATGCAGTCTCCATACACAGTGGCCTTATGTGTTAGAGTGGTTGGACCACTTCACAGTTCTAACATAAGCACATTTTCATCTTTTGTCATCTTTGCTGTGTGTTACCTTTGTATACCACAGTTTGCTGTTCAGCTAGCCATTTCCTGTTTGAGTTGCACATATTTTGTTTCCTGCTTTTTGTTTTCATAAGACAGCTGTGAATATTTTTGTACTTGTCAACCTTTTCTTATTGTTACCTTCCTTGAGGGACCATTCCCGGAGGGGAATCTCTCAATCAAATTAGGAATAATTTAGTAATTTTTATTGCATGGTCCAAATAGTTTTCAAAACCAATTTCATAGCTCTTACAATGGTGAATTAAGATTCCTGTTTTCTCACTTAGCCCCTCCAACAATAAAGTTTTCTTTTTTCTTTATCTTTGCTTTGCACAAATTTGATGGTTGTAAGGTGATACTTCAGTATTATTTTGCTTTTCTTTCTGTTAACATTTTGAACTTTTTTGAGGTTGCTGATATATTCTTTTGAAATTGTGCATATCCTTTGACCATTTGTTAAGGCAGAATATACTTGTTACATACTCATTTGATAGTGTCACAAGTTAAATTGAATAAATAGGTAGATTGAGGCATGTTTTTCCAAACAAGATAACATTTTATTCATAGGGTGTGAAACCTGAGAATAATATGGGTCATTGGCTGCCTCATTTTTCATCCAAAGGCCCCGAGCAAAAGAATTGCTTCCTTTTTATAGATTTTGGGAGAACAGAACAAAGAATAGCACAGGGTAAGTGACATCATGGGGTTGAGGACAGTATGATTGGCTACATATTTAAGGCGTAGGGAACAATATGATTGGTTGAAAGTTGGAAATGAAGGGCTAGCACCAGCCCCTTCTTTCCCCCCTGTTATGTGTCTGAGGCCACATTTGAACTCGGGGCCTCCTGACTCCAGGGCAGGTGCTTCATCTACTGCGCCACCTTGCTGCCCCATAGATTCTCTTTTGACTGATCATCTGCATGCACACATTCCTGCCCCCCATACGATCATAGTGTTAGAGCTGAAAGGAATCTTCTATATCATATAGTTCAACTTTATTTTGCTGTTTAAGAAATTTAGGCCTAGAGAGCTTATAAGTGACTAGCCAAAAGTCAAGTACCAAAAGTAAGAGCCAGGAGTTGAACCTAGGTCCTCTGACTCCAAATCGAGCACTTTTTACTTATTTTTTCCCTTTGGTTGCTAAATCATCTGTTGAAATGGAGAAAAGGGAAGAAGTTAACCAAAAAAAAATAATAATAATAAGTTCATGTTGGCAAAGATTAAAATTTTGATTTCTTTTTCATTTGCAGGTCACTGATGAACTATTGGAAAAAATTGCATCAAGGAGTCAAAATATAACTGAAATCAACATTTCTGATTGTCGAAGTATGTCTGATACTGGAGTGTGTGTTCTAGCATTTAAGTGTCCTGGACTACTTAGGTATACGGCCTACAGGTGCAAACAACTTTCTGACACCTCTATCATTGCAGTTGCCTCTCATTGTCCTTTACTTCAGAAAGTCCACGTAGGCAACCAGGACAAGTTAACTGATGAAGGACTCAAGCAGGTAATCATTATCTTTGATAAAGTAAATTTAGTGATATTAACTCAAAAATATTTTCTTACAGTAATAATTTGAAAGTAGTATATTGGAGGGTAGAAGAAAGAAATTTTTAATAGTGGCCAAATATTAAAATGTAGAAGCTTTCATATTTATCCATAGATATTTGTCTTTTACTGGTTAGATCAATTGATCTAATCTCTATGCAAGTTTTTGCTTTGTTCTGTAGTCAACAGCTCTTATTTCTAATGTTCACTAGTCATCTTGCAAATGGATGTTGGTTGAAAGGGAGACTGGATAAGTGTATGACTGTTATTTTTCCATTTATATAGGCAGATCAAACTTTTCACCTTAATGTATTCCTGGAAATGGTTATGATGTAAATTGTGAAGAAAATTATATTTACCCATAAGCAACACTGTTTTATTTGAAGATTGCTTTTGTTTGTTTTGTCCAAGATCTCATGTCATAAAAGCAAAAGTACAAACAGCATATATTTTTATAGCAGCTTAATTAGATTCCACTATTATCAAAAAGGCATAATAATGATAACATTTTAATATTTGTAAATCTATGTATGGTATCTTGTTTGTACTATATACATTAATTATACCATTATAATATAAAGTATTCATATAGAACATAAAAACAGAATCTTACTTTGTCATAAATTTGACATAAAATACTAGGTGTAACAAATATTTAAGATTTAAAAATTTGATGCCTTAGAATTGGGAAGGGTTTATAAAGAATAATTTGGGTATCTCAAGTCTTTTCAAACTTAATATAGGGAAGTTTGAAATTTTCTTGGGGGAAAGGGCTTGTCTTTTGTCTGTACATCTATGATTTCTGTCACCCTCTCTTGCTGACTGAACCTTCCTTTGTGATAAAGACAAGCAAAAAATATGTAGTATGGTCACTTTGAGCATATATATGAGATTTTATTCTAGAAGTCTCCTACCTTTCTTTAACTTGAGGGAAGAGGTATGTATCATTTTCTCTTCTCTGAGACCTTGATTGATTTTTTCCATTACTTAGATCTCAACTTCCTTTTGGTAATCTTTGATTCTGCTTTTTTCACTGTGTATCAGTTCAGGTTTCTTAAAATTTCTGAATTCTTTGTATTAATTATCTTCACAATAGTATCCCTTTATGTTTGTATAACATAATATTTTCAGCCATTTCCTCAGTTATTGGGTACCCACTTTGTTTCTAGTTCTTTTCCACTATAAAAAGTACTGCTCTAAATATTTTTGTGTATTTGGAATTTTTTTGTCTTTGACTTCTTTAGGTTTGTGCCTAGCATCTAAATCACTGGGTCAGAGGGAGTACACCTTTTAATCACTTTTCTTTCCCAATTCCCAGTAGAAATCGACAATGGTTGAACTACTTTACAACTCTCCCCAAAGTGCCTATGTTTCTGTTTTTTCCCCATAACCCTTCCAGTAGAGACTATTTGTAATCTCTTAACAGTTTAGGGGAAGTGAGGTGAAAACTCAGTTGTTCTAATTTGTATTTCTTTTACTAGCAGTGATTTGAAGCATGTTTTCATGCGGTTGTTTATAATTTGCAAATCTTACTTTGAAAAAAATTTTTTTTCATATCCTTTTACCACTTATCTTTCAATGGAATGAATTATTCTTGTGCTCATTTTTTCCTCTTCAGTAATTCACCCTTTAGCAAATAAGGACATTTAGAGTCGTTCTTCTGACCTTAGGGCTTAATTCTTTTCTTGTCTCTGGATTGTGGGCTTGTCCCAGGGAGAAGCATGTTATAAAAAAGTGTGATTGGCATAACATGATGAGAATAGCGCTTTGGGAAACCTTGTCAGGAAGAAGGCCTGGTCTATCACAGAGGTTTGCTTTTTAACTGGATCTATGATTTCGTTAGTATAGAGTGATCCTGGGGAAGAACTTTTTTTTTAAATTCTTTTTTTTGGCTAGGCAGTGGGGTTAAGTGACTTGCCCAGGGTCACACAGCTAGTAAGTGTTATGTGTCTGAGGGCAGATTTGAACTCAGGTCCTCCTGACTCCAGGGCTGGTACTCTATTCACTGTGCCACCTAGCTGCCCCGGAAGAACTTCTTCCAATGTAGATTGGGAAGTTCTGTAGAAGTGCCCAGGGTCACATTGCCAGGATGTGTCAGAGGAAGAATTTGAACTCCACTCAGTTTGACTTTCTGAGGCCAGTTGTTTCTCTTTTAAAAAATTTAATAGTGTGCTTGTTGTTGTTCTGTACTTGACCTGTATTGATGCACTAATATGCCTGTCCTTCCAAGAATTGTCATTTCCCTTTTTTTGATCATCTTTGCCAGTTTGATGGATGTGAAGTGGAACCTCTTAAAACCTGATCTCTACCAATCACAATTGACAAGTTAAATGTTGTAAGTTTAATATAAACTATCAGTTTTTTAAACTGTTAGTGATGGTCCTGAAAAATTTAATTTCTCCAGAGGTCCATAGATTTATGCTATTCAAATTGATCTGATTGCTTCAGCGTTTCATTCTTTGTGACTTGGGCAGTGTGATTTAGATAGACTATACATGTGATCAATCTGGTATTCTAGTAGAAATGTTACCCTATATCCCCTCCCCCCATAAATACATAGGGACTTTGTTTTCTTTTTACCTTTGGATTTCATTTTAATGAACATTGTACAGTGCAATATTTATAGCCCTTATTTTCTGATTTGGAAAAAATGAGGGGAGATTATAAAATTTATGCTACAAAATGGAATATTTAAAATAATACATAATGTAGCTTTCATGTAAACAGCAGAAGTCATGTTACATATCTGACCAGAACACTGATTTTCTTAACTAGTTGTAGCAGGTACAATTTTTGTATGTTTTTACATATGAACTGTACTTTTATTAAAGATTTACCAAAAGCCTTTCAGATTTGGGGCTCTAATAGGTGTAATAGCTGATATTCAGAATGTTAGATGGTTTGGAAGTTCAGTGGAGAGGTATATGTGAGTTATTGTTTCAGATTTCTTCCCAAATTAAAACTTGGAACAATGGTAACATGTTGAATTAAAGTATGTGGAAAACTGATTTTAACTTTTAAAATTAGCTTTAGCTGTAGCCAGTTTTACCTAAAGCCATTTTTCATGTTTCCATAGTATAATTGCTTATGACATTGACATGACACTTTATGATCCACAAGTGCCTTGTAACTTGATACAGATTACTGTATGGAATATAATTTATAGTTTGTGTAGGAACTTCTCAGTGAGGAAAGTCTTCAGATTGGCACCTTCTCTAAACCTTGTAGTCTAAGGAAATTTCTTGGGGCACTGAGAAATTAAATAATATGGTATGCATCACAGTTGAGACTTGACCTCAAGTCTTTGTAATTCCCAAGTGTAGCTGTCCATTATGCTTTACTGCCTCTTTAAGTATATTTGATTGTATTCTGATTGTCAGATATTATTTTCTATATGTTTATTTTCTACGACCACAATATTTAATAAGAAGAATGTCCCATTCCATGACCATGCTTATTTATAAAGTTTACCATATTTCCAGCTAGTAACATACAGCATAACCCATTACATGTTAACATTCAATATGAAACAAAATTCTCTTGGTTTTTTCAAAAAGAACTTAATTGCTAGACTTACTTCTTCCTAGCACCTATGATATGGTTCCTTATGAGGTTTAGGAATGGCATTTACTACAGAGCTCCATGTATTTAACTCAGTACATTTAATTTACTAAGCACCTGCTCATTATTCATTCCTTTGTAGGTAGCATGAAGCAGGAAGTCAAAACACTTGGGTGTTTGAGAGAATAACTGTAGGAAAAGCTCAAGGACAAGGACCACCTTCCTTTTATCTAAGAAGCAGTTTGGAAAATAAATCCAAGATGTAAATAGAATAAAAACCAAAGTATTTGTTGCCATATCAAATTTCACATTCATTTTAATTAATTTTGTAGTCTTGACAAATAACTATTTTATGTACCTAGTCATACTGATTATTTTTTAAAATTTACTAATTGCCAAGGTTAAGAATTGAATTGCAATAATGAAAGTCTTTTGTATAATGTGTTACAGTTTTACAAAGTAATTTTTTTATTATTCATTCAATAAACATTTATTAAGCACATACTTCAAGAAAGGCACTGTGCTAGGTACTGGAGATACAAAAAGAGGCAAAAGACAGTCCCTGCTCTCAGGGAGCTTACAATCTAATGGGGGAAACAACATACAAATAAGTCTATGCCGAGCATGTTATATACTGGATAAACAGGAAATAACAGATGGAAGGCACTGGAATTAAGAGGGTTTGGGGAAGGCTTCCTGTGGGATTCAAAGTACTTCTATCTCAACCACCCTGTAAACCATTGCAAGTATTGTTACATAAATTTGAGGAAACTGAGGCTTGGGGTGGGTCAGGGGGTGTTTCATAGAATTGAGAGCTGACCAGAACTTTAAAGATTATTTTTATTTTATAAATGAGGAAAGAAAATTCCAGAGAGATTGTGACTTGCTATATCATCATTTAAGGCATTTTAAATACAGTGAAAAGAATACTTGCTTTGGAATCAAGAAAGGCCTGGGTTTGAATTCTGCCTCCATTGTTTATTAGTTTAGTTGACCATGGGTCACTAATTTAATTTCTCTGAGCTGTTAAATGGGGATAATAATACCTTTAGTAATTACCTCATAGTATCGTTCTAAGGCTTCATCAGTGGGATAATTTATGTAAGATACCATAAAAGCCTTAAAATGCTATGTAAATGTCAGAGGCTATTGATGATGATACTGTTGTTGCTAATAATAATACTGTTGACTGAAGGTCACATACGTTGTAAGTATCAAAATTGTGATTTGAACTCAGATCCTTTTTAGTGCCCCAAATCCATTTCACTTGCTTCTCATGGCACACGAATATGTAGTGGTTTAGGACTGGAACTCGGATCATCTGGCTGCAAGTCTTGTTTTCTCATGATCCCACACTAATTCTGTTGGAAAGGATACTTGACATCTGGGAAAATTGGGTAAGACAATATATATTTCTGGGACAAGTGGAAATTATTCCTTCTTTCTTTAAATGGAATTGAGATGAAATAGTAAATTTGTTGTAAAGACACTCAAAGTAGATAGATTTTTCATGGGGTTTGGCTCTTTATGGAAGTGAATGGTGAATGGTCTCTATTTCTATAGTAAGTGAAGCAAGATCATTTACTGAGATGACTGAAGAATGTGGTTTAGGACCTTGAGAGGAAAAAAAGATTGAGAAGAGCTGCTTTTGGAGAGTGGGATAAATAGTCAAGAGAAGAATAAAAGGATTGCCTTGCTGTAGTGAGGGTTGAGATTAGCTAAGATGAATTTGTAGTATACCCAGTCAGAAAGTCATGTAATATATTAGGATCAAGTTAGATTCTAGAAAAATATAATACTAGGAACAGTATTCATGATGTTGTTGAATGATAAGTACATATATACACATTCTATGTATATATGTGTGCATGGAAATATGTATTCATACAGAGAGAGAAAATGTGAGAGAGCTGGTACATATTTTGAAGCACTTGATTTTGCATTTTTCCCCATAATCTCTTTGTTGTAAGGTATATAAAGGTACTATTGAACTCATAAATGCAATTTGTTTTTGGATCACTCACAAAATTTAAAGTATACACCTAGAAAACCCCTTAAGCAAATAAACAACAAAAAAACTACACACACACACACACACAAACAAGTACTTGGCAACTAATAGTTTTCATAACCATATACTTTGGTGAAAAAAAAAATTTTTTGGTTGGGTTGAGTTGCTGGTCTATGACATCATTGGCACAGGGAACTTCTGGTGTGGAAACTTCTTCCACCAATTCAAATAGGTAGCTATTCTGTAACTCATAGTCTGTGCCCTGGATTTTGCTGCAAGCCAGATAAGCATGGATGAGAGAAGTGAGTGAGGTATATTAAATTTCACTTAGGTCTGTTCTTTGACTTTAATCAGACCCTTGATGTTTTTCTTTCAAAATAATGGAAATGTAGAGTATTGTAAATTCTCAATGATTAGCAGTATCTTGAAATATTACACTGTCCCACCCCAGTTTGGGCCAATACTGAGCCAGAAGGATGTTGGATGGGGATAGTATGTTGCCGTATGTATCAAAGCAGATATTTGTCTCTGTTTGAAACATAAATGTTAATTCTGTCTCCTGTTACGGTTTGGTAACTGGTAGTATGGCTGCACTAGATAACTTCTTTTCTTTTTGAAATAAGCAATTAAATTGATGAAAATTAAATTGATGAATTAACTGTCAGGAAATGAGTTGATTCATTTTCATTCTTTTTAACCCATGATTTGTTGCATTGATCAAGAATTATAAGTCTTTCAGAGTTTTTTTTCTTTATAATGATCTTGTTATATAAATTATTCTCCTAGTTATCACTTTGCTCTGCATTTAGGTCATAATTTTCAAGAATTCATCTCCGTAGAGTGGCAGTTGCTATGTCTTGTGTGATTTTTATTGTGGCTCCTTTGTACTTGAACCCCTTTTTAGCTGCTTGGAATATTTTTTTTTTTTTGACCTGGAGTTGCTGGATTTTGACTATTATGTTCCTAGGAGTTTCCATTTTGAGGTTTTTTTCTGGAGGTGACCATTGGATTCTTTCTGTTTTTACTTTGCTCTCTGGTTCTAAGAGCTCTGGGCAGTTTTAATTTATAATTTCTTCTAATAGGGTATCCAGAGTTTTTTTTCTGATCATGATTTTCAAACATTTGGATAATTCTTAGGTTGTTTCTCCTTGACTTGCTTTTCAGGTCAATTGTTTTTGAGATATTATTTCTTAGAATTTATTCTGCTTTTTTTCAGTCTTTTGGTTTTATTTTTAACATTTCTTGATATCTCATAAAATTATTTTCTGTCTGACCTGTTCTCATTTTGGGGGCATTCAGTGAGGTTTTTTTGTTTTTTGTTATAAGGTGTCAGTCTTCCTTGCCATTCTTTCATTCTTTGCTCACTATAGTGAGCAAAACAGAACTGGAGCTTACTGCTAAGCTCAAGGGCTAGTCTATGCTGAGTTCCTATCACAGGCTTCAGGGACTCTTGGGCCTTTCTCTTGGCAGCTAACTGGTTCCACTGAATACTATGGCTCTTTTGGGCTGGGCTCAGGCTTTCTTTGGCTTGGGCCTGGAGCGCCAGGAGTGGACTCACCCTGAAGACCTTGAGGCTTCTTTCAAGCTAGGCTTTTGCATCCATGAACATGGAGAGTGCTTGAGCTTAGCTCCAGTTCTGTTTTGCTCAGTCAGAGAGGGTCAGGCTGGACCCACCTGGAATGTCTTGAAGTATAAAAATTGCTCTCCCTAGTTTGGTTCCTGAAACCACACATCTTGGGGAAGGCTTGGGCTAGGCTGTGCATCTGAGTAGTCAGAGGTGCTGAATGTGCCTTGAAGCCTCCAGGGGCCTGCTCTTTGTATTCAGTCTGTGACTCTCTGTCCTGAAATCTCTGTAGGATATTGGGGCTCCCTTTGTAGATTCCTGGATTGGGAGAATCTAAAAGTGATTTCTTTCTAGTTCTTACTAGAGCAGTGCATTTCTGAGCCCTTATAGAGTGTTTGTGAAGGGTGTTGGATCCTCCATGTCCTAGCATGCTTCCATTTTCTCAACTCTATTACCATCTTAACTTCCGAAACATTAAATACAGATAAAATAGGCATACATATTGGTCATTGTTGTTTCTTTGTACATACCCTCTGGTGGTACGTCTTGCAAAATGATAGATGTTCAGTAAATACTTGTTTGTTAACAGCAGACAGTTGAAATTTCCTCATTGCCTGTCACCTTGTGGTCTCCATAACAATCAAATGAGCATTTATATTTTTTTTAGTACTGTAAAACTTCATAATTTCATGTAAGCAACCAAAAAACTGAAGGCAGATCCCTTTTATAACCTCATAATCCTGTTCTGATTACCTTAACATCTAGTTAAGAGTCAGAGAATCTCTGAAAAGAAATGTTTTCTATATTTACTTATTGTTTGGTTGGCAGAAAGGGGGAATTGTATTATAGCGCTTTGTTTTGTTCTGTGTATTGGAGAAGATTTATATTGAAGGCCTTTACTTTTTGTGGGGTAGCTGAATTACTTATCACATTGTCACTATGCTTTTAAAGTTTTATTGCTTTTTTTCTTTTTCCATCACTATCACTTCCCATTGACTCCTCCCATCTTATAGAACCTTCCATTGTAATAGATATAGTCAAGAAAAGCAGTGCAACACATGGGCTCATGCCTGTTTATATGCCATTCCATACCTGTCCACTAAAAGACAAGGTGTGCTCCGGCCTCAGTCTTCTTAAGTCCTAGTTAGTCACGATGTTGATTGTAGTTTTAGTGTTGTTTTTCTTTATTGTTGTTGTCATGTAAATTGTTCTTTTGTCTCTGCTTTCTTCTCTCTGTATCAATCCATATATATCTTTCTAAGGTTGACAATGGACTGAGATAAATAAATTGACAAGAATTTATGAAGCACTTACTTTGTGCCAGACACTGTGCTAACTGCTGGGGATATAAAGAAAAAAAAAAAATTCTACCTTCAGGAAGCTTACATTCTGCTGGAGATAACATGACAATACAAGATTCATAGAGTAGATGGAAGGTAGCCTTTGACAGGAAGGTACTAGCAGGTGGGAGTCCTGGGAAAGGGCTCCTGTGTAAGGTGGTATTTGAGCCACATTTTAAAGGAGGCTATAGAATCTGAAATGTGGAGGTGAAGGGAGAGCATTCTAGGCAGGGAGGATAGCCAAGGCAGAGACACAGGGACAGGAGACATTAGAGCACTGTGTATGAGGAACAGCTCTTCATATTTATCTTTTTTTTAGAGTGCAATAATAGTTCTTTACATTCATACATCATCATTTGTTCAGCCATTCTCTACTTAATGGTTAGTGGCTTAGTTTCCATTTCTTTACTGCTATAAAAAATGTAGCTATATTTTTGTGTATATGAAATCTGCCACTCTTTTTTTGTGAACTCTTTGGAATGTACCCAGGAATAAGAGTTTTGGTTGAAAGTGTATATGTAGTTTATTGATTCTTGATAAAATTTCTTATCATTTTTTTTTTCAGAACAATTGGACCAATTCACAGCAGCATCAGGAGTGATGTCTCTTGTAGACGCTCTAACATTAACCATTATTGTCTTTTGTCATGTTTTCCAATAATCAAATCATCTTAAGTCCTTTGTTTCCCTTGTGATTCTTGACTGATTATTCCTTCATATGAATTTGTTAGTATTTTGTCTAGTTCTATAAAGTAATCATTTGGAAGTTTGATTACATGGCACAAGACTTTTAAGTTATAATTTTTCCTATGTGGGTCCATTTTGTACAGAGATTTCTTCCAAAATCACAGATTATAGTCCCCACAGTCTTGGCTGACTTTTTTGCACATATATCATTGCTAGTTGGTTAAAAGGGTACGAGTCCAGAGATGACTCAAGACATCTCACCTCTGCTGAAAAGTATGGGTGTATGTCTTTCTGATGGTGGAGTAATAACATTTTCAAATATGAAGAATGACCTGAATTTTTTATTATTTTGGTGTTACTAACCTTGGTAACATTTTCCTCTCTCTCTTTTTTTCCCCTACAAATAGATAATTCCCTTCTAGCAAATATGATACAAAATAAATTTTATTCTTTTCTTATTGCTTAATTTGAGGGATTCTTTATTCTAAATTTGGAACAAAATATATATTAGTCCCTATGGTACTTAATGTTTGTGTTGTCTTCATTACTTCTGTGTTGATTGCTAGCTTTCAGTTCTTGGATGACAATATATAAATTTGCTGATGTCTACTAATCACTATAATATTCTAGGAAGTTTATTCTAGGCTACGTAGTAGTAGTATTTCTGTTTTGCTGGGGAAACAAAGGTCTACTTAGAAATGATTCAATAGTATGTCAAAAAAGGCTGTGGTCTCTAGATATTTTAGTATTCTGTTGCTCCTCTTGTCTTTGAAGAACCAATTCTAATCATTAGTTCTGCCTTTCATCATTCACTTGAATAAATATTTTCTCATCAAACTTCAGTGATATTGATAACTTTAAAGTTTCCTGTGTGCTCAGCTCCAAGCTTATGTTAATTATAACTCATGGTGAAGACTTAAGTAAAACAAAGTAAAAACTAAACTCTCAAAAATTATTGGCACACATGTGCTGCAAGGGGTTAGGAAGGATTTATGGGATGAATGTATTGAAAAAACATTGGTTTCTATAATGATAGAAAATAGATTTTATTTTCTTTAAAAAATTTAGAAATAATTGTTTCTCTGGCACATTTTAAAACTTCGGATGGGTTGCTAGTTTTATGTAAGAAATTATGTAGAAATTCTGGTATTTACATCTTCATTACTACCAGTCCATCTTCTCAAAAACATCAAAAAACCCCAAACAAAACCCCCCTAAAACCCACCCAATAAAACCCCCCAAAACAAGCCTTCACACATTCAACTGAATCTTTTTTTTTTACAGCTGGGTTCAAAGTGCAAACATCTGAAAGATATTCATTTTGGCCAGTGTTACAAGATCTCAGATGAAGGAATGATTGTTATAGCTAAGGGCTGTCTGAAGTTGCAAAAAATATACATGCAGGAAAACAAATTTGTAAGTATATGTACCATGTGTATGATTGAAAACTATTTTTTTATATTATAGTTTATAAATTTTAAATTATCTGAGCTCCATTCATAATGTTGCCTATTTTATTTTTGTAAATGAGAGAAATACCATTTAATCAAAACTCAGAATCTTTTCAAATACTGATTTATAAAAGTAAGCACATAATTTAACAGGTGCTGATATATGGTGTTTTAACACTAAGAGATCACAAGCATCTACTAAAAGGCCATTTTGAAAGGCCATTTTGAAAGGCACCTTATATATAAACTCATCTGGGTAGATGTGGTCAATTAAAAAAAACTGTGAAAATACAAGCCTTGATGCCATTATTTTGTGTACCTACTGATTATATGATTCACACATATATTGTAGATAACTTGGTTCAACAATGAAAATTGTCTTGACAATGCTAACTTAAAGACAAATCTCAGAATTCTTAATTATGGTAAGAAAATTGTTAGTTATGTAGGATTAAAAAACCCTCATAATTTGTGTTGATTTTAAAGCTTAGAGAAAGCAAATCATGCTATTTAGTAGTAAATTCACTTAAGTTTGATGTTTATGCTAGGTTCTAGGTTATGTAATATTTTGAGGCGGGAGAAAGGAGTGTTGACAGGAGACTGACAACATAAAAAATTGTCCATGTTATCCATTAGGTGTTCTTAGTTTTGGACCAAAAAGGGCATATTACATTATCAGTGAGTGGATTCTGAAAGAGTAATATATTCGTCATTAGTCAAGAAAAATAACTATATAATTTTAAACTAAATTCCCGAATTAAAATGAAGCCATTTTTCACAGTTCTAAATGAAAAATTCTAACTTTTAATCAGATATTAAGTCTTATTAGACTAAATTTGACAGCTAAATGTAAATTTTTGAAAAACTTGGAAAGAACACTAAGATTTAGTGTATACAGTGTCATAAATATTTTACCCTTGGGCTCTGGGTAAAATTATGAGCTTTCTCTTGCTGAAGATGATGGAGATTAAAATAATTCTTCCTGATCTTTTCCTTACTTTCACAGTATGGAATATGGCAAATGCTTGTTTTCTTTGAAAATGTGGTAATACAGTTATGTTAGAATTCTTTTTGAGAGGTAAAAATTTAACTTAATTTGATAATTTGGCTATTGTCTTTTGACATTTTGAAGACATTAAAGTTAAGTTTTAACGTTTAAAATTCTCTTTTGAAGTGTTCTTTACCTTAATCTGCTAATAGAATGTGTATTTGAATATTTGATTTTTTTATTCTACCACTGACTTTTCTGTTAGTTTTAAAAAATTTTTTTTTGTTTTGAATCGTTTCCTTTATGAAAAAAGTAGCAACATTTTACTAGCACTTTTTAAATATCAAATTGGTTTGATGCTTGGAGTTTAGATATTTTAAATTGGTGCCAAATAAAAGTACTTAGAGAAAATGATATTCCAAAAGGCTACCAACTGTAATTTGTGACAGTGAAAGTTAACTACTCTTTTCTAGTTTGCGTAAATCAGTATGTAACATGAGGGAATTTCATTATGTTGTTCAGAAGTAGTTATATTGTATATTTTAAAATAAAAACAAGCTGAAATTATGATTTAAAACTACTATCTACTAATCATTTTGTAAATATATATAGAATAAATTCAGAATCTGAATTTTCCGTAGCTTTGCCTTTAGATGGCAGTATTGTCTTTGAATATTTCAGTAAAATAGCTTTTGTTTCCTTGTTATATCAATGAAGAAAAGCAGATGTACAGTTGTAAAGTATTTATGTGTATGCTAAAGTAAGTTATCTTTATCCTTCACAAGATTTTTTATCTGTATTTTTGTAGCTCAAAACATCGTGAACTGTAATGTAACAAGTCTCAATGTGCCTTTTTTTAAACAGCATATATTATATATGAGTCTAAGGAATCATACTGATAAGAATCATTGATTAAAATAAAAGAAGCTTTTAGTAGAGGAGAGGGAAGCCTGTTTTCATGTGAATTGAAATGGTCTCATTTGGGTGGAATGAGAAAAATGATATAAAATTTTCAGAAGTAAACACTAACAATGAGATAGAATTTGTATCTCTGTAGGAGAGACACTACTTAATGAAAGATAAGTCTTATTATCTCATGATAATTTTTGAAAGAGAAAGATAGAGTCGATCACAGCATTTGCTGCAAAACTACTATACTGAGCTATGTACTGTAGAAACATACTTGAAGGATTAAACTATTCTGATGTATTAGTACATCGGATACTTCCCTTCAATAAGATTTTTGGTCACTTATTTTCTACTTTTCATAAAGATATATTTAATCACTTTGGTTAGTATTTGTTATTTTAGTATTTTGTTCTAAAACTGTTTACAGTAATAGTGTGGTAAAATGTCACTTAGCCATAACTTGTTTATGGCCAGTTTTCATGTCTTTACTTCATCTGAGATAATAAAGCTGTTGGACTTAATGATCTCTTTAGATTCCTTCCAGTTCTAATTTAGTGATTTTATTATGTTTAAAAACAACTTAGGGTGCATTCTACAGCCAGCACAATCTCTTTGCTTAATATATAGCTTTAATGTCTTGTAAAATTCTAAATTGTTAAAAAAAAAAAAAGGTGAAATGATGTTCAAAATAGCCCTAATAAGATAAAATTACAAAAACAAAGATGGGAGCAAGAAGGATTTTCTGCTTAGTCAGGTCATTTAGTTAACTGGAACACTGAGCACTCTGGTTAATTGGTGTTTCAGTAGTTGTTTCATACACACACACACACACACACACACACACACACACACACACACA